>NC_029774.3:55258895-55275352 GCF_000817695.3 Arachis duranensis | reverse complement strand
AATTTATTTAGGGGTTTGTTACTTGTGACAACCAAAACATTTGTAAGAAAGGTTGATTGCTTGGTTTAGTAACTATACTTAGAACGAGAGTTTACTATAACTTCTAAACCATCAATCTTCAGTTCTTTAGTCCCATTACTCACAGGATTCCTTTCAGAGGTGTACATGAACTGGTTATCTGCAACCATTTCAATGAGTTCTTGAGCTTCTGCAGATATTTTTTTCAGGTGAATAGATCCACCTGCAGAATAGTCCAATGACATCTTGGACAATTTAGACAAATCATCATAGAATATATCCAGGATGGTCCATTTTGAGAGCATGTCAGAAGGACACTTTTTGGTCAGTTGCTTGTATCTTTCCCATGCTTCATAGAGGAATTCACCTTCTTTCTGTCTGAAGGTTTCAACATCCATTCTAAGCTTGCTCAGCTTTTGAGGAGGAAAAAACTTGGCTAAGAAAGCCGTGATCAGCTTATCCCAAGAGTTCAGGCTATCTTTAGGTTGAGAGTCCAACCATATTCTAGCTCTGTCTCTTATAGAAAAAGGGAAAAGCATAAGCTTATAGACCTCGGGATCAACTCTATTGGTCTTAACAGTATCACAGATATGCAAGAATTCAGTTAAGAACTGAAAAGGATCTTCTGATGGAAGTCCATGAAACTTGCAATTATGTTGCATCAGAGAAACTAATTGAGGCTTTAGCTCAAAGTTGTTTGCTCTAATGGCAGGAATTGAGATGCTTCTTCCATGGAAGTTGGAATTTGGTGCAGTAAAGTCACCAAGCATCTTCCTTGCACCTCCACCATTGTTATTGGGTTCGGCCATCTTTACTTCTTTTTCGAAAATTTCAGTAAAGTTCTCTTCAGAGTGTTGTGTTTTAGCTTCTCTTAGCTTCCTCTTCAAAGTCCTCTCAGGTTCCGGATCAGCTTCAACAAGAATGTTCTTATCCTTGCTCCTGCTCATGTGAAAAAGAAGAGAACAGAAAAGAAGAGGAATCCTCTATGTCACAGTATAGAGATTCCTTTATGTGAGTAGAAGAGAAGAAGAATAAGAATGAAGAAGAGAAAAATTCGAACACAGAGGAGAAGAGAGGGTTCAAATTTTAAGATGAAGAGAAGTGTTAGTAAATGAATAAATAAATAGAAAGAGATGAGAGAGAGAGAGAAGAAAATTCGAATTTTAATAAAGAGGAAAAATTATTTTTTTATTTTAATTATTAATTAAAATTCGAAAATTAAGAGAAGAGGTAAAATAAAATTAAAATTTGAAACAATTAGTTAATTAAAAAGAATTTTGAAAAAAGGGTGAGGAATTTTCAAAAATTAGAGAGAGAAAAGTAATTAGGTGGTTTTGAAAAAGATAAGAAATAGTAAAACAAACAAAAAGTTAATTAGTTAGTTGAAAAAGATTTGAAAATCAATTTTGAAAAGATAAGAAGTTAGAAAAGATTTTTGAAATTGATTTTGAAAAAGATATGATTTGAAAAAGATATGTTTAAAAGATATGATTAAAAAGATATGATTGAAATTTATTTTTGAAAAAGATTTGAAAAGGAAATTAAAAAGATTTGATTTTTAAGATTAAAATTGATTACTTGACTAACAAGAAACTAAAAGATATGATTCTAGAAATTAAAGATTGAACCTTTCTTAACAAGAAAGTAACAAACTTCACATTTTTGAATCAATCACATTAATTGTTAGTAAAGTTTTCGAAAATTATGAAATAAAATTAAGAAAGAGATTTTGAAAATAAATTTTAAAAATTTTTGAAAATAATAATAATAAAAAAAAGAAAAAGATTTGATTTTTGAAAAAGATTTTGAAAAGATAAGATTTTTAAAATTGAAATCTTGACTTGATTAACAAGAAACAACTTATTTTAAAAAACTTTTGACTAAGTCAACCCAAAGATTTTGAAAATTATGAAATTAAAGATTGAACCTTTCTTAACAAGAAAGTAACAAACTTCACATTTTTGAATCAATCACATTAATTGTTAGTAGAGTTTTCGAAAATTATGAAATAAAATTAAGAAAAAGATTTTGAAAATCAAATTTAAAAATTTTTCAAAAATCATGAAAAAATGAAAAAAATTTGATTTTTGAAAAAGATTTTGAAAAGATAAATTTTTGAAATTGAAATCTTGACTTGACTAACAAGAAACAACTTATTTTTTTAAAAAATTTTGACTAAGTCAACCCAAAGATTTCGAATTTTATGAGTGAAATAAGGAAAGGATATTTTTTTGATTTATTTGAATTTTAATGAGGAGAGAGAAAAATAACTAAAATGACTAAAAACATAAAAATTATGGATCAAAACACATGATGCATGCAAGAACACTTTGAATGTCAAGATGAACACCAAGAACACTTTGAAGATCAAGATGAACGTCAAGACTTATTTTTGAAAAATTTTCAAGAAAAGAAAAACGTGCAAGACACCAAACTTAGAAATTTTTAATATTTAGACACTAAGAATTAAAAAATGCATATGAAAAATCACAAAAGACACAAAACAAGAAAATATGAAGATCAAACAAGAAGACTTGTCAAGAACAACTTGAAGATCATGAAGAATGCAATGCATGAATTTTTCAAAAAATGCACAAATTTTAAAAACATGCAATTGACACCAAACTTAAAATTTGACACTAGACTCAAACAAGAAACACAAAATATTTTTGATTTTATGATTTTATAAATTTTTTGTATTTTTTTGAATTTTTTTTGGAAAAACGAAAAAGAAGAGAAAATTTTTTTTGAAAGATTTTTGAAAACTTTTTGAAAATAAAATAAAGGTTGGAACAAGAAGAAAATTACCTAATCTGAGCAACAAGATGAACCGTCAGTTGTCCAAACTCGAAAAATCCCCGGCAACAGTGCTAAAAACTTGGTCCACGAAATTGTGATCTCAATGGCGCCAACAACTTGGTACGCACAATTGTAATCTGGTGCACGAAATTGTGATGCCAATATCAAAATCAAGATTTCTTACAACTTCACACAACTAACCAGCAAGTGCACTGGGTCGTCCAAGTAATACCTTACGTGAGTAAGGGTCGAATCCCACGGAGATTGTTGTCTTGAAGCAAGCTATGGTTATTTTATTATTCTTAGTCAGGATATCAATTATAATTATCAGTTTGAATTATGAAAAATAAAAGAGCATAAAATAAATAATTGTTACTTAATAATGGAGAATATGTTGGAGTTTTGGAAATGCTTTGTCCTCTGAATCTCTGCAACATACTGCTTTCTTACTTTCAGAATTTGCAAGGCTCCTTCCATGGCAAGCTATATGTAGGGTGTCACCGTTGTCAATGGCTACTTCCCATCCTCTCAATGAAAACGGTCCAAATGCTCTGTCACAGCACGACTAATCAACTATTGGTCCTCGATCATGTTGGAATAGAATCCATTGATTCTTTTGCGTTTGTCATCACGCCCAACACTCGCGAGTTTGAAGCTCGTCACAGTCATTCAATCCCAGAATCCTACTCGGAATACCACAGGCAAGATTTAGACTTTTCGGATTCTCATGAATGCTGCCATCAATTCCAGCTTATACCACGAAGATTCTGATTAAGGAATCTAAGAAATACTCATTCAATTTGATGTAGAATGGAGGTGGTTGTCAGACACACGTTCATGGGGTGAGGAAGGTGATGAATGTCACGGATCATCACCTCCTTCATAGTGAAGCGCGAATGAACATCTTAGATAGGAACAAGCATATTTGAATGAGAAACAGAAAGAATTGCATTAATTCATCGAGACGCTGCAGAGCTCCTCACCCCCAACAATGGGGTTTAGAGACTCATGCTGCCAAAAGATACAGATTTCAGATCTAAAAATGTCATGAGATCCAAAATAAATCTCTAAAAGTTGTTTAAATACTAAACTAGTAACCTAGGTTTACAGAGAATGAGTAGACTAAGATAATTGGTGCAGAAATTCACTTCTAGGGCCCAGTTGGTGTGTGCTAGGGCTGAGACTTAAGCTTTTCATGTGCTTGGGCTGTTTCTGGAGTTGAACGCCAGGTTGTAACATGTTTTTGGCGTTCAACTCTGGTTCGTAATGTGTTTCTGGCGCTAAACGCCAGACAGCAACATGGAACTGGCGTTGAACACCAGTTTACATCATCTATTTTCGCGCAAAGTATAGACAATTATATATTACTGGAAATCCCTGGATGTCTACTTTCCAACCCAATTCAGAGCGTGCCAATTGGACTTCTGTAGCTCCAAAAAATCCATTCCGAGTACAGGAAGGTCAGAATCTAACAACATCAGCAGTCATTTTTCAGCCTAAATTAGATTTTTGCTCAGCTCCCTCAATTTCAGCCAGAAAATACCTGAAATCACAGAAAAATACATAAACTCATAGTAAAGTCCAGAAATATGATTTTTGCCTAAAAACTAATAATATTCTACTAAAAACGAATTAAAACATACTAAAATCTACATGAAATTACCCCCAAAAAGCGTATAAAATATCTGCTCATCACAACACCAAACTTAAACTATTGCTTGTCCCCAAGCAACTAGATAAATAAAATAGGATAAAAATAAATTAAGAAGCAATAATATCTCAGAGTTTTAAGTGAAGCCCAGATTCTAATTAGATGAGCGGGGCTAGTAGCTTTTTGCTTCTAAATAGTTTTGGCATCTCACTTTATCCTTTGAAATCCAGAATGATTGGCATCCATAGGAACTTAGAATTCAGATAGTATTATTGATTCTCCTAGTTTAGTATGTTGATTCTTGAACACAGTTACTTTATGAGTCTTGGCCGTGGCCCTAAGCATTTTGTTTTCCAGTATTACCACCGGATACATAAATGTCACAGACACATAATTGGGTGAACTTCTTCAGATTGTGACTTAGCTTTGCTCAAGTCCCCAATTAGAGGTGTCCAGAGTTCTTAAGCACACTCTTTTGCTTTGGATCACGACTTTAACCACTCAGTCTCAAGCTTTTCACTTGGACCTGCATGCCACAAGCACATGGTTAGGGACAACTTGATTTAGCCGCTTAGGCCTGGATTTTATTTCCTTGGGCCCTCCTATCCATTGATGCTCAAAGCCTTGGATCCTTTTTACCCTTGCCTTTTGGTTTTAAGGGCTATTGGCTTTTTCTGCTTGCTTTTTTTTGCCAATTTTTTTAACTGCTTTTTCTTACTTCAAGAATCAATTTCATGAATTTTCAGATCAGCAATAATATTTCTCTTGTTCATCATTCTTTCAGGAGCCAAAAATTTTAACATTCATGAAATTCAATATAAAAAATATGCACTGTTCAAGCATTCATTTAGAAGTCAAAAAGTATTGCCACCACATATAAATAATTAGAATTTTCCTTATTAAAAACTCAAAATTAAATTGCCTCTTTATTCTAAAAATCTACTATTTTATTCATGTTTGATGATGATGAGAAAAATAATTTATAGTTTAGTTGGAAATAAAATCAAAATAGAGATACTAATTACTACTACTAATATATGATTTCTAAGGTAAATTCCTAATAAGAACAGTTATCAAAGAGTTAAGGCAAAGATTAGGACTCAACAACCTTTATTTTTGGAAATGGATGTTCCTCTAGTATGTGGGGTGCTTGGTCCTTCAAGAGATAATTTCTGACGCTTCAGTTCCTTCAAGTCACATCCTTGCTTTTCATGTTCGCTTAGGTGCCATGATCTTGATGAGTTTTAGCTCAGTGATCATGACAAATCACACCAAACTTAGAGGTTTGCTTGTCCTCAAGCAAAAGAAAGGAAAGGAGAGGAATAGAAGGAGAGGGAATTTCGAAATTCAAAGGATATGATGAGTTGAAAAAGATATGAGAAAAAATTAAAAAGATTTGAAAAGAATTCAAAAAGATAGATGAGTTTTGAAAAAGATTTGAAAAGAAATTAAAGAAAAATCAAGAAATATGTTCAGGATTAAATTTTTTTTTTTAAATTGAAGTTGAAAGATGAGAGTTTGTAACATGTTTATGCAAGAAATCATGAATTGAAACATGAAAAATTGGAAAAAAATTTGAATTGAAAACGAAATTACGTCCTCCCCACAATCCTGGCGTTAAACGCTCAAACGCTGCATGTTTTGGGCGTTTAACACCCATGTGCAGCTTCTCCTGGGCGTTCAACGCCCAGCTGTTGCTTCTTTCTGGCGTTGAACGCCAGGAAGTCCTTTGTCACTGGGCGTTTTTCTGAACGCCCAGGACGCTGTCAATCTGGCGTTAAACGCCCGGAAGCTACTTCTTTCTGGCGTTCAATGCTCAGAAGATGCTCCTTTCTGGCGTTTAACGCCAAGATGGCTATCCTTAATGGCATTGAACGCCCAGTGGATGCTTCTTTTGGGCGTTCAACGCCCAAAATAGCTTTTACTGGCTTTTTCGCACCAGTGAGCATCCTTTTTGTTGTTTTATCTTGCGAGGCCTTCTGTAACTCTGTGAACTCATGCAATTGCCATTTTACCTTGAAGAAAATTAACATGAATCTATAAAAATCAATAATTGAAAAATAAACTTTGTTAATGGCTGGGTTGCCTCCCAGCAAGCGCTTCTTTATTGTCTTTATCTGGACTATTACTGAGCTTTAATCAAGCCTCAGTTTTGAGCATTCTTGCTCAAAATTGCCTTCAAGATAATGTTTGACTCTCTGTCCATTAACAATGAACTTTTTATTAGAATCATTATCCTGAAGCTCTACATATCCATATGGTGACACACTTGTAATCACATATGGACCTCTCCACCGGGACTTCAATTTCCCGGGAAATAATCTGAGCCTAGAATTAAATAGCAGAACTTTCTGCCCTGGCTCAAAGACTCTGGATGACAATTTCTTATCATGCCATTTTTTTGCTTTCTCTTTGTAAATTTTTGCATTCTCGAAAGCATTGAGTCTAAATTTCTCTAGCTCATTTAACTGGAGCAATCATTTTTCTCCAGCCAACTTGGCATCAAGGTTTAGGAATCTGGTTGCCCAGTAGGCCTTATGTTCCAGTTCCACTGGCAAGTGACATGTCTTTCCATACACAAGCTGGTATGGGGAGGTCCCTATAGGGGTTTTAAATGCTGTTCTGTATGCCCACAGAGCATCATCCAAGCTTCTTGCCCAATCCCTTCTACGGTTAATTACAGTCCGTTCCAGGATTCTTTTAAGTTCTTTGTTAGAGACTTTAGCTCGCCCATTTGTCTGTGGATGATATGGAGTGGCTACCTTGTGGCTAACTCCATAACGAACCAAAGCAGAGTAAAGCTGTTTATTGCAGAAATGAGGGCCCCCATCACTGATTAGTACTCTAGGGGTGCCAAATCTGCTGAAGATGTGTTTCTGGAGGAATTTTAACACTGTCTTAGTGTTATTAGTAGGTGTTGCAATAGCTTCCACCCATTTGGATACATAATCCACTGCCACCAGAATATAAGTGTTTGAGTATAATGGTGGGAAAGGCCCCATGAAGTCAATACCCCATACATCAAACAACTCAATCTCCAAGATCCCTTGTTGAGGCATGGCATAACTGTGAGGCAGATTACCAGATCTTTGGCAACAGTCACAATTAAGTACAAACACTCGGGAATCTTTATAGAGAGTAGGCCATTAGAACCCACATTGGAGGACTTTTGTGGCTGTTCGCTCACTTCCATCTTGAAGAGATATGGTTCATCCCAAAGATAGTACTTTGCATCTGTGATCAATTTCTTTGATTGCTGCCTACTGTACTCTTTGGGTATGAACCTCACTGCCTTGTAGTTTGCAATGTTTGCAAACCATGACACTTCCTAAATGGCAAAGAGTTGCTTATTCGAAAAGGTTTCAGAGATCTCAGTAAGAGGGAGGGACGCCCCTTCTACTGGTTCTATTCGGGACAGGTGATCTGCTACTTGGTTCTCTGTTCCTTTTCTGTCTCTTATTTCTATATCAAACTCTTGCAAAAGCAACACCCATCTGATGAGTTTGGGTTTTGAATCCTGCTTTGTGAGTAGATATTTAAGAGCAGCATGATCAGTGTACATAATCACTTTTGATCCTACTAAATAGGATCTAAACTTGTCAATGGCGTAAACTACTGCAAGCAACTCTTTTTCTGTGGTTGTGTAATTCTTCTGTGCGTCATTTAAAACACGACTGGCATAGTAAATGACGTGCAGAAGCTTGTCATGCCTTTGTCCCAACACTGCACCAATGGCATGGTCACTGGCATCACACATTGATTCAAATGGTAATGTCCAGTCTGGTGTAGAGATGATTGGTACTGTGACCAGCTTAGCTTTCAGAGTCTCAAACGCCTGCAGACACTCCTTATCAAAGATAAATGGCGTGTCAGCAGCTAGCAGATTACTTAGAGGTTTGGCAATTTTTGAAAAATCCTTTATAAACCTCCTATAGAATCCTGCATGCCCTAGAAAGCTTCTGATTGCCTTAACATTGGCTGGTCGTGGTAATTTTTCAATTACTTCTACCTTAGCTTGATCCACCTCTATTCCCCTGTTCGAGATTTTGTGCCCAAGGACAATTCCTTCAGTCACCATAAAGTGACATTTTTCCCAGTTTAAAACCAGGTTAGTCTCTTGGCACCTTCTTAGAACAAGTGCTAGATGGTCAAGACAGGAGCTGAATGAGTCTCCAAATACTGAAAAGTCATCCATGAAGACTTCCAGAAATTTTTCCACCATATTAGAGAAAATTGAGAGCATGCACCTTTGAAAGGTTGCAGGTGCGTTGCACAAGCCAAATGGCATTCTTCTGTATGCAAATACTCCAGATGGACATGTGAATGCTGTTTTCTCTTGATCCTGGGGATCTACTGCAATTTGATTATAACCTGAATATCCATCCAGGAAGCAGTAGTATTCATGACCTGCTAGTCTTTCCAGCATCTGGTCTATGAATGGTAAAGAAAAATGATCCTTTCTGATGGCTGTATTGAGCCTTCTATAATCAATACACATACGCCACCCTGTAACTGTTCTTGTAGGAACCAGTTCATTTTTTTTCATTAGGAACTACTGTCATGCCACCTTTCTTAGGGACAACTTGGACAAGGCTTACCCAGGGGCTATCAGAAATAGGATAAATGATCCCAGCCTCTAGTAATTTAGTGACCTCCTTCTGCACCACTTCCTTCATGGCTGGATTCAGCCGCCTTTGTAGTTGAACCACTATCTTAGCCTTCATGGCTGGATTCAGCCACCTTTGTGGTTGAACCACTGGCTTGGCGTCACCCTCCAATAGGATCTTGTGCATGCATCTGGCTGGGCTAATGCATGCACAAGATAGAGCTGTCTTGTGTGTCCTTAGCACTTGAATTAGTGCTTCTTCTTCCTGTGGCTCTAAGGTAGAGCTTATGATTACAGGAAAGGTATCACCTTCTCCCAGAAATACATATTTCAGGGATGGTGGTAATGGTTTGAGCTCAGGTTTAGGAGATTTCTCCTCTTCCTGAGGGATTTTCAGAGGTTCTATCATTCTTTCTGATTCCTCCAGATCAGGCTAAACATCTTTAAAGATATCCTCTAGCTCTGATTCGAGACTCAGTTATATTGACCTCTTTTACCAGAGAGTCAATAATATCAACACTCATGCAGTCATTTGGGGTGTCTGGATGCTGCATAGCTTTGACAACATTCAACTTGAACTCCTCCTCATTGACTCTCAGGGTTACTTCCCCTTTTTGGACATCAATAAGGGTTCGGCCAGTTGCTTGGAAAGGTCTTCCTAGAATGAGAGTTGCACTCTTGTGCTCCTCCATTTCCAGCACCACAAAGTCAGTAGGAAAAGCAAATGGCCCAACCTTGACAATCATGTCTTCAATCACACCTGATGGGTATTTAATGGAGCCATCAGCAAGTTGGAGACATATCCGGGTTGGTTTGACTTCTTCAGTCAAACCAAGCTTTGTGATAATAGATGCAGGTATGAGGTTGATACTTGCCCCAAGATCACATAGAGCTTGCTTGGTACAAGTACCCTCTAATGTGCATGGTATCATAAAGCTTCCAGGATCGTTAAGCTTTTCAGAATAACTGCACTGCATTCTTCAGTGAGGTAAACTTTTTCAGTTTCCCTCCAATTCTTCTTATGACTTAAGATCTCTTTCATGAACTTAGCATAAGAGGGTATTTGCTCAAGTGCCTCTACAAACGGAATCTTTATTTCAAGAGTCCTGAGATAGTCTGCAAAGCGGGCAAATTGCTTATCCTGTTCTGCTTGGCGAAGTTTCTGAGGATAAGGCATTTTGGCTTTGTATTCCTCAACCTTAGTTGCTGCAGGTTTATTGCTTACAAAAGTAGGTTGAGAAGCCTTTTTAGAAGGGTTATTATCAGCACTTGTATGTGTCTGATCCCCCACTGCCATTTGAATGCCAAGGGTGGAAGCTGGAGTGGCGTTAGACGCCAACTCCTCACCTGTTTCTGGCGTCTGAACGCCAGAACTATGCTTCCTTTGGGCGTTCAACGCCAATTCCTTGCTTGTTTCTAGCGTTGAATGCTAGGACTGAACATGGTTTAGGCATTCAGCGCCAGCTTTCCACCCATTTTCTGGCGTTTGAACGCCAGAATTATTCTTCTCTGGGCTCTTAATGTCCTCAGAAGGATTTTGGGTAGTTTGCTCATTTCTTGGCTTCCTGCTATCTTGAAGTGATGTTTTTAATGTTTTCCCACTTTTTAATTGAACTGCTTGGCACTCTTCTGTTATTTGTTTTGATAGCTGCTGTTCTGTTTGCTTCAACTGTACTTCCATATTCATATTAGCCATTCTTGTTTCTTGTAATATCTCCTTGAATTCGGCTAACTGTTTTGTTAGAAAATCCAATTGCTAATTGAATTCTGTAACTTGTTCTGCAGGACTCATTTCAGCAGCTACTGTTTTAGCCTCTTCTTTCATGGAAGGTTCACTACTTAGGTACAGATGCTGATTTCTGGCAACTCTATCAATGAGCTCTTGAGCTTCTTCTATTGTCTTTCTCATGTGTATAGATCCACCAGCTGAGTGGTCTAGAGAAATCTGAGCTCTTTTTGTAAGCCCATAGTAGAAGATGTCTAACTGCACCCACTCTGAAAATATTTCAGAGGGACATTTTCTTAGCATCTCTCTGTATCTCTCCCAAGCATCATAGAGAGATTCATTATCTCCTTGTTTGAAGCCTTGGATGCTCAGCCTTAGCTGTGTCATCCGTTTCGGAGGAAAATAGTGATTCAGGAATTTTTCTGACAGCTATTTCCATGTATTTATGCTGTCCTTAGGTTGGTTATTTAACCACCTCTTAGCTTGGTCTTTTACAGCAAATGGTAACAGTAATAGCCTGTAGACATCCTGATCTACCTCCTTATCATGTACTGTGTCAGCAATTTGTAAAAACTGTGCCAGAAACTTTGTAGGTTCTTCTTGTGGAAGACCAGAATACTAGCAACTTTGCTGCATCATGATAATGAGCTGAGAATTCAACTCAAAACTACTAACTCCAATGGAGGGTATAGATATACTACTCCTATATGTAATAGTAGTGGGGTTAGCATATGACCCCAGAGTCCTTCTGGACTGTTTATTTCCACTTATGTCCATGTTGGAGTAAAGGGGGTAATGTGGATTTAAATTTAGTTTATAAATAAATAAAATAAGAAAATTAAAATTAAAAAATTAATAAGAATTTGAAAATAATTTATGAAGATTTTCAAAAAAGTGAGGAGAGAGAAAATGGTTAGGATATTTTCGAAAAAAATATAATAATATTATTATTTTTTTTAAATCTTAAAAGGATAAGATTTGAAAATTTTTGAAATTGAAATCTGAATTTTTATAAAAAAATTTAGAAAAAGTAGCTTAAAAATAGTTAGAAATGATATTTTTTTGAATTTTGAATTTTATGATGAAAGAGAAAAACACACAAAAGACACAAGACTTAAAATTTTTAGATCTAATGCTCCTTGTTTTCGAAAATTTTGGAGGGAAAACACCAAGGAACACCAAACTTAAAAATTTTAAGATCAAAACATAAAGAAGACTCAAGAACACTTTGAAGATTCACAAGTACAACAAGAACAAAAGAAAGAACACCAAACTTAAAATTTTTAGAAAAATTCAATAAAATTTTAAAAAATTATAAAAAAGATTAACAAGAAAACACCAAACTTAAAGTTTGGCACAAGAATTAATCAAAGAAAAATTATTATTGAAAAAAGATTTTAAAAAGAGGATACCCAATTACCAAGAACATAGACCAACGCTGTAGCCAATTGGGCAGTAAAGGTAACACTTTTCTTTTTGAAGAGGTATATTTATATTATTCCTTTTGGAAGACTAATGCTTTGGAAAAGAACAAGAAAAACTAAAAATCAAACAAGAAAAATAAACAAGAACAGCTTAAAGATCAAAGAATACAAATTCAAAAATTTAAAAGGAAAATATAAAATATGCAATTGACACCAAACTTAGAACAAGATACTAAACTCACGAAAAAAAATTAAAACTTGATAAAGAAAAATAATATTTTGCAAAAATTTTTGAAAAGGGAATAAAGGACTCAGAATTTAATGACTATATAGCAACAAAAATAAATTATTCCTAATCTAAGCAACAAAATAAACCTTTAGTTGTTCAAACTCAAACAATCCCCGGCAACGGCGCCAAAAACTTGGTGCACGAAATTGTGATGCCAATATCAAAATCAAGATTTCTTACAACTTCGCACAACTAACCAGCAAGTACACTGGGTCGTCCAAGTAATACCTTACGTGAGTAAGGGTCGAATCCCACGGAGATTGTTGACTTGAAGCAAGCTATGGTTATTTTATTATTCTTAGTCAGGATATCAATTATAATTATCAGTTTGAATTATGAAAAATAAAAGAGCATAAAATAAGTAATTGTTACTTAATAATGGAGAATATGTTGGAGTTTTGGAGATGCTTTGTCCTCTGAATCTCTGCAACATACTGCTTTCTTACTTTCAGAATTTGTAAGGCTCCTTCCATGGCAAGCTATATGTAGGGTGTCACCATTGTCAATGGCTACTTCCCATCCTCTCAGTGAAAACGGTCCAAATGCTCTGTCACAGCACGGCTAATCAGCTGTTGGTCCTCGATCATGTCGGAATAGAATCTATTGATTCTTTTGCGTTTGTCATCACGCCCAACACTCGCGAGTTTGGAGCTCATCACAGTCATTCAATTGCAGAATCCTACTCGGAATACCACAGACAAGGTTTAGACTTTTCGGATTCTCATGAATGCCGCCATCAATTCCAGCTTATACCACGAAGATTCTGATTAAGGAATCTAAGAGATACTCATTGAATCTGATGTAGAACGGAGGTGGTTGTCAGACACACGTTCATGGGGTGAGGAAGGTGATGAATGTCACGGATCATCACCTCCTTCATAGTGAAGCGCGAATGAACATCTTAGATAGGAACAAGCATATTTGAATGAGAAACAGAAAGAATTGCATTAATTCATCGAGACGCTGCAGAGCTCCTCACCCCCAGCAATGGGGTTTAGAGACTTATGCTGCCAAAAGGTACAAATTTTAGATCTAAAAATGTGATGAGATCCAAAATAAATCTCTAAAAGTTGTTTAAATACTAAACTAGTAACCTAGGTTTACAGAGAATGAGTAGACTATGATAATTGGTGCAGAAATCCACTTCTGAAGCCCACTTGGTGTGTGCTGGGGCTGAGACTTAAGCTTCTCACGTGCTTGGGCTGTTTCTGGAGTTGAACGCCAGGTTGTAACGTGTTTTTGGCATTCAACTCTGGTTCGTAACGTGTTTCTGGCGCTGAATGCCAGACAACAACATAGAACTGGCATTGAACGCCAGTTTACATCGTCTATTTTTGCGCAAAGTATGGACGATTATATAATGCTGGAAAGCCCTGGATGTCTACTTTCCAACCCAATTGAGAGCGCGCCAATTGGACTATTGTAGCTCCAAAAAATCCATTCTGAGTACAGGGAGGTCAGAATCCAACAGCATCAGCAGTCCTTTTTCAGCCTAAATCAGATTTTTGCTCAGCTCCCTCAATTTCAGCCAGAAAATACATGAAATCACAGAAAAACACACAAAGTCATAGTAAAGTCCAGAAATATGATTTTTGCCTAAAAACTAATAATATTCTACTAAAAACTAATTAAAACATACTAAAATCTACATGAAATTACCCCCAAAAAGCGTATAAAATATCCGCTCATCATAATCTCAACTCTTTTTCACAACCTCGCACAACTAACCAGCAAGTGCACTGGGTCGTCCAAGTAATAAATCTTACGTGGGTAAGGGTCGATCCCACAGAGATTGTCAGCTTGAAGCAAGCTATGGTCATCTTGTAAATCTCAATCAGGTGGATTCAAATGGTTATGGAGTTTTAATAATTTAAAAGACAAATAAGCATAAAATAAAGATAGAGATACTTATGTAATTCATTGGTGGGAATTTCGTATAAGCGTATGGAGATGCGTTGTTCTTTCTGAATCTCTGCTTTCCTATTGCCTTCATCCAATCCTTCATACTCCTTTCTATGGCAAGCTGTATGTTGGGTGTCACCTTTGTCAATGGCGACTTCCCATTCTCTCAGTGAAAATGGTCCTCTACGATTTCTGTACGGCTAATCAACTGTTGGATTTCTCGTCTCGGATGAAAAATACCATGCACATATATCGTATGGCTAATCAGTTGTTGGTTCTCGATTGTGTAGGAATAGGATTTACTATCCTTTTGCATCTGTCACTACGCCCTACAGTCGCGAGTTTGAAGCTCGTCACAGTCATCCCATCCCAGATCCTACTCGGAATACCACAGACAAGGTTTGGACTTTTCGGATCTCAGGAATGCTGCCAATGGATTCTTTCCTATACCACGAAGATTCTAATCTTGGGTTCAGATGCCCCATTATCAGAGGGGAGTCAATTTGAATCGTTGATTAGAAACCAAAGAGATATACATTCAAGCTTGTTTTCATGTAGAACAGAAGTAGTTGTCAATCACGCGTTCAAGAGTGAGAATGGTGATGAGTGTCACATAATCATCACATTCATCATGTTCTTGTGTGCAAATGAATTTCTTAGAATAAGAATAAGCATGAATTGAATAGAAGAACAATAGTACTTTGCATTAATACTGGAGGAACAGCAGAGCTCCACACCTTAATCTATGGTATGTAGAAACTCCACCGTTGAAAATACATAAGTGATATGGTGTTCATTGGCTTCGGCCCTAGAGGGGGAACCAGAATAACCAAGATGTATGTCTAAGGATTAAACGTCCAAAGATCCCTAATACAATAGTAAAAAGTTCTATTTATACTAAACTAGTTACTAGGGTTACAAAAATAAGTAAATGATGCAGAAATCTATTTCCGGGGCCCACTTGGTTTGTGCTTGGGCTGAGCATTGAAGCTTTCATGTGTAGAGGTCTTCCTTGGAGTTAAATGCCTGTTTGTAACATATTTCTGGTGTTTGACTCTAGCTTGCAACTTGTTTTTGGCGTTTAACGCCAGAATAGGGCAGAAAGCTGGCGTTGAACGCCAGTTTGCATCAACTTAACTCGGGCAAAGTATAGACTATTATATATTGCTGGAAAGCTCTGGATGTCTACTTTCCAACGAAATTGAGAACGCGCCATTTGAATTTCTGTAGCTCCAAAAATTTTATTTCGAGTGCAGGGAGATCAAAATCCATCAGCATCAGCAGTCCTTTGTTAACCTCTGATTCAGATTTTTGCTCAGGTCCCTCAATTTCAGCCAGAAAATACCTAAAAACTCAGAAAAATACACAAACTCATAGTAAAGTCCAGAAATATGATTTTTGCTAAAAAACTAATAAAAATATACTAAAAGGTATCTAAATCATACTAAAAACTATATAAAAACAATACCAAAAGGCGTATAAATTATCCACTCATCACCTGCCAAGGGTAGCCAAGGTAAAAGGCGATGACTAAAAAGTCCCATGGGTGCCAGTAGTCGCCCTCCTTCTACCCTGATCACAAGGTTGACTGACGTGCGAAATTGTGATCAATACTTTTCACAACTCAAATAATCCCCGGTAATGAATCCAAAAACATGGTATTCAATACCATGGCATAAACACAACTTCGCACAACTAACCAGCAAGTGTACTGGGTCGTCCAAGTAATAAACCTTACACGAGTAAGGGTCGATCCCACAGAGATTGTTGGTATGAAGCAAGCTATGGTCACCTTGTAAATCTTAGTCAGGCAAACTCAAATGGGTATGGTGATATACGAATAAAACATAAAGATAAAGATAGAGATACTTATGTAGTTCATTGGTAGGAATTTCAGATAAGAATATGAAGATGCTGGTCCCTTCTGTCTCTCTGCTTTCCTACTGTCTTCATCCAATCCTTCTTACTCCTTTCCATGGCAAGCTTAAGCAAGGGTTTCACCGTTGTCAGTGGCTACCTCCCATCCTCTCAGTGGAAATGTT
>NC_029774.3:55257852-55258155 GCF_000817695.3 Arachis duranensis | reverse complement strand
ATTCTTGTGCCAGTTCCGGCGTTTAACGCTGGAATTCCTGAGGGTGACTTTGAACGCCAGTTTGGGCCATCAAATCTTGGGAAAAGTATAGACTATCATATATTGCTGGAAAGCCCAGGATGTCTACTTTCCAACGCCGTTGAGAGCGCACCAATTGGGCTTCTGTAACTCCAGAAAATCCACTTCGAGTGCAGGGAGGTCAGAATCCAACAGCATCTACAGTCCTTTTTAGTCTCTGAATTAGATTTTTGCTCAGGTCCCTCAATTTCAGCTAGAAAATACCTGAAATCACAGAAAAACACT
>NC_029774.3:55254655-55254940 GCF_000817695.3 Arachis duranensis | reverse complement strand
GCTTAGGCCTGGATTTTAATTTCCTTGGGCCCTCCTATCCATTAATGCTCAAAGCCTTGGATCCTTGCTTTAAAATTTTTCTGCTTGCTTTTTCTTTCTATTTTTTTTTCTCGCCACTCTTCTTTTTTTTTTTCACTGCTTTTTCTTACTTCAAGAATCAATTCATGAATTTTTCAGTTCATCAATAACATTTCTCTTTGTTCATCATTCTTTCAAGAGCCAACAATTTTAACACTCATAAACAACAAGATAAAAAATATGCACTGTTCAAGCATTCATTCAGAG
>NC_029774.3:55254090-55254615 GCF_000817695.3 Arachis duranensis | reverse complement strand
AAAAGTATTGTCACCACATCAATATAATTAAATTAAATTCAAGGATAAATTCGAAATTCATGTATTTCTTGTTCTTTTGAATTAAAACACTTTTTATTTAAGAGAGGTGAAGGATTCATGGAATTATTCATAATCTTTAAGGCATGGTTACATACTAATGATCATGAAGTAAAGACACAAAACATAAATAAACATAGTATTAAAAACCGAAAAAAGAAAGAAAATAGAGAACAAGGAATGAATCCACCTGAGTGAGGGTGGCGCCTTATTGAAGGTCCCATGGTGCTCTTTGAGCTCCTCTATGTCTCTTCCTTGCCTTTTGTTGAATGATTCTTAGTGATTTTGGTGTTTTTAACATTATTTGCTCCCAATATTTGTGTGGAGGACAACTTATCCCCTGAGGTATCTCAGGGATCTCTTGATTTGCAGCCACATGTTCTAACCAACTGAGCTATTCCAGCCACACCAAACTTAAAATATTGCTCGCCCTCGAGCAAGAAAAGAAAGAAGAGAAGAAGAAGAAGA
>NC_029774.3:55252488-55253826 GCF_000817695.3 Arachis duranensis | reverse complement strand
ATTTTCCGGACTGAAATCTAAGTATTTTCCCCGAACCATTGTGAGATAGTTCTTTGGATTCGGGTTCATACTTTGATCATGGTTCCTAGTGATCCATGCATTAGCATAGAACTCTTGAACCATCAATATTCCGACTTGTTGCATGGGGTTGGTTATGACTTCCCACCCTCTTCTTTGGATCTCATGTTGGATTTCCGGATACTCATTCTTTTTGAGCTTGAAAGGGACCTCGGGGATCACCTTCTTCTTTGCCACAACATTATAGAAGTGGTCTTGGTGGCTCTTGGAGATAAATCTCTCCTTCTCCCATGACTCGGAAGTGGAAGCTTTTGCCTTCCCTTTTCCTTTTCTTGAGGAAACTCCGGTCTTGGGTGCCATTGATGGTGAATGAAAAATAAAAAGCTTAGGCTTTTTACCACACCAAACTTAATTTTGCTTGTCCTCGAGCAAAAAAGAAAAGAAGAGTAGAAGAAAAAGAAGAGAATTTGGGTAGAGAAGGAGAGGAGGGGGTTCGGCTATATGAGAGAAGAAAGGGGTTGTGTTGTGTGAAAATAAAGAAGAAAGGAGAGGTATTTATAGGGAGAGGGAGGGTGAGGTTTCGGCCATTTTGGATGGGAATGGGTGGTAAATTGAATTTGAATTTTATGGAGGTAGGTGGGATTTATGGGGAAGAGGAGGGTGATGTGAATGGTGCATGGGGTAATTGGGACGAGGAATTGAGGTGATTGGTGAAGGTTTTTGGGAAGTGTGACATCGAAAATGAGATTTGGATTAGGAGAGTGTGATTAGGATTAAAAGAAAAGGTAGGTGGGGATCCTGTGGGGTCCACAGATCCTGAGGTGAAAAGAAATACCATTCCTTCACCATATAGGCGTGTAAATTGCCTTCATGCATCATTCTGGCGTTCAAACGTCCATGGGTGCATGTTCTGGGCGTTAAACGCCCATGTAATGCTTGTTTCTGGCGTTGAACGCCAGTTTCAAGCTTGTTTCTGGCGTTCAGCCCCAGATTGCCCTCTGTGTGCACATCCTGGCGTTAAACGCCAGGTTGTTGCTTGTTTTGGGCGTTCAGCGCCAGAAAGATGCTCTGTTCTGGCATTGAACGCCAGCCAGATGCATCTTACTGGTGTTGAACGCCAGTCTGCGCTGCCTCCAGGGTGAAAAATTTTTTTTTCTGTTTTTGACTCTGTTTTTAATTTCCTTGATTTTTTCGTGACTCCTCATGATCATGTACCTAATTCAACACAAAAATAACACTAAAACAAAATAAAATAAAATTAGATAAATAAAATTGGGTTGCCTCCCAACAAGCGCTTCTTTAATGTCAATAGCTTGACAT
>NC_029774.3:55250933-55251492 GCF_000817695.3 Arachis duranensis | reverse complement strand
GCCCACTTGTGCCTCCAAATTTCTAATGGAGGATCTTGTTTCATTCATGAAACTAAAAGTGGCCTTTGACAGATCAGAGACTATATTGGCTAAATTTGAATTATTTTGTTCAGAGTTCTCTATCTGTTGCTGAGAAGATGATGGATATGGCTTACTATTATTCAGCCTATTGCGTCCACCACCATTAAAGCCTTGTTGAGGCCTTTGTTGATCCTTCCAAGAGAAATTTGGATGATTTCTCCATGATGGGTTGTAGGTGTTTCCATAAGGTTCACCCAGATAATTAACCTCTGCCATGGCAGGGTTCTCAGGATCATAAGCTTCTTCAGAAGCTGCCTCTCTAATACTGTTGGATGCATGTTGCAATCCATTCAGATTTTGAGAGATCATGTTGACCTGTTGAGTCAACACTTTGTTCTGAGCCAATATGGCATTCAGAGCATCAATTTCAAGAACTCCTTTCTTCTGAGGGACCCCATTATTCACGGAATTCCTCTCAGAGGTATACATGAACTGGTTGTTTGCAACCATGTCAATGAGTTCTTGTGCCTCTTCAGGC
>NC_029774.3:55248629-55250358 GCF_000817695.3 Arachis duranensis | reverse complement strand
GAGATGCTTCTTCCATCAAACTTGGATGTTGGCTTTGTGAAGTCACCAAGCATTCTCCTTGCATTATTATTATTATTATTTTCGGCTGCCATGTCCTTCTCTTGTTCGAAAATTTCTGAAAGGTTGTTTCTGGATTGTTGTAATTTAGCTTCTCTTAATTTTCTCTTCAGAGTCCTTTCAGGTTCTGGATCAATTTCAACAAGAGTGCCTTTTTCCTTGTTCCTGCTCATATGAAAGAGAAGAAAACAAGAAAAGAAAGAGGAATCCTCTATGTCACAGTATAGAGATTCTTTTATGTTAGTAGAAGAAGAAGGGGGTAGAAGAATCCAAATACAAGGGATATAAGAAGTTCGGATTCTTAGATGAAGAGAGGTGAAGAGAAGTGTTAGTAATTAAATAATTAAATAGAAGAAGAGAGGAGGGGGAGAGGATTTTCGAAAATAAATTTTGAAAAGAGGTTAGTGATTTTCGAAAATTAAAGATGAATTAGAATTAAAATTAAAAATTAAAACAAAAAGAATTTTTGTAAAAGAGAGGGAGAATTTTCGAAAATTAGAGAGGGAGAAGTAGTTAGTTGGTTTTGAAAAAGATAAGAAACAAACAAAAAGTTAGATAAGATATTTTGAAATCAAATTTTGAAAAAGATAAAATTTTTGAAAAAGATAAGATAAAAGATAAAATAAAAGTTTTAAGAAAAAGATATTTTGAAAAAGATTTAATTTTAAAAAAATAATTTCACTAACAAGAAACTACAAGATAAGATTCTAGGACTTAAAGATTGAACCTTTCTTAACAAGAAAGTAACAAACTTCAAATTTTTGAACCAATCACATTAATTATTAGTGAATTTTCAAAAATATCAAATAAAGATAAGAAAAATATTTTGAAAATATTTTGAAAAAGATTTTTAAAATTTTCGAAAAATAGAAAATGAAAAAGATATGATTTTTGAAAAAGATTTTGAAAAGATAAGATTTTTAAAATTGAAATTTTGACTTGACTTGTAAGAAACAACTAATTTTAAAAATTTTTGACCAAGTCAAACCAAAAATTTCGAATTTTTGGAGATTTTTTGACCAAGTCAACCCAAAATTTCGAAATTTTGGAGGGAAATAAGGAAAAGATATTTTTTTTATTTTTGAATTTTTAAAGAAAAACACAAAAATGACCCAAAACATGAAAATTTTGGATCAAAACAATGAATGCATGCAAGAATGCTATGAATGTCAAGATGAACACCAAGAACACTTTGAAGATCATAATGAACATCAAGAACATAATTTTGAAAAATTTTTGATGCAAAGAAAACATGCAAGACACCAAACTTAAAAATCTTTAATGCATGGAAAACATGAATGCAAAAATGCACAAGAAAAACAACAAAAGACACAAAACAAGAAATCATCAAGATCAAACAAGAAGACTTGTCAAGAACAACTTGAAGATCATGAAGAACACTATGAATGCATGAGATTTTCGAAAATTGCAAGAAAAACTTTAAAAGCATGCAATTGACACCAAACTTAAAAATTAACACAAAATTCAAACAAGAAACACAAAATATTTTTGATTTTTATGATTTTCTAATTTTTTTTGTATTTTTATTAATTTTTATTTTCGAAAAACATTTTTGGAAAAACGAAATATCAAAGAAAAATTTTTGAAAAAGTTTTTGAAAAGAAAGTTACCTAATCTGAGCAACAAGATGAACCGTCAGTTGTCCATACTC
>NC_029774.3:55243516-55245121 GCF_000817695.3 Arachis duranensis | reverse complement strand
AAAGGGACCTCGGGGATCACCTTCTTCTTTGCCACAACATCATAGAAGTGGTCTTGGTGGCTCTTGGAGATGAATCTCTCCTTCTCCCATGACTCGGAAGTGGAAGCTTTTGCCTTCCCTTTTCCTTTTCTTGAGGAAACTCCGGTCTTGGGTGCCATTGATGGTGAATGAAAAATAAAAAGCTTAGGCTTTTTACCATACCAAACTTTAAATTTGCTCATCCTCGAGAAAAAAAGAAAAGAAGAGTAGAAGAAGAAGAAGAGAATTTGGGTAGAGAAGGAGAGGAGGGGGTTCGGCTATATGAGAGAAGAAAGGGGTTGTGTTGTGTGAAAATGAAGAAGAAAGGAGAGGTATTTATAGGGAGAGGGAGGGTGAGGTTTCGGCCATTTTGGGTGGGAATGGGTGGGAAATTGAATTTGAATTTTATGGAGGTAGGTGGGATTTATGGGGAAGAGGAGGGTGATGTGAATGGTGAAGGTTTTTGGGAAGTGTGACATTGAAAATGAGATTTGGATTAGGAGAGTGTGATTAAGATTAAAAGAAAAGGTAGGTGGGGATCCTGTGGGGTCCACAGATCCTGAGGTGGGGATCCTGTGGGGTCCACAGATCCTGAGGTGAAAAGAAATACCATTCCTTCACCATATAGGCGTGTAAATTGCCTTCATGCATCATTCTGGCGTTCAAACGCCCATGGGTGCATGTTCTGGGCGTTAAACGCCCATGTAATGCTTGTTTCTGGCGTTGAACGCCAGTTTCAAGCTTGTTTCTGGCGTTCAGCGCCAGATTGCCCTCTGTGTGCACATCCTGGCGTTAAACGCCAGGTTGTTGCTTGTTTTGGGCGTTCAGCGCCAGAAAGATGCTCTGTTCTGGCGTTGAACACCAGCCAGATGCATCTTACTGGCGTTGAACGCCAGTCTGCGCTGCCTCCAAGGTGAAAAATTTTTTCTTCTGTTTTTGACTCTGTTTTTAATTTCTTTGATTTTTTTCGTGACTCCTCATGATCATGTACCTAATTCAACACAAAAATAACACCAAAACAAAACAAATAAAATAAAATTAGATAAATAAAATTGGGTTGCCTCCCAACAAGTGCTTCTTTAATGTCAATAGCTTGACAGTGGCTCTCATGGAGCCACAAGATGATCAGATCAATTTAGTGTGTTGTCTCCACACCAAACTTAGAGTTTGGATATGGAATTTGAACACCAAACTTAGAGTTTAGTTGTGGCCTCACAACACCAAACTTAGAGGTTGACTGTGTGGGCTCTTCTTGACCTTGAACTGAGAGAAGCTCTTCATGCTTACTCTCCTTTGTCACAGAGGGATGGCCATGTGCCTTAAACACAAGGTAGTCCCCATTCAATTGAAGGACTAACTCACCTCTGTTGACATCTATCACAGCTTCTACTGTGGCTAGGAAAGGTCTTCCTAGGATGATGGATTCATCATCTTCCTTCCTAGTGTCTAGGATTAGGAAATCAGCAGGGATGTAAAGGCCTTCAACCTTCACTAGCACGTCCTCTATTATTCCATAAGCTTGTCTCATTGACTTATCTGCCAATTGTAATGAGAACAAGGCAGGTTGTACCTCAATGATTCCCAGCT
>NC_029774.3:55234111-55235033 GCF_000817695.3 Arachis duranensis | reverse complement strand
ACTTTAACCATTCAGTCTCAAGCTTTTCACTTGGACCTTCATGACACAAGCACATGGTTAGGGACAGCTTGATTTAGCCGCTTAGGCCTCGATTTTAATTTCCTTGGGCCCTCCTATCCATTAATGCTCAAAGCCTTGGATCCTTGCTTTAAAATTTTCGCCACTTTTTTTTTTTTGCTTTTTCTTGCTTCAAGAATCAATTTCATGATGTTTTTCAGATCATCAATAACATTTCTCTTTGTTCATCATTCTTTCAAGAACCAACAATTTTAACACTCATAAACAACAAGATCAAAAATATGCACTGTTCAAGCATTCATTCAGAAAACAAAAAGTATTACCACCACATCAATATAATTAAATTAAATTCACTAATAATTTCGAAAATTATGTACTTCTTGTTCTTTTGAATTAAAACATTTTTCTTTTAAGAGAGGTGAAGGACTAATGGATTTTATTCATAGCTTTAAGGCATGGTTACACACTAATGATCATGAAGTAGAAACACAAAAACATAGATAAACATAATACTTAAAAACCGAAAACAGAAAGAAAATAAAGAACAAGGAATGAATCCACCTCTAGTGGCGTCTTCTTCTTGAAGGACCAATGATGTTCTTCAACTCTTCTATGTCCCTTCCTTGCCTTTATTGCTCCTCCCTCATTGCTCTTTGATCTTTTCTTATTTCTTGGAGAGTGAGGGCGTGTTCATGGTGTTCCACCCTTAATTGTTCAACATTATGGCTCAAGTCTTCCAAAGAGGTGCTAAGTTGCTCCCAATAGTTGTTGGGAGGAAAGTGCATTCCTTGAGGCATTTGTTGATGATGAACTTCCTCATGTTCTTCTTGAGGGCCGTGAGGAACTTCTCTTGTTTGCTCCATCCTCTTCTTTGTGATGGGCTTGTCTTCTTCAATGGAGACAT
>NC_029774.3:55228380-55230456 GCF_000817695.3 Arachis duranensis | reverse complement strand
AATTTATCCAAGAAGGCAGTGACCAGCTTATCCCAGGAGTCCAGGCTATCCTTAGGTTGTGAATCCAACCATATTCTAGCTCTGTCTCTTACAGCAAAAGGGAAAAGCATGAGTCTGTAGACTTCAGGATTAACTCCATTCGTCTTTACAGTATCACAGACTTGCAAGAATTCAGTTAAAAACTGATAAGGATCTTCCGATGGAAGTCCATAAAACTTGCAGTTTTGTTGCATTAATGCAACTAGTTGAGGCTTAAGCTCAAAGTTATTGGCTCCAACGGCAGGAATGGAGATGCTTCTTCCATCAAACTTGGATGTTGGTTTTGTGAAGTCACCAAGCATTCTCCTTGCATTATTATTATTATTATTTTCGGCTGCCATGTCTTTCTCTTGTTCGAAAATTTTTGAAAGGTTGTTTCTGGACTGTTATAATTTAGCTTCTCTTAATTTTCTCTTCAGAGTCCTTTCAGGTTCTGGATCAACTTCAACAAGAGTGCCTTTTTCCCTGTTCCTGCTCATATGAAAGAGAAGAAAACAAGAAAAGAAAAAGGAATCATCTATGTCACAGTATAGAGATTCCCTTATGTTAGTAAAAGAAGAAGGGGGTAGAAGAATGAAGAAGAATGGATTCGGATTTTTGGAAGAGGAGAGGTGAAGAGAAGTTTTAGTAATTAAATAATTAAATAGAAGAAGAAAAGAGAAGAGGATTTTCGAAAATAATTTTTGAAAAAGAGTTAGTGATTTTCGAAAATTAAAGATAAGATAAGTTTAAAATTAAAACTTAAAACAAAAAGAATTTTTGAAAAAGAGAGGGAGAATTTTCGAAAATTAGAGAGGAAAAAGTAGTTAGGTGGTTTTGAAAAAGATAAGAAACAAACAAAAAGTTAGTTAGTTGATTGAAAAAGATTTGAAATCAAATTTTGAAAAAGATAAGAAGATAAGGGGTTAGATAAGATGTTTTGAAATCAAATTTGAAAAAGATAAATTTTTTTTTTTGAAAAGGATAAGATAAAAGATAAAAATATATATTTGAAAAAGATATTTTGAAAAAGATTTAATTTTAAAAATTACTTAACTAACAAGAAACTACAAGATAAGATTCTAGAACTTAAAGATTGAACCTTTCTTAACAAGAAAGTAACAAACTTCAAATTTTTGAACCAATCACATTAATTGTTAGCTAATTTTCGAAAATATGATATAAAAGATAAGAAAAAGTCTCTAAAAGTTGTTTAAATACTAAACTAGTAACCTAGGTTTATAGAAAATGAGTAAACTAAGATGGATAATGTAGAAATCCACTTCTAGGGCCCACTTGGTGTGTGCTGGGGCTGAGACTTAAGCTTCTCATGTGTCTGGGAAAATTGAAATTTTGACTTGACTTGTAAGAAACAACTAATTTTTAAAAATTTTTGACCAAGTCAACCCAAAATTTCGAAAATTTGGAGGAAAATAAGGAAGAGATAATTTTTTTGATTTTTGAATTTTTAAAGAAAAACACAAAAATGACCCAAAACATGAAAATTTTGGATCAAGACACAAGATGCATGCAAGAATGCTATGAATGTCAAGATGAACACCAAGAACACTTTGAAGATCATGATGAACATCAAGAACATTATTTTGAAAAAAATTTTGATGCAAAGAAAACATGCAAGACACCAAACTTAGAAATCTTTAATGCATGAAAAATATGGATGCAAAGATGCACATGAAAAACAAGAAAAGACACAAAACAAGAAAACATCAAGATCAAACAAGTAGACTTGTCAAGAACAACTTGAAGATCATGAAGAACACTATGAATGCATGAGATTTTCGAAAAGAATGCAAGAAAAATTTTAAAGGCATGCAATTGACACCAAACTTAAAAATTGACTCAAGACTCAAACAAGAAACACAAAATATTTTTGATTTTTTATGATTTTCTAATTTTTTTGTATTTTTATTAATTTTTTTTTTCGAAAAACATTTTTGGAAAAAAAAACGAAAAATAAAAGAAAAATTTTTGAAAAAGATTTTTGAAAAGAAAGTTACCTAATCTGAGCAACAAGATGAACCGTCAGTTGTCCATACT
>NC_029774.3:55220778-55227299 GCF_000817695.3 Arachis duranensis | reverse complement strand
ATGACGTTTTTCTGGCGTTTAACTCCAGACAGCAGTGTGTACTTGGCGTTCAACGCCAAGTTACGTCGTTATTCTTCGAATAAAGTATGGACTATTATATATTGCTGGAAAGCCCTGGATGTCTACTTTCCAACGCCGTTGAGAGCGCGCCAATTGGAGTTCTGTAGCTCCAGAAAATCCATTTCGAGTGCAGGGAGGTCAGAATCCAACAGCATCAGCAGTCCTTTTGTCAGCCTTCTTCAGAGTTTTGCTCAAATCCCTCAATTTCAGTCAGAATTTACCTGAAATCACAGAAAAACACACAAACTCATAGTAAAGTCCAGAAATGTGAATTTATCATAAAAACTAATGAAAACATCCCTAAAAGTAGCTTAAACTTACTAAAAACTATATAAAAACAATGCCAAAAAGCGTATAAATTATCCGCTCATCAAACAGGTTTAGCAATGGCAAGCCTTTTTCATCATCCTCTCAGCAATAGACAGAGAATTTTGAGCAGAACCCATCTAGCTTAGCAAATATAGTCTCTGATCTATCTAAGGCCACTCTCAGTTTCATGAATGAAACAAGGTCCTCTATCAGAAACGTGGAGGCACAAGTGGGTTAGCTGAGTAAAAGGGTTACTGAAACTCCTCCTAGCACTCTCCCAAGCAATACAGAAGAGAATCTCAAAAGAGAGTGCAAGGCCATAACCGTGACCAACATGGCCAAACCTGGAGAGAGTGAAAAGGCAGTAATTCCCAGTTAGGAAGACATCAAGGAATGTTCACTGGCCATTAAGGAGTACCCCAATGAGGAACCAAAGGAATCTAAGGCTCATACAGAGACCATAGAGATTCCATTGAACTTCATTTTACCATTCATGAGCTCTGATGACTATTCATCTTCTAAAGAAGATGAAGACATTGCTGAAGGGCAAGTTGCCCAGTATTTAGGAGCAATCATGAAGCTGAATACCAAGCTATTGGGTAATGAGACTTAGGAGGATGAACCTCCATTGCTCATTAATGAACTGAATACCTGAGTTTAGCAAACTTTACCTCAAAAGAAACAGGATCCTGGTAAATTCTTAATACCATGTACCATAGGCACCATGACATGAGAAGGCTCTGTGTGACCTAGGATCAGGTATTAACCTCATGCCACTCTTTGTAATGGAGAAACTAGGAATCTTTGAGGTTCAAGCTGCAAGAATCTCACTAGAGATGGCAGACAAATCAATGAAACAGGCTTATGGACTAGTAGAGGACGTGCTAGTGAAGGTTGAAGGCCTTTACATCCCTGCTGATTTCATAATCCTAGACATTGGGAAGGATGAGGATGAATCCATCATCCTTGGCAGACCTTTCCTAGCCACAGCAAAAGCTGTGATTGATGTAGACAGAGGAGAGCTGGTCCTCCAATTGAATGAGGACTACCTTGTGTTTAAAGCTCAAAGATCTCCCTTTATAACCATGGAGAGGAAGCATGAAAAACTTCTCTCAATATAGAGTCAAATAAAGCCCCCACATTTAAACTCTAAGTTTGGTATTGAGAGGCCACAACCAAACTCTAAGTTTGGTGTTGTTAGGCCCCAACCATGCTCTGAACATCTGTGAAGCTCCATGAGAGCTCACTGTCAAGCTATTCACATTAAAGAAGCACTTATTAGGAGGAAACACAATTTTATTTTATTAATTCTCCATTTCCCCTTGTTATTTTCTGTTTTCTTTAGGTTGATGATCATGTGGAGTCACAAAAACAACTGAAAAAATTAAAGCAAAATAAAAAATAGCATTAAAAATAGCACACCCTAGAGTATAAACTTATTGGCGTTTAAACGCCAGTAAGAGTAGTAGAATGGGCGTTAAACGCTCAGTTTGGCACCATTCGGGGCGTTTAACGCCAGAAATGGGCACCAAACTGGCGTTTAACGCCAGAACAGGGCAACAGGCTGGCGTTAGACACCAGAAAGGGAAGAAAAGCTGGCGTTAAACACCAGAAACAGGCAACAACCTGGCGCTTAACGCCATAATTGCACTCTAAGGGCGTTTTGCACGCCTAAATGGAGCAGGGATGAGAAGTCCTTGACCCCTCAGGATCTGTGGGCCCCACAGGATCCCCACCTACCCCACCTCTCTCTCTCTCTCTCCCTCTCACACATCTCCATAACATTCTTCCCTATATTCTCTTTACCAATCACCTCCATCCATCTTCCCCCAAAAACCTCACCTACCTCACTTTTCAAATTCAGACACTTTTCCCTCCCAAACCCAACCCTAAATACACGAACCTACCTCTTCCCCCTACTCCTATATAAACCCCTTATCCTTCCTTCAATTTCACACATCACAAACACTACTTTTACCCCTTGGTCGAACCACATTCCACCCTCCATCTCTTCTATTTTCTTCTTCTTCTTCCCCTTCTTTCCTTCTTCTTTTGCTCGAGGACGAGCAAACCTTTTAAGTTTGGTGTGGTAAAAGCATTGCTTTTTGTTTTTCCATAACCATTTATGGCACCTAAGGCCGGAGATACCTTTAGAAAGAGGAAAAGGAAGGCAAAAGCTTCCACCTCTGAGTCATGGGAGATGGAGAGATTCATCTCAAAGGTCCATCAAGACCACTTCTATGAAGTTGTGGCCAAGAAGAAGGTGATCCCTGAGGTCCCTTTCATGCTAAAAAGGAATAAGTATCCGGAGATCCGACATGAGATCCGAAGAAGAGGTTGGGAAGTTCTCACTTCAACAAGTCGGAATCTTAATGGTTTAAGAGTTCTATGCCAATGCATGGATCACTAGGAACCACGATCAAAGTATGAACCCGAATCCAAAGAATTGGCTTACAATGGTTCGGGGGAAATACTTAGATTTCATTCCAAAAAATGTAAGGTTGGCGTTCAACTTGCCAATGATGCAAGAAAACGCACGCCCCTACACTAGAAGGGTCAACTTTGATCAAAGGTTGGACCAAGTCCTCATGGACATATGTGTGGAAGGAGCTCAATGGAAAAGAGACTCAAGAGGCAAGCCGGTTCAATTGAGAAGACCGGACCTTAAGCCTGTGGCTAGAGGATGGTTGGAGTTCATCCAATGTTCTATCATTCCTACTAGTAACCGATCCGAAGTAACTGTGGATCGGGCCATCATGATCCATATTATCATGATTGGGGAGGAAGTGGATGTTCATGAGATCATACCTCTAGAACTCTACAAGGTGGCTGACAAGTCCTCCACTTTGGCAAGGTTAGCCTTTCCTCATCTCATTTGTCACCTATGCAATTCGGCTGGAATTGTCATAGAAGGAGATATCCTCATTTAAAAGGACAAGCCCATCACTAAGAAAAGGATTGAGCAAACAAGAGAGCCCACTCATGGACCTCAACAAGAGCATGAGGAAATTCCTCATGAAATCCCTGAGATGCCTCAAGGGATGCACTTTCCTCTACACAACTATTGGGAGAAACTCAACACCTCTTTGGAAAGCTTGAGTTACAACATGGACCAACTAAGGGTGGAGCACCAATAACACTCCATCATTCTCCATGAAATTAGAGAAGATCAAAGAGCCATGAGGGAGGAGCAACAAAGGCAAGGAAGAGACATAGAGGAGCTCAAGAGCACCATTGGTTCTTCAAGAGGAAGAAGACGCCACCCTCACTAAGGTGGACCTGTTCCTTAATCTCCCTGTCTATTTGTCTTTCTATTTTCGGCTTTGAGCTTTATATTTTACTATGTTTTGTGTCTTTACTACATGATCATTAGTGTCTAGTGTCTATGTCTTAAAGCTATGAATAATTCCATGAATCCTTTACCTCTCTTAAATGAAAAATGTGCCTAATTATAAAAGAATAAGAAGTACTTGAATTTCAAAATTTATCTTGAAATTAGTTTAATTATTTTGATGTGGTGGCAATACTTTTTGTTTTCTGAATGAATGCTTGAACAGTGCATATTTTTTATAGTGAAGTTTAAGAATGTTAAAATTGTTGGCTCTTGAAGGAATGATGAATGGTGGACGAAATTGTGATCACTACAACTCAAATAATCCCCCGTGATGAACCCAAAGACTTGGTGTTCAATACCATGGCATAACACAACTTCGCACAACTAACCAGCAAGTGTACTGGGTCGTCCAAGTAATAAACCTTAAGCAAGTAAGGGTCGATCCTACAGAGATTGTTGGTATGAAGCAAGCTATGGTCACCTTGTAAATCTTAGTCAGGCAAACTCAAATGGGTATGGGTGATATACGAATAAAACATAAAGATAAAGATAGAGATACTTATGCAATTCATTGGTGGGAATTTCAGATAACCGTATGGAGATGCTGTGTTCCTTCCGTCTCTCTACTTTCCTACTGTCTTCATCCAATCCTTCTTACTCCTTTCCATGGCAAGCTGTATGCAAGGGTTTTACCGTTGTCAGTGGCTACCTCCCATCCTCTCAGTGGAAATGTTCAACGCACCCTGTCACGGCACGACTATCCAGCTGTTGGTTCTCGATCATGTCGGAATAGAATCCAGTGATTCTTTTGCGTCTGTCACTAAAGCCCCACAATCGCGAGTTTGAAGCTCGTCACAGTCATTCAATCATTGAATCCTACTCAGAATACCACAGACAAGGTTTAGACCTTCCGGATTCTCTTGAATGCCGCCATCAATTCTAGCTTATACCACGAAGATTCCGGTTAAAGAATCCAAGAGATATCCACCCAATCTAAGGTAGAACGGAGGTGGTTGTTAGGCACACATTCATAGGTGAGAATGATGATGAGTGTCACGGATCATCACATTCATCAAGTTGAAGAACATGTGATATCTTAGAACAAGAACAAGCGGAATTGAATAGAAGAACAATGGTAATTGCATTAATACTCGAGGTACAGCAGAGCTCCACACCTTAATCTATGGTGTGTAGAAACTTCACCGTTGAAAATACATAAGAACAAGGTCTAGGCATGGCCGAATGGCCAGCATCCCAAAGAGGGTTCAATCATAAAAACATGATCAAAAAGATTGAAAATACAATAGTAAAAGGTCCTACTTATAGAGAACTAGTAGCCTAAGGTTTACAGAGATGAGTAAATGACTAAAAATCCACTTCCGGGCCCACTTGGTGTGTGCTTGGGCTGAGCATTGAAGCATTTTCGTGTAGAGACTCTTCTTGGAGTTAAACGCCAGCTTTTATGCCAGTTTGGGCGTTTAACTGCCATCCTTGTGCCTGTTCCGGCGTTTAACGCTGGGAATTCTGATGGCGACTTTGAACGCCGGTTTGGGCCATCAAATCTTGGGCAAAGTATGGACTATCATATATTGCTGGAAAGCCCAAGATGTCTACTTTCCAACGCCGTTGAGAGCGCGCCAAGTTGGCTTCTGTAGCTCCAGAAAATCCACTTCGAGTGCAGAGAGGTCAGAATCCAACAGCATCTGCAGTCCTTTTTAGTCTCTGAATCAGATTTTTGCTCAGGTCCCTCAATTTCAGCCAGAAAATACCTGAAATCACAGAAAAACACACAAACTCATAGTAAAGTCCGGAAAATTGAATTTTAACTAAAAACTAATAAAAAAATACTAAAAACTAACTAAAACATACTAAAAACATACTAAAAAGAATGCCAAAAAGCGTATAAATTATCCGCTCATCACAACACCAAACTTAAATTGTTGCTTGTCCTCAAGCAACTGAAAGTCAAATAAGATAAAAAGAAGAGAATATACAATGAATTCCAAAAACATCTATGAAGATCAGTATTAATTTAGATGAGCGGGGCTTTTAGCTTTTTGCCTCTGAATAGTTTTGGCATCTCACTCTATCCTTTGAAATTCAGAATGATTGGCTTCTTTAGGAACTCAGAATCCAGATAGTGTCATTGATTCTCCTAGTTAAGTATAATGATTCTTGAACACAGCTACTTATTGAGTCTTGGCCGTGACCCAAAGCACTCTGTCTTCCAGTATTACCACCGGATACATACATGCCACAGACACATAATTGGGTGAACCTTTTCAGATTGTGACTCAGCTTTGCTAGAGTCCCCAACTAGAGGTGTCCAGGGTTCTTAAGCACACTCTTTTTGCCTTGGATCACAACTTTATTTCTTTCTTTTTCTCTTTTTTTTTCTTTTTTCATTTTCTTTTCTCCCTCTTTTTTTTTTCGTTTTTCTCCTTCTTCTTTTTTTTTGTATTCACTGCTTTGTCTTGCTTCAAGAATCATTTTTATGATTTTTCAGATCCTCAGTAACATGTCTCGTTTTTCATCATTCTTTCAAGAGCCAACATTCATGAACCACAAATTCAAGATACATATGCACTGTTTAAGCATACATTCAGAGAACAAAAATATTGCCACCACATCAAAATAATTAAACTGTTATAAAATTCAAAATTCATGCAATTCTTTCTTTTAGCAATAGAACATTTTTTTATTCAAGAAGGGTGATGGATTCATAGGACATTCATAACTTTAAGGCATAGACACTAAGACACTAATGATCACAAGACACAAACATAGATAAACATAAGCACTAAAATTCGAAAAACAG
>NC_029774.3:55218798-55220512 GCF_000817695.3 Arachis duranensis | reverse complement strand
AGTTGCTCCCAATAGTTTTGTGGAGGAAAGTGTATCCCTTGAGGCATCTCAGGGATTTGATGATGAGAGGGATCTCTTGTTTGCTCCATCTTTTTCTTAGTGATGGGCTTGTCCTCATCAATGGGGATATCTCCCTCTATGTCAACTCCAACTGAATAACAGAGGTGACAAATGAGATGAGGAAAGGCTAACCTTGCCAAGGTAGAGGACTTGTCCACCACCTTATAAAGCTCTTGAGCTATAACCTCATGAACTTCTATTCCTTCTCCAATCATGATGCTATGAATCATGATAGCCCGGTCTATAGTAACTTCGGACCGGTTGCTAGTGGGGATGATGGAGCGTTGGATAAACTCCAAATATCCTCTAGCCACAGGCTTAAGGTCCAGTCTTCTCAATTGAACCGGCTTGCCTTTTGAGTCTTTTTTCCATTGAGCTCCTTCCACACATATGTCCATGAGGACTTGGTCCAACCTTTGATCAAAGTTGACCCTTCTAGTGTAAGGATGTTCATCTCCTTGCATCATGGGCAAATTGAATGCCAACCTTACACTTTCCGGACTAAAATGATGCCATAAATGGTTATGGAAAAACAAAAAGCAATGCTTTTACTACACCAAACTTAGAAGTTTTGCTCGTCCTCGAGCAAAAGAAGAAAGAAGAGAGTAGAAGAAGAAGAAATAGAGGAGACGGAGATGGCTTTGTGGTTCGGCCAAAGGGGGAGAAGTAGTGTTTAGGTTGTGTGAAAATGAAGGAGTGAAGATGGGTTTATATAGGGGTGGGGGGAGGGTGATGGTTCGGTTATGGGAGGGTGAGTTTGGGAGGAAAAGTGGTTTGAATTTGAATGGTGAGGTAGGTGGGGTTTTATGAAGGATGGATGTGAGTGGTGAAGAGAAAGATGGGATTTGATAGGTGAATGGGTTTTTGGGGAAGAGGTGTTGAGGTGATTGGTGAATGGGTGAAGAAGAGAGAAAGTGGTGGGGTAGGTGGGGATCCTGTGGGGTCCACAGATCCTGAGGTTCAAGGAAAAGTCATCCCTGCACCAAGTGGCGAGCAAAATTGCTCTTTGTGCCAATTCTGGCGTTAAACGCCGGGATGGTGCCCATTTCAGGCGTTTAACGCCAAGTTCTTGCTCTTCTTTGGCGTTTAACGCCAGTCTGGTGCCCCTTTCTGGCGTTAAACGCCCAGAATGGTGCTAGACTGGGCGTTAAACGCCCATCTGCTAGCCTTACTGGCGTTTAAACGCCAGCAGGTTCTTCCTCCAAGGTGTGCTGTTTTTCTTTCTGTTTTTCATTCTGTTTTTGCTTTTTCCATTGATTTTATGACTTCTCATGATCATCAACCTACAGAAAACATAAAATAACAAAGGAAAATAGATAAAATATAACATTGGGTTGCCTCCCAACAAGCGCTTCTTTAATGTCAGTAGCTTGACAGAGGGCTCTCATGGAGTCTCAGGGATGTTCAGAGCAATGTTGGAACCTCCCAACACCAAACTTAGAGTTTGAATGTGAGGGTTCAACACCAAACTTAGAAGTTGGTTGTGGCCTCCCAACACCAAACTTAGATTTTGACTGTAGGGGCTCTGTTTGGCTCTGTTTTAAGAGAAGCTCTTCATGCTTCCTCTCCATGGTGACAGAGGGATATCCTTAAGCCTTAAACACCAAGGATTCTTCATTCACTTGAATGATCAATTCTCCTCTATCAACATCAA
>NC_029774.3:55217026-55217803 GCF_000817695.3 Arachis duranensis | reverse complement strand
ATAGGGTTCTCCCATGTAATTCACCTCTTCCATTGAAGGGTTTTCTCAGGATCAGAAGCTTCTTCTTCAGATGAAGCTTCCTTAGTACTACCTGGTGCATTTTGCATTCCAGACAGACTTTGAGAAATCAAATTGACTTGCGAGTCAATATTTTGTTCTAAGCCAATATGTCATTCAGAGTATCAATCTCAAGAACTCCTTTCTTCTGATTAGTCCCATTGTTCACAGGATTCCTTTCAGAAGTGTACATGAATTGGTTATTTGCAACCATTTCAATCAGCTCTTGAGCTTCTGTAGGCATCTTCTTCAGATGAAGAGATCCTCCAGCAGAGCTATCCAAAGACATCTTAGACAGTTCAGACAGACCATCATAGAAAATGCCTATGATGCTCCATTCAGAAAGCATATCAGAGGGACACTTTCTGATCAATTGTTTGTATCTTTCCCAAGCTTCATAGAGGGATTCTCCTTCCTTCTGTCTGAAGGTTTGGACTTCCACTCTAAGCTTACTCAATTTTTGAGGTGGAAAGAACTTTGCCAAGAAGGCATTGACTAACTTTTCCCAAGAGTTCAGGCTTTCTTTAGGTTGAGAATCCAACCATGTTCTAGCTCTGTCTCTTACAGCAAAAGGGAATAGCATAAGTCTGTAGACCTCAGGGTCAACCCCATTAGTCTTAACAGTGTTACAGATTTGCAAAAATTCAGCTAAGAACTGATGAGGATCTTCCAATGGAAGTCCATGGAACTTACAATTCTGTTGCATTAGAGAAACTAATT
>NC_029774.3:55215088-55216910 GCF_000817695.3 Arachis duranensis | reverse complement strand
TCCTGCTCATATGAAAGAGAAGAGAACAAGAAAATATGGAATCCTCTATGTCACAGTATAGAGATTCCTTGAGGTGTCAGAGGAAAAGAAAAATGGAAGACAGAGGTAGAAAATTCTAACTTATCAAGGAAGATGGAGTTCGAATTGTGTATTAAGGAATAGTGGTAGTCCATAAATAGAAGGATGTGAAAAGAGGGGAAGAAATTTTCGAAAATTAAATAGAAGATTTTAAAAACATTTTGAAAAACTTTAATTGATTTTCGAAAACTAAGAGTGAAAAGAAATCAAGTGATTTTTGAAAAAGATTTTGAAATTAGAAATCAAAAAGATTTGATTGAAAACTATTTTGAAAAAAGATGTGATTAAAAAGATATGATTGGTTTTAAAAAGATGTGATTGAGAAGATATGATTTGAAAAACATTTTAAAAAGATTTGATTTTAAAAAATAATAACTTGGCTAACAAGAGAGGATATGATTCAAACATTAAACCTTTCTCAACAGAAAAGGCAACATACTTGAAATGTTGAATCAAATCATTAATTGATAGCAAGTATCTTTGAAAATGGAAAGAAATTGATTTTGAAAAAGATTTGATTGAAAAGATATAATTTGAAAAAGGTTTGATTTTAAAAAATTTTGAAAACCTGAAAAAAATTTGAATTGAAAACAAAATCTTCCCTCTTGTGCCATCCTGGCGTTAAACGCCCAGAATGGTGCACATTCTGGCGTTTAACGCCCAAACTACTACCCTTTTGGGCGTTAAACGCCCAACCAGGCACCCTGGCTGGCGTTTAAACGCCAGTTTGCCCTTCTTCACTGGGCGTTTTGAACGCCCAGCTTTTTCTGTGTAATTCCTCTGCTGTATGTTCTGAATCTTCAATTCTCTGTATTATTGACTTGAAAATACACAAATTAAAAATATTTTTGGGTTTTTAATAATGAGGAATAATCAAAATGCAACTAAAATCAAATAACAATGCATGCAAGACACCAAACTTAGCAGTTTGTATACTACTGACACTAACAACATGAGAATGCATATGAGACACATAAACACTCAAGTCAAGAGAATTTAAAAATTAGAGCAATGAAATCATCAAGAACATCTTGAAGATCACTTAAGACACATGAATGAATGCAAGAAGAATAAAAACATGTAATTGACACCAAACTCAAAATGAAACACTAGACTCAAACAAGAAATTTTTGGATTTTATGATTTTGTAATTTTTTTTTTATTTTTCGAAAATTAAGTGGAAAAGAAAATAAAGGTATCAAAATTCTTAATGAGAATTCCAGGAATCATGCAATGTTAGTCTAAGACTCCGGTCCAGGAATTAGACATGGCTTCATAGCCAGCCAAGCTTTCAAAGAAAGCTCCGGTCCAAAACATTAGACATGGCCAATGGCCAGCCAAGCCTTAGCAGATCACTGCTCCAACAGCAAGATTGATAGAAATCAACAAGCTCTTGTGATGATGAGTTGAAACCTCGGTCCAATAAAATTAGACATGGCTTCACAGCCAGCCAGACTTCAACAGATCATCATGAAACTCTAGAATTCGTTCTTTAAGAATTCTGAAAAATACCTAATCTAAGCAACAAGATGAACCGTCAGTTGTCCAAACTCAACAATCCCCGGCAACGGCGCCAAAAACTTGGTGGACGAAATTGTGATCACTACAACTCAAATAATCCTCGGTGATGAACCCAAAGACTTGGTGTTCAATACCATGGCATAACACAACTTCGCACAACTAACCAGCAAGTGTACTGGGTCGTCCAAGTAATAAACCTTGCGCGAGTAAGGGTCGATCCCAC
>NC_029774.3:55214183-55214802 GCF_000817695.3 Arachis duranensis | reverse complement strand
GATGATGAGTGTCATGGATCATCACATTCATCAAGTTGAAGAACAGGTGATATCTTAAAACAAGAACAAGCGGAATTGAATAGAAGAACAATAGTAATTGCATTAATACTCGAGGTACAGCAGAGCTCCACACCTTAATCTATGGTGTGTAGAAACTTCACCGTTGAAAATACATAAGAACAAGGTCTAGGCATGGCCGAATGGCCAGCCTCCCGAAGAGGGTTCAATCATAAAAACATGATCAAAAAGATTGAAAATACAATAGTAAAAGGTCCTACTTATAGAGAACTAGTAGCCTAAGGTTTACAGAGATGAGTAAATGACATAAAAATCCACTTCCGGGCCCACTTGGTGTGTGCTTGGGCTGATCATTGAAGCATTTTCGTGTAGAGACTCTTCTTGGAGTTAAACGCCAGCTTTTATGCCAGTTTGGGCGTTTAACTCCCATCCTTGTGCCTGTTCCGGCGTTTAACGCTGGGAATTCTGATGGCGACTTTGAACTCCGGTTTGGGCCATCAAATCTTGAGCAAAGTATGAACTATCATATATTTCTGGAAAGCCCAAGATGTCTACTTTCCAACGCCGTTGAGAGCGCGCCAATTGGGCTTCTGTAGCTCCA
>NC_029774.3:55213622-55213925 GCF_000817695.3 Arachis duranensis | reverse complement strand
AAACATACTAAAAACATACTAAAAACAATGCCAAAAAGCGTATAAATTATCCGCTCATCAATGAACAAAGAGAAACGTTATCAATAATTTGAAAAATCATGAAATTGATTCTTGAAGCAAGAAAAAGCAGTGAAAAAAAAGTAGCGAAAAAAAAGAGAAAAATGGCAAAAAAAGAGAGAAAGAAAGAAAAAGAAAAATCCAATAGCCCTTTAAACCAAAAGACAAGGGTAAAGAGGATCCAAGGCTTTGAGCATTAATGGATAGGAGGGCCCAAAGGAATAAAATCCTGGCCTAAGCGGCTAA
>NC_029774.3:55208256-55213580 GCF_000817695.3 Arachis duranensis | reverse complement strand
AAAGAGTGTGCTTAAGAACTCTGGACACCTCTAACTGGGGACTTTAGCAAAGCTGAGTCACAATATGAAAAGGTTCACCCAGTTATGCGTCTGTGGCATTATTGTATCCGGTGGTAATACTGGAAAACAAAGTGCTTAGGGTCACAACCAAGACTCATAAAGTAGCTGTGTTCAAGAATCAACATACTGAACTAGGAGAATTAATAACACTATCTAAAATTCTGAGCTCCTATAGACGCCAATTATTCTAAATTTCAAAGGATAAAGTGAGATGCCGAAACTATTCAGAAGCAAAAAGCTACTAGCCCCGCTCATCTAATTGGGACTAAGTTTCATTGATATTGTGAGATTCATTGTATATTATCTTCTTTTTATTCTATTTTATTTTTAGTTGCTTGGGGACAAGCAACAATGTAAGTTTGGTGTTTGTTCCGAGTGTTGCCTGAAACTGTAGGTTGATCTCGGATGAGATCTTCTGTATTGGTCGGAGCTGTTGTGTCCGATTTGTTGGATTTGGTGATAGTGCTGATTCTTCGTCACCGGAGGGTGGTGGTACCTTCAAGGGACTCCGATGCTTAATTTAGCAAGGGTATTAAGCAGGTTTTTTTGTAGAATCAGAGTATGAGTTATACCTGGGTGCTCCAGTGTATTTATAATGGTGTAGAGTGACCTTTTCAGATAAGATAAGTTAGTTATCTTATCTTATCTTATCTTTATGGGAACCGCCCTTATCTCTATATGCTTGGGCTGCCTTTGGATTTGGGTCGTGTTCCTCTATTCGGGCCCTTTGTTGGGCTTTCCTGGCAATTTGGCCGAGCTCTTTGAGAAGATGTCGGGTAGCTTGACCCGAAGAGGTCGGTCGTCTCGTTGCTAATCATCCCGGGTCAGACAGCTTGATCCAGGGTATGAACAGTGCCCCTGCTCGAGCTCGGTCTTTCTTTTGAGGTCGAGTCTTTAGTTTTAGGACTTGGATCCTTCTCTGGTGAAGCCGAACTCGAGCATTTTGTCGACTTCTTCTTTGTAGAGTTCTCCTTTGAATGCGGAACGTTTTCTTTTGCTTCTTCTTTAAAAGAGCGTGCTTTTGCATTAGCGCTTTTAGCCTTGGGAATAGGCGAGGGTTTGGTACCCTCATTAATTGGTTTTTAATTGTGCCGTTTCTCTTAGCCTCTCCATTTTGAATTTTCACTTTTCAGCGAAAACGGTTTCTCTTATCCGTAACTTCCCTTTTCTTTCTCTCTTTCTGTTTTGCCTGAAGTTTGCAGTTTTTGCTTTTCTTCCTGCGACGCTGCTTGGCGATTTTTTAGTGCTTTCCTTATTGTGAAAGGGCGACTCCTGATTCCATTTCCTTCCTTCAGCTTCGTCGAAGCTTTCGGCTTTCCCAGGTTGGTTTTTCCATCCGCTTTTTTGTTGCTTTGCATTTGGTTTTTGGTAAAGTTTGATTTTGCTGTGATGCATGTTGTCACTGAGGCTTTTGAAAGATTGTTCCTTTGATGTCTTTTCTCCATGTTGGTAACTATGATGTCTTTGGGTATGAACAGTAACTTTGCTAATGAACCTTTGTAGAAAGTAACGATTTTTAATGGCTCGTTTTGATTTTGTGTCATTTTGCCCGTTTGGGGGGGGTTTGTTTCTCTAAAAAAAGGTGGCGTCTTTGATGACTTCTTCTTGATATGTTTTGCTACTTGGTAGTTTTGTTTGCTGATAAGCTGAGACTGTGAATTTGGAAGGTAGTTGTTTTGATGACTTTATTTGATCTGTAGCTTTCTGGGGTAATGACTTTTCTTTTCTTCTCGGGATGTCGCTTTTTGAGGGAGGGCTTTTCTTTGTCTTTGCTAAGATTTTTGTTGGGATGTTAGTCTTGTAGGTTTTCCCGAGTCCTTGTTCTATTAACTACCTCCAAAGGATGCCCCTGGATCTTTTTGGTGTGGGTCCTGGGGTTTCCTTTTGTTGTCTGTACTACACTAGATTATATTGTCCGAGTTGTTTTGCTTTCGTCCGAGATGTTTTTGAGTAATCCAATCTTCTTTTCTTGATGTAGGACTAGTTGACCTCATGTCTTCTCGCAAAAATATAGTTGAAACATCTTCCCAAGTCCCTGAGGGCATGGCTGATTGGGTGGATTCTATGGTTCTTTTGTGTGTTTCATTGGTTGACTCAAAGTTTTGTCAGCAACTTAGACAATTTCATAGGGTTTGTGGTAATAGTAGTGATGAGAAGAAATATGAGCTTGTATCTCCAACTTCTGAGGAAACGGTCTATTTTTCTACCCGAATTGTTGGAGAGCGCCCCTTTTTCTATGCATATGACTTCTTTTTTAGTCAAATGAATATTACCCTTCCTTTTACCCCTTTTGAGACAAACCTATTATGGTTCTCTAATGTAGCTCCCTCCCAACTTCACCCCAATTCCTGGGGTTTTATAAAAATCTTTCAGTTACTGTGTTGTGAGCTCGGTATCCCTGCTTCACAATCTCTCTTCTTTTATCTTTTCATTTTGACAAAGCCTGGGGTGGTTAAGAAGAAAGCTGCTTGGGTTTCTTTCCGAGCTTCCCAAGGGAAAAAGGTTTTCTCCATGTTTGATGAATCTTTTCGTGATTTCAAAAATTACTTTTTTAGGGTCCGAGCTGTTGAAGGAGCTCGGCCCTTTTTTCTGGATGAAAATGATGACCCCACCTTTCCCTTGGAATGGAAAAAGAATGTAATGGTATCTAGATATACGTGGGAGATGTTAGATGAGGCTGAGCAAGCTTTTGTGACTATGCTGGAAGAAAACTAGGGGCAGCCTCCCCATCTCGACACAAAGAAATTCTTAGCAAACCCCTTTCTCCTCCGAGCTGAGCTGGGTAGTGGTCAATTTTTTGTTTTGTTTGTTGTGTCGCGTTTATCTCTTATAAGATCTTTTCTGATTCGTAATTTGTTTTCCTATTGTGATGTTTGTTTGCAGAGATGATTAAAAATAACGAATCCATGAAGGCCTTTAAAAAGGCAAGGAAGGCTACTGCAGCTCAAAACGTCTTGGCCAAGCCGGTCGGGGAGGGGTCTTCTCAGGTTTCGTCGAAGCCTTTGGTTCCGAGCTCTCCTAGACCGAGGAGGATGATCCCTACTCCTCGGGTCTGTTTGGTTGATCTTTCACAAACTTCTGCTGCTACCTCTTCTCCTACCGGTGCTCCTCCTCCAAAAAGACCCCGGATTGTCGAGCCTTTTTGTAATCCTCTTTCTTGGACCTTTGTCAGGTCTCTTTCAGGGATTACTTTAATAACTTTTGTATTTCGGGCCGACTTTATCATGTCGGGCCCTTCTAATTTATTTTTGTAATCATCTTTCTTGGACCTCGTTCAGGTCTCTTTTAGGGATTACTTTTATAACTTTTATGTTTTGGGCCAACTTCATCAAGTCGGGCCCTTTGAAGTTATTTTTGTAATCCTCTTTCTTGGACCTCGTTCAGGTCTCTTTCAGGGATTACTTTTATAACTTTTATATTTTGGGCCGACTTCATCATGTCGGGCCGTTCTAAGTTATAGTAATCCTTTCTTATAGGGCTGGCCAGACCTCTTTCCAGAGATTTATTTATAACTTTGGTTATTGCGACTGGTCCGACTTCTTTACGTCAGCCAGTCTTTAAGTTATTTTTTAGCAATCCATTTTATTAGGACCTCGTCAGGTCCTTTCTATGGATCACTTTTGATAACTTCTTGCATTATTCTGTTTTCATCTTTGCCGATTTTGTAGAAACTGGGTTTAATCCTCGTTTGGTCGACCTTTTAATGAATTTGGTTTTCATCTCTGTTGGTCTTTATCGTGATTGTGCAGTGAATTCGATTTTCACTTTCTGCCGAACTGTAGCTTTATAATCGGACGATGAATGTTTCAGATTAATGCGGCTTGAGAATTTGTAGAAGATCTAAACATATTTTATTCAAAAGAAAATGCAAATATATACATGCGGGAGTTTTATCCCTCTAAGTCGGGTGATTTGTGGGTCTTGGCTTGGCGCCTCATTAAAAAACCTTTTCAGGAAAAAGAGTGCACCTTATCCTAAGATCCTTTATCATCCTTAACTATAGCACCTTCTTAGGTTGCAGGCGTGCCATGACCTTGGAAGCTCTCACCCATCGAGTTCGGACAGTCTATAATAGCCCTTTTCAAGTACTTCTATGACTCGGTAGGGCCCTTTCCAGTTTGCTGCCAGCTTTCCTTTGATGACAAGTCATCATATACCCATTTTTCAAGCTAATTTCACTTGTTTTATTAGTCTTTATGCACTTTCTTGCATCCTAAGTAAGAGATTTGGAATGAAAATGCATAACTACTTTAAATCAAACAACCACCATTAAATTAATGCTAACTCATGAGGTTTAAGCTAAATTTAATTGATTTTTAATTGATTTATAAGCCTTGTGAATTTAGTGATACTTTGAGTTGTTGTTTTGGTTTATTGTAGGTGAAGAAAAGAAGAAAAGAGGAAGCGTGGCTTAAGAAAGCGTGGCCCAAGAGAGAAGAAGTGTGGCGCATAAAAGGAGGAAGCAAGCATTGCCCTCAACAAGGGCACACTGCCCTCAAGGAGGGCAACATAAGGAAGCAAGCTTTGAGAGGCAACACTGCCATGCCCTCCTCAAGGGCGGAGCACAAATTGGTGCCATGGATCAAGGAGAGCAAACATTCTGCCCTGCCCTCCTCAAGGGCAATATCGGGCTCATCAAAGGAAGAAATTCAAAGAAAAAGTTCACCAATGCTTGCCACAAGGATCGAACACGGCACCATGAGGAAACAAGAAAATAGGCCTTAGTTTGGTGCCAAGAAAACCAAGAAAAAGAGTAGCGTGTGCATTGCCCGAGTTTCGAACACGGGGCTTCAATTTTGGAAACATTGCCCTGCCCTCCGCAAGGGCAGGGCAGCATTTTGTGGTGCACGGCCAGCGCACCAGATTGGCGCACCAGGGGAGCTTCGGCAGCAACATAGCGCACGCACGGGCAGAATCTGGCGCACCAAAAATTTCTGCCCTGCCCTCCACAAGGGCAGGGCAGCATCCTGCAGCACCAACACGCACGCACCAAGGCACCAACGGCCGCACGCACAATTTCCTGCCCTGCCCTCCACAAGGGCATGGCAGCCTCCTGGAAGCAATTGTTCTTGGGCTAAAAATTTGTTTAAAAATCCAATTTAATTCATTTCTTCACCAACTCAAAAGCCCATCCAAATTCCAAAATCCAAGAATAGAAAGTGTATAAATAGGAGATAGTTTGATGTAATTAGGACCTTTTCCTTGACTCTTGAACTTTGAACTTTCTTTTGAGCTTTGAATCTTTACTTTTATTTTTGAACTTT
>NC_029774.3:55171901-55208232 GCF_000817695.3 Arachis duranensis | reverse complement strand
TGAGGAATTTCTGTCTCAATCTCCATTCAAGATCTCTTTAATTTCTCTTCTACATAATTGAGTTCAATTACAATTCCTTTACTGCTTCTTCTTTAATTTCTTGTTAATTGATTTGTGAACTTGGATCTGGGAAGGCAATTGAGATCTAGACTTTGCTATCTAGTCTCTGGAGTCCTGAGATCCCATTTTCCTTTTGGGTTCTTCTGTGAATCCCTGCTGCAATTTAATTTCCATTTCTATTTGAGATTTAGTCTATTTCAATTCATCTCTTGTTTAGTTTATTGTTGCAATTTAATTTTCCTTGTTTGAATTCTGAAATCCCAATCCTCAAATCCCTTTTTCATTCAAGCAATTTATATTTCTTGCACTTTAAGTTACTTCAATTTACATTTCTTGCACTTTAAGTTTCAGTCATTTAATTTCTTGTTCTTTAAGATTCAACAACTTTACTTTAAGTTCTCTTTAATTTCTGCAATTCATCCCTCTCCCTTTACATTTCCTGCTATTTACTTACTGTTGGATACAAAATCACTCAACCAATACTTGATTCGCTTGACTAAATCAACCACTAAACTAAAATTGCTCAATCCTTCAATCCCTGTGGGATCGACCTCACTCCCATGTGTTTTATTACTTGATGCGACCCGGTACACTTGCCGGTGAGTTTTGTGTTGGATCGTTTTCCACACATCATCCTTCTCCAGGTCGAGTTGTTCCGATATCATTTCGGATTAAAATGAGGTCGTTCTCAGCAAAAACTCACTATACTACCTTTTGATTGTATCTCGAAGCCATTCAACGTTTTAACGCTTCTTCCCTGATCCGAGCTCTTTCTTAGACTTCTGGAAGTAGGTCGAGTTCTTCCCTTTGAAGTTGGGAGTTGGCTTCTTCACTATAGTGGATCACTCTAGGCGACCCTTCTTCAATCTCTACTGGGATCATTGCCTCCATTTCGTATGCTAATTGGAAGGGTGATTCCTTTGTGGTAGAATGTGGCGTTGTTCGATATGCCCATAAGACTTGTGGGAGCTCCTCAGCCCAGGCTCCCTTTGCGTCCTGTAATCTCCGTTTCAGCCCAGCCAATATGACTTTGTTGGCAGCTTCGGCTTGTCCATTACCTTGGGAATGTTCTACGGAAGTGAATTGTTGTTTTATGTTCAAGTCGGCCACTAACTTTCTGAAGCCTGCATCTGTGAATTGGGTACCATTGTCTGTAGTAATGGAGTATGGAACCCCGAACCTTGTGACATGTTCCTATATAGAAATTTTTGACTTCTTTGAGCAGTGGCATTAGCTAGGGGTTCTGCCTCGTTCCACTTTGTGAAATAGTCTACTCCTACTATGACGAATTTAACAAGTCCCAATCCCTGAGGGAAGGGTCCAAGACGGTCTAGTCCCCATTTTGCGAATGGCCAAGGTGAGGTCATGCTGATAAGTTCTTCTGGCGGGACAATGTGAAAGTTGGCATGTTTCTGACATGGTGGACATGTCTTTACGAACTATGTGGCTTCCTTTTGTAGAGTTGGCCAATAAAATTCTGCCCAGAGTACTTTTTTGGTAAGTGCTTGCACTCCGAGGTGGTTGCCACAAATGCCACTGTGTACTTCTTCTAGAACTTCCTTTGTGTTGGAAGTCGGAACACATTTTAACAGTGGTATTGAAATCCCTCTTTTGTATAGAGTATTATATATGATAGTGTAGTATTGTGCCTCCCGTTTCAACCTCTTTGCCTCCTTTTCATCTGTGGGGAGTGCTTCTGTTTTAAGGTAATTAATATTGGGAGTCATCCATCCTTGATCCTGACCTGTTATAGCTAGGACATTTTCTTCTTCCTAGATTGATGGATTCTGCAGAATTTCTTGGATGAGGCTTCTATTATTGCCCCCGGTTTGGTGCTGGCTAGTTTCGAGAGTGCGTCAGCTCGGGCATTCTGTTCTCGGGGTATGTGACGGACCTCATATTCTCCGAGTTGTTGATTCACGAAAACTTGTCTCTCAACTAATTTCCCTTCGGCAAGTATACCGAATTGTCATCAAGTAAAAACTCACAATAAAGTGGAGTCAAATCTCACAGGGATTGATTGGTCAAGCAACTTTAGTTGGAAGAGTGTGCTAGTTGAGCTAAACAGAATGTAGTTGAGAATTGCAGGAAATTAAATGGCAGGTAAGTAAATTGTAGAAAATAAAATGTAGAATCTTAAATGGGGAATTGGGGAGATGAACATGGAAATAAATGGCAGAAAGTAAAGAGAATGGGTAAGATCAGAAATGGGAGATTCATTGGGCTTAGGAGATGTTGCATTCTCCGAATCAAATTCATTCTCATCTCTTCCTCAATCAATGAATTCATTGATCTCCTTGGCAATCTTAAGTGATTGGATCCCAATTCCTTGGCAATCCAATCTCTCTAAGCTTGAACAATTGCCCAATTCCTTGATTTAATTGCTCATAGGAAGAGATGAAGTGTCATCACTGATTATACCACATGTATTTCCAAATCAAAGTGTTAGGAGGATTACATGTCACTATATCCGCCTAAATCCCAATTTGGTCCAACATGAGAAAGCATTTCTAGCATGATCTCCTCATCCCTTTTCCAAGGCTCAGAGGAGATCCAATTATGGAGAGTTTCTTTTCCAAGACAACTAACTAATTGAATTAAGATCGAAAGCTTTCTAGTAAATCAAGAGAAAAAAAAGAGGAAGAAGAATGAAAACTATAATTGATCCATCAAATTACAACAGAGCTCCCTAACCCAATGAAAGGGGTTTAGTTGTTCATAGCTCTGGAAATGGAAAATGGCAGTGAAGAATACATGCTTAACTAGAAAATGCAGAAAAGTAAATATACAGAGGGTAGTTCTCCAAAGTGCAAAAGCTTCTCTATAGTTCAAAACTACTCCTCTATATACTACTCTTCTTGATCTTCTAGTGAGTTCTTCAAGTCTTGGATATGGGCCTTTGATCTTGAGTTGAAGCAGTTACAATCTTCAGTGGGCTCAACTTTGTTTGCAGAAAAGTGTGAGTTAGGCATGGGCGTTAGCTAGGACGTTAGTGGTGTGAATGTTAAGTGAAAATGTGGGTTCGAGAATGTTAGTGACAATCACCTTTTTCACTAACGTTCCATCCCAAAATGGTCCACGTTAACTTCAACGTTAGTGGCACTAACGTGACCACTAACGTTGCCTCTTGATCCTTCGCAAACATTATTGGGAATCACCTTTTCCAATAATGTTGCCTTGTTCCCCCTTTCCCTACACTTACCTTTGTCACTAACGCTCCGAATGACCCCTCCTTCCCACATTAGAGCTCATGTTAATTAGATTAACGTGGCCACTAACGTGGTAGTGAATGCCATCTCCAATGTTAGTGACAAAGGTGAGTGTAACTAACGTTGGCTCATCCTGCTTAGCTCCACGTTATCTCTCACGTTAGTGATCTTAACATGACCACTAATGTGGGCAATGTTGCCTTAATCTAATGTTAGTGATAAAGGTGAGTGTCACTAACGTTGGCATTGTCTTCCCCTTCCACGTTAGAGTTCACGTTAACTGAGTTAACGTGACTCTTAACGTGGCCAATTGCCAATTCAGAGCGTTAGTGGTATTCACTTTTACCACTAACGCTGGAGCTCCCTTTTCTTCCACGTTAACTACCACGTTAATGTAGTTAACGTGGCAATTAACGTGGGCTATGATGGCTGTGAAGACGTTATTGGCAATTACTTTTCTCATTAACATTGCAAGCTCATTCCCGTTCCACGTTAGTGGTCACGTTAATTAGATTAACGTGGCTACTAACGTGGCTCTTCTTTGCTTCCTTTGTCCTGAAATCAAGCAATTAAAGTGCATCAAAGCTCTGCTCCAAGTCATGAGATTATGCATCATCAATTATATCATTCAATTCATGCCTAATTCTCATGAAATCATATAAAATTCACAATACTTACCTGAATCAAGATGTAAGTGTATTTTCATCCAAAACTTGTCTTATTACTAAGAAAATGCATGAAACTACCCTAAAACAGTAAAAGAAAGGTTAGTGAAACTGGCCTAGATGCCCTGGCATCACAACACCAAACTTAAAGCTTGCTTGTCCCTAAACAAGTACTGAAACATGAGAATGATGAATGAAATGACAAGAGAAATGAGTCATTATTGTGGAAGTCAGGTCCTTGGTTTTATGGGGTTTTATGCATAGCAACTTAGGTTCATTCCTTCACTGGTTTCCAGGCCTTTATCATGCCCTTGAACACTTGCTTGATTGCATCCTTTGAGACTTCTTATTGTTGATCCTTCCTTCTTTTTTAAGGTTTATTGCATTCCTTTTTAGGCTAAGTGCTCTGTGAGAGGACGACTCTTTATGATTAGCTTTCAGCCAACACTCCCGAACCAGTTGGTTCAAGGTGCTAGGTGTTGAGACACTCCTAAGGACTTACTCCCTCAAGTCTCTTTCCCCCATACATACACACCACAGGCATATGGTTTGTCATTTTTCTTTCTTGAGACCTTGGTGTCCAGCACCTCTTTGGGTTACTAAGTGCTCTGTAGCAAAGGTTACTCTTGATAGTGGACTTTCAGCTGATAATCCCGGACTAGTTAACCCAAGTTACCAAGTGATAAGGCACCCCTAAGAGCTTATTCATCCAAGCATATCCACATGACATCTAGTCCTTCTTCTTATGAAATGCACCTCCTAAGGATTCAATCTGAGCATTTCTTGAAGAGATAAGGTTCATCCCAAATGAAATACTTAGCATCATTGATGAGTTTTCTTCTTTGATGTTTATTGATCCCAGGGGGTAGGTCACCGGCTGCTTTAAAATTGGCAATATCTGCAAACCAGGGTGCTTTGTGAACCAACATTAACTGCTCATCTGGGAAGAAGTCATTTACACTTGTATCATGTATAGCATTTTTCTCACAAGGGATTTTGGATAGATGATCTGCTACCTTGTTCTCCACACCCTTTTTGTCTCTAATCTCAATGTTGAATTCCTGCAACAATAAGATCCATTTGATTCGTCTTATTTTTGACTCCTGTTTGGTAAATAGATATTTGAGTGCTGTGTGATCAGTGAAAATAATAACTTTAGAGCCAATAAGGTATGATCTAAATTTGTCAAATGCAAAAACTATTGCTAGTAACTCCTTTTCGGTAGTGGTATAATTTCGTTGAGTGTCATTAAGGACCTTGCTGGCATAGTATATGACATGCACCAAATTTTCTTTTCTTTGTCCTAACACTGCCCCAACTGCGAAATCAGATGCATCACCATCAGTTCGAATGGCAGATTCTAATTAGGTGGGGTAATGATAGGAGCTGAGGATAGCTTCTTTTTTAAGTTCTCAAATGCAAGCATGAACTTCTCATCAAAGATAAATGGTGTATCAGACCTAAGGAGATTACTTAAGGGCTTGGCTATCTTTGAAAAATCTTTAATAAACCTTCTGTAGAAGCTAGCATGCCCCCCAAAAGCCCCTAATTGCCTTTACATCACTTAGTGGAGGTAATTTTTCAATTAGCTCCACCTTAGCTCTGTCTACCTCAATACCTTGGTTAGAAACTTTATGGCCAAGGACTATTCCATCTGTCACCATAAAGTGGCATTTTTCCCAATTCAAGACCAAGTTGGTCTCTTGACATCTTTTTAATACCAAGGCAAGATGATTTAGGCAATTAGGAAAGGAGTCTTCGAATACTGAAAAGTCATCCATGAAAACTTCAATGAACTTCTCTATCATATCCGAGAAGATGGAAAGCATGCAGCGTTGAAAAGTTGCAGGTGCATTACATAGCCCAAATGGCATGCACCTATAGGCAAACACCCCATATGGGCAAGTAAATGATGTTTTCTCCTGGTCTCTTGGATCAACCACTGTCTGGTTATATCCTAAATAACCATCTAGAAAACAATAGTATGCGTGTCCTGCAAGTCATTATAGCATCTGGTCCATGAAGGGAAGTGGGAAATGATATTTTCTCGTGGCTTCATTGAGTTTTCTGTAATCAATACATATCCTCCATCTTGTGACAGTTCTTGTAGGGATAAGCTCATTCCTTTCATTGGGTACCACAATGATTCCTCCTTTCTTGGGGACCACTTGGACGGGACTGACCCATGGACTATCCAAAATTGGGTAGATTACTCCTCCCTGCCACAGCTTCATGACTTCCTTCTGTACCACTTCCTTCAAAATTGGATTCAGCCTCCTTTGGGGTTGAATGGACGGTTTGGCATCATCTTCCAATAGTATCTTATGCATGCATATGGCTGAACTGATTCCCTTCAAGTCAGCAAGTGTCCATCCGATGGCATCCTTATACTTTTGTAAGACTTGAAGTAACTCTTCCTCCTATTCTTGGCTGAGGGATGAATTTATGATCACTGGATAGCTTTCATTCTCTCCTAAGTATGCATACTTAAGAGTGGGCAGTAGTGCCTTTAATTCAAGTTTGGGTGCTTTTTTTCTTTTATCCTTCTCCTTTAGTGTGCCCTGAATACGAGTTTCAGCTGTTGCAACCTCTTCGCTTGATGCTGATTCCTCCTCTTCTATTAACCCCTCACGTTCTTCTTCTTCAAGAATCTCTTGTACCACAGCATCCACTGAGTCCAACCTCATACATTCTCCCAGTGAGTCTTGTGGGTAGCTCATGGCCTTGAACACATTGAATATCATTTTCTCCTCATGTAATCTAAGGACACGTTCACCCTTTTGGACATCAATGATGGCTCTGGCAGTGGCTAAGAATGGCCTTCCCAATATTATAGAGGTCTTGCCTCCTTCCTTCATGTCCAATACTACGAAGTCTGCTGGAAAGATAAAGTCTCCCACCTTTACCAACAAGTCTTCTACTATTCCGTGAGGAAACTTGAATGATCGGTCTGCTAGTTGCAGGGCCATTCTTGTTGGTTTGGATTCTTCAATCCTCATTTTCCTCATCATTGCTAAGGACATCAAATTTATGCTGGCTCCTAGATCACATAAAGCCTTCTCCACTGTGATTTCCCCTATGATACAAGAGATTTGGTAGCTCCCAGGATCCTTCAATTTCTGGGGCAATTTGTGCTGGATGATGGCACTGCATTCTTCGGTGAGTACTACAGTCTCATTGTTCTTCCAGCTTCTCTTCTTGGTCATCAACTCCTTCAAGAACTTGGCATAGAATGACATTTGCTCTATTGCTTTAGCAAAGGGTATGTTGATTTGTAGTTTCTTGAAGATTTCCAAGAATCTTGAGAATTGGTTGTCCTTTCCCTTCTTCTTTAATTGCTGGGGGTATGGAGCTTTTGAAAAGCATGGTTTTAGCACTTCTCCTTCTTGATATGACTTAGGAGTGGGAACTTGAGTTTCCTCTCGTCCCTTTTCTTCTTCATCTAAGTTCTTCTCTGGTGGTTTCTTGTGGGTCTCCCTAAATTCCTTCCCATTTCTGAGGGTGATAACCTGACACTCCTCCTTTAGAGTTTAATTAGTGTTGCTGTGAATGTTGTGGCCAGGGGCTTGCTTGAATAAGTAACCAATTTGTGTTTCAAGTTTCTTGATGGTAGCATCTTGAATCTGCATATTGGACCGCACTTCTTCCCGGAAAACCTTACTGTCTTGAATTTCCTTACATATGCTTTCAAGTAGAGTCTCAATTTTGGAAAGTCTATCTTCGGTTGGTGATGGTGGGCTGAGATTAGGTGGTTGAGAAGGGTGATTAGGTGGGTGTTGATAGGATCTCTGTGAGGTATGTTGGTGAGTTACATTGTTGTTGGGATTGTGGTTGTGGCGTCTCTGGTTCTGGCCTTGGTCTTGCTGATTTCCCCACCCAAAGTTAGGGTGGTTTCTCCATCCAGAATTATAAGTTTTGGAGTATAGATCATGGATCTGTCTGGGTGAGTTTCCAACATAGTTGGCTTGTTTCCAGTCACCTTCTTCTCCTACATTCACTCCTTCTTGAGCTGGTGATGAAGTGATGACTACTGCGACTTGGTTTTCTTCTACCTTCTTGGTAAGATCTGCTAGCTGCTTGGTGATCATCTTGTTTTGAGCCAGCAATACATCCATGTGGTTTAGCTCCATTACTCCTCGAGTATTGCTTCTTTCAGAAGCATAGAAGTAGTCATTCTCAGACACAGTCTCTATGACATCTATGGCTTCTTCAATGGTTTTCTTCTTATTTAGAGAGCCCCTTGATGAATGGTCTACAGTCTTCTTTGACTCATAAGAAAGACCTTCATAGAAGATGTGCAGTTGAACCCATTCATTGAACATGTCTGGTGGGCATCTTCTTGTTAAGTCCTTAAACCTCTCCCATGCCTCATAGAGAGTTTCACCATCTTGTTGCCTGAAAGTTTGTACCTTAGCTCTCAGCCTATTAATTCTTTGAGGAGGGTAGAATCTTGCCAAAAATTTGTTTACCACGTCCTCCTAATTTGTTAAGCTCTCCTTCGGAAAGGATTTTAGCCACTTAGATGCTTTGTCCCTGAGTGAGAAAGGGAACAAAAGTAATCTATAGACATCTGGATGAACACCATTAGACTTCACAGTGTCACATATTCTTATGAAGGTGGTTAGATATTGATTGGGGTCTTCTTAGACACTTCCTCCAAATGAACATTTGTTCTAAACAAGGGTGATGAGCTGGGGTTTTAATTCAAAGTTGTAGGCCTGTATGGTGGGCTTTTGGATGCTACTTCCACAATTTTCTGGGTTTGGATTAATGTAAGAGCCTAGAACTCTCCTTTCTTGCCCAGCATGATTCACAGGGCCTTCTCTGGCATGGTTGTGAGCTTCTCCTTCATGGTTATTTTCCAAGTTCTTATCCATGTTTGTTTCAAAGTACTCTTCCTCTTCCTCAGCACCAACAACTCTTTTCCCACTTGCTTCCTTCCTTGATCTATGGAGGGTCCTCTCAGGTTCTGAATTAAAGGAAGTTGAAGCTTTGCCTCTTCTCCCTATCATACAACTAACAGAGCACCCAACAAGAAATAAAATGAAGTGATTATTCTTGTTAGAGTGATTGTTAGTGTGAGTGGTGCAAATTATCAAACAGTTAGTGGGTTAGTGAGCAGAATTGTAAGTAAATTTAAAGAAAAAGAGAAAACAATAAGGGGTGAGGGGTGAGGAAGAAACTAAATAAACTGAAGGTAAATGACTAAATAAAATAAACAATAAAAAAATGCTCAATCTAGTGAACTTCCAAATTAATCATTGTTGATACAAAATCAATCCCCGACAACAGCGTCATAAACATGATGCACGAAAACTTGTATCTCAACAAATTTCCCTTTAGCAAGTATACCGAATCGTCGTCAAGTAAAAACTCACAATAGAGTGAGGTCAAATCCCATAGGGATTGATTGGTCAAGCAACTTTAGTTGGAAGAGTGTGCTAGTTGAGCTAAACAGAATGTAGTTGAGAATTGCAGGAATTAAATGGCGGGAAAGTAAATTGCAGAAAATAAAATGCAGAATCTTAAATGGAGATTTGGGGAGATGAACATGGAAATAAATAGCAGAAAGTAAAGAGAATGGGTAAGATAAAAAATGGGGGATTCATTGGGCTTAGGAGATGCTGCATTCTCCGGATCAAATTCATTCTCATCTCTTCCTCAATCAATGCATTCATTGATCTCCTTGGCAATCTTAAGTGATTGGATCCCAATTCCTTGGCAATCCAATCTCTCTAAGCTTGAACAATTGCCCAATTCCTTGATTTAATTGCTCATGGGAAGAGATGAAGTGTCATCACTGATTATACCACATGTATTTCCAAATCAAAGTGTTGGGAGGATTACATGTCACTATATCCGCCCAAACCCCAATTTGAGAAGAAGAATGAAAACTATAATTGATCTATCAAATTACAACAGAGCTCCCTAACCCAATGAAAGGGGTTTAGTTGTTCATAGCTCTGGAAATGGAAAATGGCAGTGAAGAATACATGCTTAACTAGAAAATGCAGAAAAGTAAATATACAGAAGGTAGTTCTCCAAAGTGCAAAAGCTTCTCTACAGTTCAAAATTACTCCTATATATACTACTCTTCTTGATCTTCTAGTGAGTTCTTCAAATCTTGGATATGGGCCTTTGATCTTGAGTTGAAGCAGTTACAATCTTCAGTGGGCTCAGCTTTGTTTGCAGAAAAGTGTGAGTTAGGCATAGGCGTTAGCTAGGACATTAGTGGTGTTAACGTTAAGTGAAAATGTGGGTTCGAGAACGTTAGTGACAATCACCTTTTTCACTAATGTTCCATCCAAAATGGTCCACGTTAACTTCAATGTTAGTGGAACTACCGTGACTACTAACGTTGCCTCTTGATCCTTCGCAAACGTTATTGGGAATCACCTTTTCCAATAACGTTGCCTTGTGCCCCCTTTCCCTATGTTAGAGTTCACGTTAGTATAACTAACGTGACTCTTAACGTGGGCATGCCTAAGCTTCGAGAGCATTAGTGACACTTACCTTTGTCACTAACGCTCCAAATGCCCCTCCTTCCCACGTTAGAGCTCACGTTAATTAGATTAACGTGGGTACTAACGTAGTAGTGAATGCCATCTCCAACGTTAGTGACAAAGGTGAGTGTCACTAACGTTGGCTCATCATGCTTAGCTCAACGTTATCTCTCATGTTAGTGGTCTTAACGTGACCACTAACGTGGGCAATGTTGGCTTAATCCAACAATAGTGACAAAGGTGAGTGTCACTAACGTTGGCATTGTCTTCCCATTCCACATTAGAGTTCACATTAACTGAGTTAACATGACTCTTAACGTGGCCAATTGCCAATTCAGAGCGTTAGTAATATTCACTTTTACCACTAACGCTGGAGCTCCCTTTTCTTCCACGTTAACTACTACGTTAATGTAGTTAACGTGGCAATTAATGTGGGCTATGATGGCTGCGAAGATGTTATTGGCAATCACTTTTCTCATTAAGATTGCAAGCTCATTCCCATTCCACATTAGTGGTCACATTAATTAGATTAACGTGGCTACTAATGTGGCTCTTCCTTGCTTTCTTTGTCCTAAAATCAAGCAATTAAAGTGCATCAAAGCTCTGCTCCAAGTCTTAAGATTATGCATCATCAATTATATCATTCAATTCATGCCTAATTTTCATGAAATCATATAAAATTCACAATACTTGCCTGAATCAAGGTGTAAGTGTATTTTCAATCAAAACTTGCCTTATTTACTAAGAAAATGCATGAAACTACCCTAAAACAGTAAAGAAAAGGTCAGTGAAACTGGCCTAGATGCCCTGGCATCAGTTGTCCGAGCCGTTCCCTGATTTTGTCCAAGTACGTTTTCATGGTGGGATCTTTGGCTTGGTAGCTTCCCTCTATTTGTGAAGTGACTACTTGTGAGTCGCTGAAGATAACAAGCTTTTGAGCTCCAACCTCCCTTGCCAGCTTTAGACCAGCTAGTAGTGCCTCATATTCCGCTTGGTTGTTCGAGGCAGGGAACCCGAATTTGAGGGAGAGTTCGATTTGGGTTCCTTGGTCGCTTTCAATTATCACACCCGCATCGCTTCTAGTTTTATTTGAGGAACCGTCCACGTATAGATTCCATTCTGTGGGGATTTCCGGTGTGTCTGTAAATTCTACAATAAAGTCGGCCAGGTATTGTGATTTGATAGTTGTCCGAGCTTCGTATTGAAGATCGAATTCGGACAACTCGACTGCCCCTTGCAAGATTCTGCCCGCCAGGTCTGTTTTCTGTAAAATCCCTTTTATGGGCTGGTTGGTCCAAACCCTAATGGTGTGAGCTTGGAAGTATGGACGAAGTCGTCGAGATGTTAGTATGAGAGCGTAGGAAAACTTTTCTATTTTTTGGTAGTTTAGCTCGGACCCTTGTAATGCTTTACTGATGAAGTATACGGGTTGTTGTCCACTGTCGTCTTCTCGAACTAGGGCTGAGGCTACTGCCCGACTTCCTACCGTGAGTTATAATATGAGTGGTTCTGCTTCCCGCGGTCGAGTTAGGATAGGTGCTTATCCCGGGAATCTTTTGAAATCTTGGAAGGCTTGCTCGCACTTTGTTGTCCATTCAAACTCCTTTCCCTTCCTTAGAGTGGTGTAGAAGGGAAGAGATCTTATTGCTGATCCAGCTAGAAATCTGGACAAGGCTGCCAACCTCCCGTTGAGTCGTTGTACCTCTTTGACACAAGTCAGACTCTTCATGTCGAGTATGGCCCGACATTTATCCAGATTTGCCTAGATTCCTCTTTGTGTGAGCGTAAAACCCAAGAATTTTCCAGCTTCCACTGCGAAGGTGTATTTTTCAGGATTGAGTCACATGCTGTGCCGTCTTATAGTGTTGAAAACTTGGGTCAGGTCGCACAATAGCGTCGCTTCACTTTGTATCTTTATTAACATGTCGTCCACATAGACTTCCATGATTTTTCCGATGTGATCCGTGAAGACCTTATTCATTAATCTCTGATAAGTAGCTCCCGCATTTTTAAGACCAAAAGGCATGACGATGTAGCAGTAGTTTGCTTTTGGGGTTAAGAAGGAAGTTTTTTCTTGGTCGGGTGGATACATTGGGATTTGATTGTATCCCGAGTATGCATCCATAAACGAGAGGTATTTATATCCGGAGGAGGCATCTACCAGAGCGTCAATACTTGGGAGTGGATAAGGATCTTTTGAGCAGGCTTTGTTGAGATCAGTGTAGTCGGTGCACATTCACCACTTCCTGTTTGATTTTTCACCAAGACGATGTTAGCTAGCCATAGTGGGTATTTGGCTTCTTTTAGGAATCCTACCTGCAGTAGAGCTTGTACGTGCTCTTCCACAACCTGGGATCATTCTGGTCTGAGCTTTCTACGCATCTGTTGTACTGGCCGAGATCCTGGGTAAACTGATAGCTTGTGGCATATTAACTTGGGATCTATGCCTGGCATGTATGCGGCCTTCCATGCAAAGAGGTGATAAACCCCGATTTCGTGGTTTATCTTGTGCTTATTTTGGGGGATTTTATCAATATTTCTCACACTTATTCGCAAGAAATGCATGGTTTTGTGTTTATTTCCCAATATTGCTTCATGATGAAAAAACATGCTTATTTTGCCTTAAAATTGCCATATTTTAATTCTCTTCTATTGTCATTCGATGCCGTGATGTATTTGTTGAGTAATTTCAGGAATTATAGGGTAGGAATGACTTAGAAGAGAGGGAGAAAGCATGTAAAAAAGGGGAGGAACATGAAGAATTGGAGTCTTGGGAGCAGCAGCATCGGCGCATCCGCACACTCCACACGCACGCGTGAATAGGATTGGCTGGAGCGGTGCGCAAGGATGGACGCATCCGCGCAGACTAGAAGATTCCTATCGACGTGCACGCGCAACTAGCGCGCACGCGTGGATCAAAAAAAGCAATCGGCGCGCGCGCACGCTTGGCGCGCACGCATGGGAAGCTGCACGTGACCTCATTAAGGGAAATCATGCCTGGCGATTTCTGAGGCCAAGGAGGCCCAATTTCAAGCTGTTTCTGCATGGAAAAGACCCAAGGATGCTAGGGGGAAAAGGGAGATCACTCATTTTGGCACTAGGACACAATTTTAGCTAGTTTTTGTTTGTTTGGTTATTCTAGAGGGAGAAACCCTTGTTCCTCTCTAGATCTAGTTTCAATTTGATCTTCCCTTGTTGATTTGTGAATTAGATTTTGTTAATTACCAGTTTTATTGTTCAATTTGAATTTCTTGTTATAATCTTCCTTACATCTAATGATAGTTTTATGATTCTTGTCACTTGTCATTTCATACCCATTTCATGAATGTTGTGAATCTTGACTTGTTGATGTTACATTGATGAATTCTATGTTTAGCCTTGTTAATTGCTTGATTGTATGTTGATAATTGTTAGTGGGTACTTGTAGATTTCAATTTAATTGCTAATTTGGACATGTCTTTTGTTAATGCTTACCAAGTGTTCGATGAATTGTTTACTTTGAGTATGGAGTAGTCTTTTCCACTCTTGGCCTAGGTCAAGGGAATTGGGTGAACTTGAGTCATTGGGTCTCATGGATTTGATGATTTGGGAGCCCTTGGTGGTCAATTTGATACTCATTAACGCCAACCCACTACTAATCTAATTAGTAGGTAGGTTGGGACTTATGGGTTGACGTGACCAAAGCCATTTGACGTACTTCAAGTCTAGGGGTAGATATCACGTACTTAAGACATTGAGGGTAGACTAATGAGCTTGGTTCCTCATAATTGTCAAGATATAGTTGTTGGACAAGGATTGTGATCCCAATTCCCATGCCTAGCCAAGAGTTGTTTTTATTATTCATATTTGAAAACCAATTTTCCAATTCAATTGCCATAGTTATAGTTACTTGCTTGGTTTAAAGTAGAATTTAGTAGAATATTGCTTGTTCATTGGAGTTGCTCAAGTTTGCTTAGATAGTTGAATTAGTTTATCGCAATTTAAGATTATTTGCTTGTTAAGATTTCCATTTATTTTCATGCTCATAACTCACAACCCCGGATTTCTAACCAATGTCGAAGCACATGTTTGCCCATTCCTTGTGAGACGACCCGAGGTTTGAATACTTCGGTTATTTCTATTGGGGTTGAACTTGTGACAACCAAATCCTTTTTCTAAATTTGACCTCCCGAGGATTGTTGTTGGTAGAGCTATACTTACAATGCGGTTTTACTAAAGAGACTATTTACCAATACACCCTTGAGAGACGTGTCAAGAGGTCGACGTTATCTCGCAAGAACTGTATGAGTGATTCTTTTATGTCTCCTTTTAGGATTGTATCGATATTGGTTGTTTGGTTCGGGGTGTCCCCGATCTGGACTTTCTCTACTTCACCTTCAGGTTGTGGGCGGAGTTCTTCCCGCCTCTGCACTCCACCGAGTTCGATTGTGTGGAATTCTTCTCCTTTGCCTCTGAGGTTTAGGCTTTCATGATAACAGCGGCGCGTCGTCTTCTGGTCTGCTTTTATTGTAGCTATCACTTCTGTAGTTGGGAATTTCATGCATAGATGTGGAGTCGAGACTATTGCACCGAGCTGATTCGAGGTTGTTTGACCTATTAAGGCATTGTAGGCTGAACTTACGTCGACCACGATGTAATCTATCTTGAGTGTTCTTGACTGGTTTCCTTTTTCGAAGGTTTTGTGTAGTGAGATGTACCCAAGCGGTTGAATCGAGGTGTCTCCCAGTCCGAATAGGCTGTTCGGATATGCTCTAAGTTCTTTTTCTTCCAGGCCGAGCTTGTCGAAGGCAGTTTTGAAGAAGATATCGGCAGAGCTCCCTTGGCCTATCAATGTGCGGTGGAGATTTGAGTTTGCCAGTATAATAGTGATGACCATGGGATCGTCGTGTCCTGAGATGATACCGGATGCATCTTCTTTTTCTTTGCTCATCGTCCCGGGTGGCCAGATACCAATCTAATTTCCCCTCTCTTACTAGCTTTTCTATGACATTCTTTAAGTCAAAACATTCGTTGGTAGAATACCTGCGGATTCAATGATATTCACAATATTCGGTCCAATTTTCTCCTCCTTTTTTGCCTTTGAGTGGTCGAGCTGGAGGTATTTTTTCAGTGTGGCAAACCTCTATGTAGACATCCACAAGGGACACCCGAAGAGGGGTGTAATTGTGGTATTTTTTGATTTTTTCTTCCTTCTTCTTGGACTCTTTGTCCTTATCCCGGGAGGGATAGGTGAATCCGGATTTTGAGGTCTCTCCCAGTCGAGAGTTTCCCTCCATGTTGATGTACTTCTCCACTCGTTCTTGCACTTCGTTCAGAGATGTGGGGTATTTTTTCGATATAGATTGGCTAAAAGGTCCCTCTCGCAAGCCATTGATGAGGCCCATAATGGCAGCCTCTGTTGGTAAGTTCTGTATGTCCAAGCACGTTTTGTTGAATCTTTCTATGTAGTTGCGAAGATTTTCCCGTTCTCCTTGTTTGATTCCTAACAGACTTGGGGCGTGCTTGGCCTTATCTTTTTGGATGGAGAATCTGGCCAAAAACTTCTTAGCTAAGTCGTCGAAACTCGAGATGGACCTAGGAGGTAGATTGTCGAACCATCTAATTGCTGTCTTTGTTAAAGTAGTCAGAAAGGATTTGCAATGAACTGTATCTGAGGCGTCGGTGAGGTACATTCTACTTTTGAAATTGCTGAGATGATGGCCGGGATCTGTAGTGCCATCGTATAAAGTCATATTCGGGAGTTTAAAGTCTTTTGGGATTTTGGTCTTCATGATCTCCTTGTTGAATAGATCTTGTTCTTTGCGGGAGCTATCCTCATGAGGGGATCGGTTAGCTTTGGTCTTGAGATCGGCTTCAAGTTTTAGGAGTTTGTCCTCCAATTCTCGGCATCGCCTTATTTTCTTTTGTAGGTCTTTCTCAGCCTCTCGTTGATGTAGGGCTTCTTCTTCTAGTTGTTTTAAACGGTCTTGAAGCGCCTCTATGGCTCCCGTATTTGGAGAATTCTTTTTGTTGTTAAGTTGAAGAGTATCCTTTGGTGTAGTGTCCGCATTTTTGTGCGGTGTTCTATCTTCTAGATCTGAATTGTGGTCCTTGTCATGGTCGTCAGCCATGGTGATGGGATGACTTCCAGGTTCCCGGCAACGGTGCCAATGTTCCGAGGGTTTTCTGAAACTATAGGTCGATCTCGGACGAGATCTTCTGTATTGGTCGGAGCTGTTGTGTCCGATTTGTTGGACTTGGTGATAGTGCTGATCCTTCATCACCAGAGGGTGGTGGTACCTGCAAGGGACTCTGATGCTTAAGTTAGGAAGGGTATTAAGCAGGTATTTTGTAGAATCAGAGTATGAGTTATACTTGGGTGCTCTAGTGTATTTATAATAGTGTAGAGTGACCTTTTCAGATAAGATAAGTTAGTTATCTTGTCTTATCTTTTCTTATCTTTATGGGAACTGCCCTTATCTCTATAGGCTTGCGCTGCCTTTGGATTTGGGTCGTGTTCCTCTATTCGGGCTCTTCGTTGGGCTTTCCTGGCAATTTGGCTGACCTCTTTGAGAAGAGGTCGGGTAGCTTGACCCGAAGAGGTCGGTCCTCTCGTTGCTAATCATCCCGGGTCGGACAGCTTGACCCAGGGTATGAACAGTGTTGTGATTAGCGGATAATTTATATGCTTTTTGGCATTATTTTTAGATAGTTTTTAGTATGTTTTATTCACCTTTTAGTATATATTTATTAGTTTTTAAGAAAAATTCACATTTCTGGACTTTACTATGAGCTTGTGTGTTTTTCTGTGATTTCAGGTATTTTCTGGCTAATATTTGAGGGACCTGAGCAAAAATCTGATTCAGATGCTGAAAAAGGACTGCAAATGTTGTTGGATTCTGACCTCCCTACACTCGAAATGGATTTTCTGGAGCTACAGAAGCCCAATTGGGGCACTCTTATATGAGTTGGAAAGTAGACATCCTGAGCTTTCCATCAATATATAATAGTCTATACTTTGCCCGAGTTTTGACGATACAAACTGGCGTTCAAACGCCAACTTTCTGCTCTATTCTGGTGTTAAACGTTAGAAACAGGATAAAAGCTAGAGTTAAACGCCCAAACTGGCATAAAAGCTGGCGTTTAACTCTAAGAAAAGTCTCTACACATGAAAGCTTTAATGCTCAGCCCAAGCACACACCAAGTGGAACCAGAAGTGGATTTCTGCATCATTTACTTATTTATGTAATCCAGTAACTAGTTTAGTATAAATAGGACTTTTTACTATTGTACTGGAAATCTTTGGATGTTTAGTCCGTAGATAGAGGTCTTGGTTATTTTGGTTCCCCCTCTGGGGCCGAAGCCAATGAACACCATTATCACTTATGTATTTTCAACGATGGAGTTTCTACACCTCATATATTAAGGTGTGGAGCTCTGCTGTTCCTCGAGTATTAATGCAAAGTACTATTGTTCTTCTATTCAATTCAAGCTTATTCTTATTCTAAGATATTCATTCGCACACAAGAACATGATGAATGTGATGATCAAGTGACACGCATCACCATTCTCACTTATGAACGCGTGCCTGACAAACACTTCCGTTCTACATGAAAACAAGCTTGAATGCATATCTCTTGGATCTCTCTTCAATGATTTACATCGTCTCTCCTGACAATGGAGCATCTGAATCCAAGATTAGAATTTTCGTGGTATAGGCTAGAATCAATTGGCAGTATTCCTGAGATCCAAAAAGTCTAAACCTTGTCTGTGGTATTCCGAGTAGGATCTGGAAAGGGATGACTATGACGAGCTTCAAACTCATGACTGTTAGGCGTAGTGACAGACGCAAAAGGATCATTGGATCCTATTCCAATACAAGTGAGAACCAACAGCTGATTAGCCATGCGGTAGCTGTGCCTGGTATTTTTCATCCGAGACGAGAAATCCAACCGTATAGAAATCGTAGAGGACCATTTTCACTAAGAGGACGGGAGGTAGCCATTGACAACGGTGATCCCCAACATACAGCATGCCATGGAAAGGAGTATGAATGATTGAATGAAGGCATTAGGAAAGCAGAAATTCAGAAGGAATAACGCATCTCCATACGCTTATCTGAAATTCCTACCAATGAATTACATAAATATCTCTATCTTTATTTTATGTTTATCTATCTTTTAATTATCAAAACTCCATAACAATTTGAATATGCCTGACTGAGATTTATAAGATGGCCATAGCTTGCTTCAAGCCGACAATCTCCGTGGGACCGACCCTTACTCACGTAAGGTATTACTTGGACGACCCACTGCACTTGCTGGTTAGCTGCACGAAGTTGTGTATCACAATTTTGTGTACCACATACTTTGGGTCATTTTTTTCTTTCGTGCTATTTAGGATATATGCTTGATATGCATAGCATGCTTGTCTGTGAGTACTTTTTGGGATAATTGAAGCATTGAGCTTGAGATATTGAGCCTGATCACCTTGATATCAATTGTTTAGTGTGGACAAAAAACACAAATGGCACCTTGCAGGCAAGGTCGACTACATACACAAAGAGAGAATGAAGATACCCACGTTTAGAACATGGTAGATTATTGAGTGCAGAGATCAGTAGAAAGGATAAAAATAAGTGAGCATGCTTAAGCTTGAATTTAGCCGAGTTTGACATCCATTGGTGTTTAATTTTAGTTATGATAAATGAAAAATCATTAGTTGTTTAATATGTCAAGTTATAGTGTTACATTTAAGGATGAAGAACTTGAGTGGAAAGTTTTCCTAACTTATTGTTGAAGTTTTAGGTGCTGCGATTATTGAGAATGAGGATTTAATGAAATTTTGATTTAAGTATAGAGATACTTTAAGGCCCTAAACTGTGATTAAGTATTAGGATGGAGGTAATCATTATCTGGGTCAGGTAGAGAAAGTTCAAAAGTGAGCTTAAGTTTTTGTAATCCGATAATGAAGTATGACTTGGATGAAGGATTAGATTCTTGATGGCTAAATCAGAGTAGTGTAGCAAAAGTATTAACACTAGACAGTTACGATAAGTTGGAGTAGGAGATGATTAGAAACGATTTAGGTTTTGAATATTGGAAGGGTTTCATAGGTTAATATAAGTAATGATTTCCAGAAAACTAAGTTGGATTGTGGTTGTAAGATTAGATCGATTCGGAGTAGGTTAAAGAGATGATTACAGGTTAAAGAGATATTAATTAGAAAATATAAAGATGAAATTCAGATTCAATGAATTTTTCCGAACAAGAGAAAGTACTTTTCTACTAAAAGATACGTAAAAGCGCATACCAATTTAATTGGACCGAAACTGTGAGTGAGAAAATAAATTTAATTATGAGTGAATAAATTTAGGAAATTGAATCATTAATTTGAAAGATAAAAATAAATTAGACTTGCAAACTGGGCGCTAATTCTAAAGGTTTGGCCCAAAGTTGGGCTAAATGGACCAAAAATACTAACGCATTGGACTGGGCCTAAATTGGGCCAAGCCTAACTTATAAACACACATTAAATGAGTATTTAAGCTCATTCACTTACCAAAGAGGGTGAGGGAACCCTGAAATGAGAAGCGGGGAGGGGAGGAGAGCTATATGTCACTATTCATCTCCTCCTTCAAAGCTCCATAACTTTTGATCCGGGACTCCGATTGACGAGCCATTTGCGACCACGCAAAGTTCTTGTCAAGTTCTTCATTTCTAGCAAAACAAAGTTGGTAAAAATTTAAAGATCACACTCCATATTTCTTTCCTATGTAATTTTGTAATTTTAGGTTTTGATTTTGGGAAATTTTGAGATTTTGGTTGTTTAGGTGTGATTTAGTTATGGGTTATTGTTGGACTTTATCCCAATTCACAATAGATAAGGTAAGAAAGCTCTATACCTTTGTGATTTGTATATTTAGAAACTCTAGGTATTGATCTTTACAAATTAATTGTGTATAGCTTGATAATTATGATATTGGGAGCAAGTAGAGTTGAGTTGGTGGCTTGATTGAGCTTAGTTATGATCAATTGGTGATTTTTGTGCATATTAAAAATCAGCCAAGGTATGATTTTGGTTTCTTTTTTGTAATATGTAATATTTCATGACACTTAGGCTAGTGGCCTTTAAGATAGGATTGAATGATGTGGTTGTATGATTAATTGCATGTAAATGTTATGCTTGATGTTGATTTTAATGAAGGTTAAAGGAATTATATATGGTGGAGTATGAATATTGATGATTATGATGATTGTGATTATTGAACGAATTATGATGTTAATAATGGGTAATTGTTGATGTGTTGATGATTAATGATGTTGTTGTTGATAGATGATGAGAAATTAGAGAATTTATGATGATAAGTTGATGATTGAGGTAAAGGATTGATTGAGCAAGGCTCATGTGGTTGTGAAATGTTGAATGTTGATTTGTTCATGTGAATTGATGTGGTCAGTGAGAGTTGTGGTTGTAAAATGTTAGTTGTTGTTATGTGTATGTGAATTGATGTGGTGAATGAGACTTTATGATGAAAGTTATGAAATTAAATGCATGAGATAGGTTGAATTGAGGATGGAGAGGGATAAATGGTATTGATAGAGTTTTGGTATGTGAGTGGAATGGTTTAAAAGCGAGAATTGTGATATTAAGGGTTGGTTTAGTAAAAAAAAGAGTTGAGTTTGGCAAAATTTTACATAAACTGATTTTCTGGCAGCAACTTCGAAAACTTTTTGGGAATGGTCTAATTATCACAATTGAATGGGATTAAATTTTCTTGAGTCTTTGTGATGTGTATATATGAGTTTTTGAAGTTTATTACTTTAACCCTTATTTTCTGCTGCTGCATAATCAAACTAGAAACTTTCCAAGCTTATATCTACGAATCCGAACCACGTTTTTGAGTGGAACCAAAACAAAATTGAAAATGAAACTATTTTCTTGTTTGTGTAAAAATTTCAGACTTTAATAAATTTTGTAGAAGAAGTTGTGCTTGTTTTAAAAATAGAGCTCTTAGCTATGTTGACAGCAAAACTAGTTTTTGAAAGCAAACTTGTAATCTGTATAACTCTTTTCAAAAAAATAATTTTTTATGGGACTTAATTTGGTTTGAAACTCTATAAGTCTAATTTATTTATAGAAAATTTCAGATTCATCAAGTGAAAATAAGAATTTTGGTGAATTTTCTAAGAATAGGGTAGCGTGCTGTCTTGGTGCAGAAATTTTCAAACTTAAACCCTTATTTTGCTGAAAAATGGTTTTCTTCACTTTTTCAAGGATTCTCTACCTTTCTAAAATTCTTTAATTACCGTTTAAGATTTTTATATAGTAATTAGGTCTTAAGACTATTAGAGGTGAGTTAGTAAATTAAATTGATGAATTTCTGTTATAAGTTTAGAAGGCAGTTACTAGGCTTGGGAAGTTCTGTGGATGGAATAGCGTGAATGTTTGGGCAGAGTGTTGAGGTGACAATAAATTGAGAAACATGAATGATTATGGTTAACGAGATGAGTATAAGCAGACTTGTGCTATGAACAGTGATATCTGAGATTGAGTATGTGATTGTGATATGCATTGTTCTCCGTCATAGGGGCTGTGGCAGTCTCCTGCCTACATTTGGATGTGAGGGCTGTGGTAGTCTCCCACTCACGTGGCATACGTTGAATTGGTAAGTCGCTATGCGGCTCAGGTAAGGACTGTGGCAGTTTCCTAATTGTCGAGGTAGCAGTGCTGGCGTACGGGCTGAGGCAATCTCCGGCCTACGTTGAGATGTAAGGAATGAGGCAGTCTCCTGCTCGCATAACCTTTTCTGCCGCCAAAGTTAACTCAAGCACTATAACCCGAACGAGTGTGCCGGGCACTATAACTCGCGGGGAGCAAGAAAGAGTGAGCAGGGAACCATATCCCTGGTCGTGGCAGAAAGGAAACATCTTGGGGATGTGTCAGGTTGGAATTTTGAACCGACAAGTGATATCATGAGCCAAATAGGATAGACATTCATCATATGCATCTTTTACATTCTTGCTTGCTTTGATTACTTGAGTGATGCCTATTTGAATAACATGCATAAATGCTAGTTAATTTTACCTGCTATATATGTATACCACTTGTGTTTTACTTGCTTGCATTATCTGTGATTGACTGGTGCTAAGGAGATTAGGTAGGCAGTGGCGATGAGAATGCATGGAGGGTAGATTAGCGAAGGCTGTGGGATACAGTGGTGTGATATGGTATTAGTTAAAAATATCCTAAGTTTAGATTACTCTCTTTATGGTTTAAGTTAATTATTTGTTTTAGGCTTGAATACTTTGTATGGGTGTGAAGTTCTAGGATTGTCTCTAGCATTCCAGAACCTTATATCTTAAATATTAGACACTGTTACCATACTAAGAACCTCTGGTTCTCATACCATATGTTGTTGTTGTTTTTCAGATGTAGGTCGCAACCTACCTCGGTGACATATGGGATGGTGAAAAGCGAAGGATTACTTGCTATATTTTGTATTTTGGATTATTTTGTCGTAGTTCTCTTATTTATGGATATTTAACTTTTTTCCTATAGCCTTACTTTGAGAGATAGGAAGTAGTTGTTTTAAATCAAACTCTGTTGTATATTTTTACTAGACGGCCTAAACTCTGCGGATTGTGGCTAGTTTCTTTTGGTTATTATATATATATGTATATATGTATCTTGTTTACTTTATCTTTATCTATTACCTTGTACATCCTGGAGCTATTACAAGGTTATATATATTATGTTTTGTTCCTTTCGAGCCAATGCGTTTTAGTTTTCGTAAGTGAATGCTTCGCGATCTGTTTTCTTATGTTTGTCTATCTTTGATTTATATTTTTTTATCAGACTTCTAGTTATATAAATTCTTGAATATATTCTATAATAAGAGCTTTAAAACTATCGTATCACTTTGTCACCCTTTGCTTTACGAGATGAGGTAAGGCCTAGAGTAATAGGATGTTACAAATCACATTTACAAAACACCCTTGCAAAAAAGACATGCACCAAAGTTCTAATCACCTTTGAAGGTCAAGTCCAAAAAAGAATATCACATTTGAAGCTAAACTGCTAGATGATTGTTATCTTTAATATTTTGCCAATTATAGAAAAAGGCATGCACTAAATTTCTAATCTTAAATAACTCAAATGAGATCTGAGAAGGAGAGTTAGATGAGAGTTAGTTATGTTCTATTGTATATATAGTAGTAGTGTCTTTTCCAATGGTTGGCACAATGATACGATACTAATCCACATTTTCTTGTATGAAAAGCAATCAAGGATACTTTCTCAATTTCACTCTTCTTCTTCCTATTCTGCTATGTTCTTCTTTTCATCGTCATTTTGATCATAAACTTCATATGATATCTAGAGCTCTAGGCTAATCCATGGTTAAATCATTCCTATCTCTATCACTACATCATCCAACATATCTTTTCACTCCATACCCATTCTTGACAAACTTGACAAGAAGTTCTATTGAACATGGACACAATTGGCCCTTCACACAATTGGTGCAAACTCTCTTAAAGATCATCTAGTTCAAGAGAAAGTTCCTCCAATATTTAGTACAGAAGCAAAAAAGAAAGCCGATATAGAATCTTCAGCATACAAATAATGGAAGATCAAAGATAATTACTTAATGACATAGTTACTTTCATATGTTTCAATAAAAAATCAAATATTGGAACGCAAGTTTGCATACTAAGTTTGGTAAAAATTAAAGAATTTTTTCACAAACCTCTAAGATGAAGACTATCAAGAGAGCAGGATCTTTATCTACTGAATATCTTAAGCAAATCCAAGATGTAGTGAATTCTTTGGCTGCATTAGGTCATGTGCTGATAGTGGAAGAACACATTGATGCTATTTCAAAAGGTTTAATAAAAGAGTATGCATTATTTTTGTCTATTGTAATGTTAAAATCTTGTTCTCTCACACTATTAGAAGTTGAATCTCTCCTTCTTGGTCATGAAGGCATAATAGATAGATTTAAAAGAATAAAATAGGGTTTAATATAGTCAAATTTCACTCAAGCAAATGTTGGAAGAGGTTTTGGTAGAGGTATTCAAGGTAGAGGAGCTGGAAGAGGATTTGTCCATGGTGGAAGATTTGAAAATTCTTTTTCTTCCAGACCTCAATGTCACGTTTGTGGAAGGTTTAGACACACTGCTATCACATGCTTCCATAGATTTGATCAACAATTCCCAACTTAGTCAAACTCTTCTACAAATTTTGCTACTTCTACATCTATGCCAGCTCCACCACCATCCAATTTTAACAATTCAAGATCATTCTTGGCCACTACTTCTAATATCTCTGAGAATTATTGGTTCCCTAACATGGAGCCTTACACTACATCAGAATTTTCTAGATCAGATCAAGTCTTGTTAGGTAATAAATCAGGTACCAAAATTGCACATATGGGTCATGGATACTTAATTGAACCTAGTTTATTCCGATATACATAATAAATTGATTTGGTTGAAAGTAGGAAATAAACTAAGGATTTTTAGCTTTTCATAATCCAATCACATCAATTATATATATAGAATAAATGTTAGTTAATTTAATGAAATTTCCAAGAAACCTCTTTTGATATAGAGCATTAAAATTCAAATTGGATTGAGTTGAAATTTTTTATTGAGACTTGCATGATTTATATATTGTGGAACACGGTTTTTGAGCTAAGAACATACAACCATGTGAGTTTTGAGCCTAATTGTGTGGTTACATCATATAACCACTATTTTTCTTCTTGTATGTTATTCTCTTTCTATGATTGTAATCTTTGATTTGTTTGATTCTTTATGTTCATTGTTTGATGTATGTATGCTTTTATATGATTGAGGCCCCTATTTCATTTAAGCTCACTTACCCAAATAGCTTTACCATTTTATCCACCTTTGTTAACCAATTTTGAGCCAATTTTAATCCCCTTTTGTTTTTTATTTTAGTACTCACTACCCCTAAGTGAAAAATAATAAACGTTCTTAATTTGGATCTTTGATTTGCTTAGGCTAGTGAGAGTGTGTATCATTTAAATGTGGAAAAATTTGGGAATATTGGTTGAGATAAAAGTATATTTTGTAGCTTTGTTAAAAATCATGGAAATTGGATACATATTCATGCATTCAATGTGAACCATATGCAGTAGTCACTCATATATATTATGTTAAAAAAATAGAAAAAGAAGAAAAAAAGAAAAAAAGAAAGCAATAAAAAAGGGGACAAATGTTAACCCCAAGGAAAAAGTAATAAGGATAATGCATATGAAATATGAATTAAAAAGAATGCATGAGTGTGTGAAAAAGTGAAGAATGGGTAGTTAGGTTTGCGTTTGAATTGTATAGGTTGTTATGTGTGTTGGTGAGAGTTTAAGTTAATGAAATATTCAAATTTCAATCTCACTTGACCATATGCACCCTTACCTTGACCCTAGCCCTATTACAACCCATGAAAAGTCTTCATGATATTTATATGCATGCATAGAATAATTGTTGATTGTTAGATAAAAAATAAATCTTAGAAACAATCATGATTAGGGGAGAATTAAGCGAATAAACCCTAAACACTTGAGCGATTAGAGAGTATACACATACGGTGAAGGATTCGATTTCTCAATTCCATATTTCTATTTTTTTATCATTGCTCATCTTGCAAGTTTTTGTAAATTCTTTTGTAGAACTCAATTCAATTGTGAATTCCATTTGGTTTAGATTATTTAAGCCCTTGATTATATGTATATGCTTTCTTGGATTTTGATTTATTTTGACTACGCATATAAATATAGATAAATACATAGTGTTAGATAGTATAGTTATATGCATTTAAATAGATTGCATTTAGATAGTTTGCATTGAATAATTGATATCTAACGATGACCAAAAGCATAAGTTTGGATTTTCACACTTAAAATAAGTTTGACGTTGCAAGTATAGTCCGAACCCAACCATTGATCATTAATCAAATTATAATCCAAAAGATGTCACAATTCAATACAAAATTTACCGAGAGTATTTAGACTCCCGGGTCATTCTACCTAGGAACTAGTGCCGACAAGTGCATACAATTTTGGTTGTGAGAGAGCAAAAGGGTATTGTCAACAATAAGGAAGCAGGCAATAAAGAAATGAAAGAACGAGATAAAATTGCAAGTAATAAAGCAATAAAAGAACAAAAGAATTATGTATGAAATATAAACAAGTAAGACTATAAAGTGATGAAAATGTGATTTAAAACATAAATGAAACCTTGACTTCGGATGAGTTATGGAATCCTTTCCTCACCATAACCACAACTATGATAATTATGATGGATTAATCTCACTAAGTCAACCCTTAACATCGAAAGATAAGTCAAGTGAGCATAATTGTAATTAATCCACAAATCCTAGCTAACTTACTAATTACCTTAGTAAAAGGCTAGCGTTAGTGGAAACAATAACAACTAACAACCCAAGAATTATCACTAAATATTGGACATTATGGCTCTAGTAATCCATATACTCATTTTTCCTAAGCCAAGGGGTGGAAATTACCCCATAATCAAAATTGGCATTTCATCAAACACATAGAGGGCATAAACATAAAACATGACAAAATTGGAAAAATGATAAAAACTACGAACCATAAATAATGAAAATCAATAAAGGCAACTCAAACAAACATAAAGTAAGCATCAAACATCAAATTAACCAACTAGAAATTCAAAATTACAAAACTATATAAATTGGTAAGAGAAATGAAAAGTAGAAGAAAGTGTAGAACAAGTAATGTTATAAAAGAGGAAATTAAGGAATACTTACAATGGGAAAGCAAAATCCAAAAGCAAAGCTTGAACTATAAAATTCTACATTGAAAACCTAATTAAAACCCTAATGAACTAGAGAGAAACCCTAAGCTAACTACCCTAAAACTACACCTAAAATGTGTTGTATTCCTCTTCTATGATGGCTCTCTTTGTTATGTGTTGTTGCTCTTTCATATAGCCCTTCATTTCAGCCTCCAAGCCATCAAAAATGAGCCAAGAAAGCCCCAAAATCGCGAGTCATGTGCATTTTTAATGGAGGCATGCGCTGGTACCTATGCGGACGCACAGGTCCTGATTTCCATTCTGCCCTGAGCATGGACACAGCCTGTGCATGGGCACAGGTCCTGATTTTGACTCCTGTGCATGGGCACAGAAGGTGTGTGTGGGCACAAGCTGAGATGCTTTTCTCCTTTGTTTTCTTCATGTTTTCTCCCTTTTTGCATGATTTCTTCTACTTTTACCACCCCATTCTTGCCTCTATGACCTGAAATCACTCAACAAACATATCACGGCATCAAATAGAATAAAAGTGGGATTAAATTGCTCAATTTAAGCCCAAAAATGCATGTTTTTACATTTAGGTTCAATTTAGGGATTAAACACAAAAGTATGCTATTACGGTGCTTAAGTGTAGGTTTATGTGATTAAATCCACCCAAATCAAGCTAAAATATATCAGAAAATATGGACTCATCAATTCTCCCACACTTAAACAATAGCATGTCTCATGCTAAATCAATAAGGAGAATGATCAAAAGGGAAACAACTTATTGAATGCAACTACATATGTGCATGCAAGTATGTATATATAATATATATCTATCTATCTATAATGTCCTATTGATTTGGTGAAAGCAACAATCAAAATTCAAGCCAAAGAAATAACTCGATGCAATAAAAAATTTAAAGAATTGATTTACTCATAAAAAATGAAGCAACTTGCAAGAATACATGATAAGAGGTATGGAAAGATAGAGTTGAGTGATCGAACCCTCACTAGATGTGTATACACTCTCAACGCTCGGTGTTTTAGGGTCTAATCACTTAAGTCTCCTCCTAATCATGCTTTCAAGATTTTGCTTTTCATCTAGCAATCAACAAATATGTGATGCATGAGTGCAAGTATCATGAGGTCTTTAGAGGGTTGTAATAGGGTCAGGGTTAAGGTAGGATAAATATGGCTAAGTGGACTAAGGAATTGGATCTTTGATTAGCTCAGGTGTCTAACTCAACCAAATAAAAATATGCACCCTAACTTCCCATAATCACACTTTTTATACACATTCATGCATCTTTTTCATCCAAATCCACATATACATTTCTTATTCATCATTCATTTTTTTCTTTTTATTTGGGATGACTTTTGTCTCATATTATTATTATTATTATTATTATTATTATTATTATTATTCATTTCATTTCATTTTTTTTTCTTTTTTTCTTTTTCTAAGACAAATGCATATGGTTAAAGCAAATTGATGATACATGAATGTGCACCCATTTCCCAAATTTTTCAATAAGATACCCAAAATAAAGATTTTCTCTACCAATGCTTCCCAAAATTCTCCCACACTTAAATGAAACACACTCTTCTACCTAAGCTAATCAAAGATGCAATTCAAGGTGATTCATGATTTTCTACTTAGGGTTGTGATGTGCTAACAATTAGAACAAATGGGATTAAGAGGCTCAAAAAGGGGTTAACAAAGGTAGATGCAAGGGTAGGTCCATATGGATGAGTGAGTTTAATACAAAAAAAGGCCTCAATCATGCTAAATGTATTCAAAACATCAAACATTGGAAATAAAGAATCAAGCAAAACCAAGATTACATTCATAGAAGGAGCATAGCACACAATGAACAAAAATAGTGGTTAAATTATGTAACCACTCATTAAGGCTCAACAACTCACAAGGTTGCTTTGTTCTATCTCTCTTCTATGTTCCATAAAAAATGATTCAAGCAAGTTTGAAAATAGATTTCAAATCAATTCAATAGAAAGCCCAAAATTGTTGGAAAGTCATATTGTTTTTCACCAAAATTATTTCCTATATATGTATGTATGTATGTATGTTGTGATGGATGCAAAATTTTTCAAAATTTTCCTAGTTCTTCTCCTAATTTTCAACAAACAAAAACTAACATGAACAATTAGGACAAAATTGAACTAGGCACTATGCTATTCACAACAACCAATCACAGCTTCTATCTATAAAATATATACCATGCAAAAGATGCAAAATGCAATAGATATAAACTATGAAGAAAATGCAATGCAACAATTAAAAACACTCCAAATATCTACAAAAAACATAATAAAAGAAAACAAAAAATGAAGTGCAAAGTGTTCGGAAAATAAAATTTACGCCACAAAAATGGTGAATCCTCCCCCACACTTAAGCGTTGCACGGTCCTCCGTGCACGAACACAATCCTGGGGGAAATGTCCCTTAAGAGCTCCACTTGTGGTTGGTAGATGCGGGGTTTCCGGGTTGCTGTACACATAAGTAAACAACAATTAAGGAAAATGTCATATGAGTGTGGTATAATAAAAGATAATATGTGTATTCTAAGTGTGCGCACACTATAGAGCATACACATTGGCCGGGTTGAGCAGTATCCACACAAAAAAAGTAAGTATGTGTTCCTCAATCAGATGGCCTAGGTTGCAATTAAAGAATAAGCAAGAGATGAGGCATAAACAAACCTAGGTAACCACAAAAGTGAATTGAGTATTTGATATTGGATATTGAAATTGTGCAAGTGAAAGCACAAAATTGATAGATGATAGCACAATCAACAACCAATTTAATAATGAACCAAAAACTCCTTATTCATCATGAAACATAAAGAAAAGGTCACATGGTAAGATACTTGTTACTAAAAGTGATAAGCTTGATAAGAATCAAGTTGAGTCACTCAAACAAATACAAGGCATTAACAAGGAACAAGTATCGGACATGTGATGAATGTAATATGAAAATCATGATGAACAAGTAATTTCCAACTCAAATCACTTGATTTAATGCACTTACATAATTATCCTAATGGTACAATTAAAACATGAGTTATCAAACATACTAGATACTAGTAAATTAAGGCAAAGTATAAGTGCATTGATGGAAACTTCAAGCAACAAGCAACCCAATAAAAAACAATCAAACACTTGCAATTTATTCAATTAACAAGCAAGTAAACCAAAAATAATATAACTACTAAAATAAAAAATGAGATGCAATGAAAACTAAGTAAAACAAGTAGAGAAATAAAGTAATAGAAAAGAGGGATGAAGGGTGTGGAAGTGCTTTAGGGCTTAATTGGAAGAAAAATAAAAATTTTGCCCAAAACAGCACCTGTGCGTACGCACACAAGGTGAAGCAGGGGAGGGTGTGCGCTCGCACAAGGCGTGTGAGTACTCCAAACAGAGAGAGAAACAAGACGTGTGCGTACGCATAGGAGACTTTTTTTTTTTTGCAAAGATCATGTGTGCGTGCGCACATAGGCACATGCGCGTGCACAAGAATGAAAAGGGTTGGGGTTCACACACATAGGCTGTGCCAACGCTCCCACCAGAAGGGATGCAAGTTGGCGTGCGGACACACAAGCCTGTGCGGCCGATCAGAGAGCGTAAAAAGAAGGTTGCTTGCATATGCACAATCGCGTGCGCACGCACAAGGTGCAAGAACATAGGGATGCGCGCTCACAAAAGATGCGAGCACTCCAAAGAGAGGGCATGTATATGAGTGTGCGTATGCACGGGTCAGTGCGTACGCACAGGACGCAAAAATAGAAATTACGTGCGCTCACACAAGTGTGTGCGTACGCACAGATGCCCTGTTTTCCAAAAAAAAAGATTCTTTCAAAATCTAATGCACTCAACCTTAGCTCAACAAAAATTCAACCCCAAACAGTCAAAACTTCACAAAATCATGATCCAAACCAACATCAACCTATCTAAGGTCAAAATTAAACTAAGCCTAAGCTAACTAAAAGAAGCAAAATGAAATAAAACAAGACTATAAAGAAAGAGAAAGGTTAATAAAGATGTTACCGTGGTGGAGTGTCTCCCACCTAGCACTGTCGTTTATAGTCCTTAAGTTGGACTTATTGAGGAGACTCTAGCTAGGGTGGCTTGTGTTTCCACTCCTCCTTGAATCGCCATCCAAACTTGGTCTTTGACACTCCTCCGGGATCCCATATTCGAAGTATCCGCTCTCCTTCTTGTGGATTTCTATGCTCTAAGCCGGATGAACAAACTCTTAATTTGACCTTGAAGCAACCCAACATTTTCCGGAAATCACCCAATTATGCTATACACCATGCTTGAATCCAACTTCTTGAATTTGTTTTCTTGAAGAACCTTGGACTCCTTTTGCAACCCATACTCCTTTCTCCACCATGTACTAACCCAAAAAGGACCTTGAGTTGGTAATCCATTTCCAAGATAGCATATTAGTGGGGCTGGTGCACGAAATTGTGATCATCAATGGCGCCATCAACATGGTACGCTCAATTGTAATCTCAACTCTTTATCACAACTTCGCACAACTAACCAGCAAGTGCACTGGGTCGTCCAAGTAATAAACCTTACGCAAGTAAGGGTCGATCCCACGGAGATTGTTGGTATGAAGCAAGCTATGGTCATCTTGTAAATCTCAGTCAGGCAGATTCAAATGGTTATGGATGATTTATGAATAAAGCATAAAATAAAGATAGAGATACTTATGTAATTCATTAGTGAGAATTTCAGATAAGCATATGGAGATGCTCTGTCCCTTCCGTCTTTCTGCTTTCCTACTGTCTTCATCCAATCCTTCTTACTCTTTTCCATGGCAAGCTGTATGTTGGGATCACCGTTGTCAATGGCTACAGTCCCGTCCTCTCAGTGAAAATTTTCAACGCGCTCTGTCACAGCACGGCTAATCATCTATCGGTTGTCAATCAGGTTGGAATAGAATCCAGTGATTCCTTTGCGTCTATCACTAACGCCCAGCCTTCAGGAGTTTGAAGCTCGTCACAATCATTCAATCCTTGAATCCTACTCAGAATACCATAGACAAGGTTTAGACCTTCCAGATTCTCTTGAATGCCGCCATCAATTCTAGCTTATACCACGAAGATTCTGATTAAGGAATCTAAGAGATAAACATTCAAGCCTTGTTTGCTTGTAGAACGGAAGTGGTGTCAGGCACGCGTTCATAAGTGATAATGATGATGAGCGTCACATAATCATCACATTCATCAAGTTCTTGAGTGTGAATGAATATCTTAGAACAAGAATAAGCTGAATTGAATAGAAGAACAATAGTAATTGCATTAATACTCGAGGTACAGCAGAGCTCCACACCTTAATCTATGGTGTGTAGAAACTCCACCGTTGAAAATACATAAGAACAAGGTCTAGGCATGGCCGAATGGCCAGCCTCCCAAAGAGGGTTCAATCATAAAAACATGATCAAAAGATGATCCTAAGATCTAAAGTGATCAAAAGATAATAATACAATAGAAAAAGGTCCTATTTGTAGAGAACTAGTAGCTAAGGGTTTACAAAGATGAGTAAATGACATAAAAATCCACTTTCGGGCCCACTTGGTGTGTGCTTGGGCTGAGCATTGAAGCTTTCATGTGTAGAGACTTTTCTTGGAGTTAAACGCCAGCTTTTGTGCCAGTTTGGGAGTTTAACTCCCATTCTTGTGCCAGTTCCGGCGTTAAACGCCAGAATTCTTGAGCTGACTTGGAACGCCTGTTTGGGCCACCAAATCTCGGGCAAAGTATGAACTATTATACATTTCTGGAAAGCCCAGGATGTGTGCTTTTCAACTCAATTAAGCTCGCGCCAATTGGGCTTCTGTAGCTCCAGAAAATTCACTTCGAGTGCAAGGAGGTCAGAATCCAACAGCATCTGTAGTCCTTTTCAGCCTCTGAATCAGATTTTTGCTCAGGTCCCTCAATTTCAGCCAGAAAATACCTGAAATCACAGAAAAACACACAAACTCATAGTAAAGTCCAGAAAAGTGAATTTTAATTAATAACTAATAAAAATATACTAAAAACTAACTAAATCCTACTAGAAACATACTAAAAATAATGCCAAAAAGCATATAAATTATCCGCTCATCACAACACCAAACTTAAATTGTTGCTTGTCCCCAAGCAACTGAAAATCAAATAAGATAAAAAGAAGAGAATATGCAATGAATTCCAAAAACATTTATGAAGATCAGTATTAATTAGATGAGCGGGGCTTTTAGCTTTTTGCCTCTGAACACTTTTGGCATCTCACTCTATCCTTTGAAATTCAGAATGATTGGCTTCTATAGGAACTCAGAATCCGGATAGTGTTATTGATTCTCTTAGTTAAGTATGATGATTCTTGAACAAAGCTACTTATTGAGTCTTGGCTGTGGCCCAAAGCACTCTGCCTTCCAGTATTACCACCGGATACAAACATGCCACAGACACATAATTGGGTGAACCTTTTCAGATTGTGACTCAACTTTGCTAGAGTCCCCAATTAGAGATGTCCAGGAAAGGTGATGGATTCATAGGACATTCATAACTTTAAGGCATAGACACTAAGACACTAATGATCATAAGACACAAACATAGACAAACATAAGCATAAAAATTCGAAAAATTGGAAAATAAAGAACAAGGAGATTAAAGAACGGGTCCAACTTAGTGATGGCGGCTTGTTCTTCCTCTTGAAGATCATATGGAGTGCTTGAGCTCCTCAATGTCTCTTCCTTGCCTTTGTTACTCCTCTCTCATGATTCTTTGATCTTCTATAATTTCATGGATGAGGATGGAATGTTCTTGATGCTCCACCCTTAGTTGTCCCATGTTGGAACTCAATTCTCCTAGGGAGGTGTTGATTTGCTCCCAATAGTTTTGTGGAGGAAAGTGCATCCCCTGAGGCATCTCAGGGATTTCATGATGAGGAATTTTCTCATGTCCATGAGTGGAATCTCTTGTTTGCTCCATCCTCTTCTTAGTGATGGGCTTGTCTTCATCAATGAGGATGTATCCCTCTATGTCAATTCCGACTGAATAACAGAGGTGACAAATGAGATGAGGGAAGGCTAACCTTGCCAAGGTAGAGGACTTGTCCGCCACCTTATAAAGTTCTTGGGATATAACCTCATGAACTTCTATTTCCTCCCCAATCATGATGTTATGAATCATGATAGCCCGGTCTATAGTAACTTCGGATCGGTTCCTAGTGGGAATGATTGAGCGTTGGATAAACTCCAGCCATCCCCTAGCCACGGGCTTGAGGTCATGCCTTCTCAGTTGAACCGGCTTCCCTCTTGAATCTCTCTTCCATTGAGCGCCCTCTTCACAAATGTCTATGAGGACTTGGTCCAACCTTTGATCAAAGTTGACCCTTCTATTGTAAGGGTGTTCATCTCCTTGCATCATGGGCAAGTTGAATTCCAACCTTACATTTTCTGGACTAAAATCCAAGCATTTCTCCCGAACCATTGTAAGCCAATTCTTTGGGTCCGAGTTCACACTTTGATCATGGTTCTTGGTGATCCATGCATTGGCATAGAACTCTTGAACCATTAAGATTCCGACTTGTTGAATGGGGTTGGTAAGAACTTCCCAACCTCTTCTTCGGATCTCATGTCGGATCTCCGGATATTCACTCTTTTTAAATTTGAAAGGGACCTTGGGGATCACTTTCTTCATGGCCACAACTTCATAGAAGTAGTCTTGATGCACCCTTGAGATGAATCTCTCCATCTCCCATGACTCGGAGGTGGAAGCTTTTGCCTTCCCTTTCCTCTTTCTAGAGGTTTCTCCGGCCTTAGATGTCATAAATGGTTATGAAAAAACAAAAAGCAATGCTTTTACCACATCAAACTTAGAAGGTTTGCTCGTCCTCGAGCAAAAGAAGAAAGAAGAGAGTAGAAAAAGAAGAAATAGAGGAGATGGAGGTGGGTTTATATAGGAGTGGAGAGGGGGTGTATGGTTCGGCCATTATGGGTGGGTTTGGGAGGGAAAGTGGTTTGAATTTGAATTGTGAGGTAGGTGGGGTTTTATGAAGGATGGATGTGAGTGGTAAAGAGAATAGTGGGATTTGATAGGTGATGAGCGGATAATTTATACGCTTTTTGGCATTGTTTTTAGGTAGATTTTAGTAGGTTTAAGCTACTTTTAGGGATGTTTTCACTAGTTTTTATGTTAAATTCACATTTTTGGACTTTACTATGAGTTTGTGTGTTTTTCTGTGATTTCAGGTAAATTCTGACTGAAATTGAGGGACTTGAGCAAAACTCTGAAGAAGGCTGACAAAAGGACTGCTGATGCTGTTGGAATCTGACCTCCCTGCACTCGAAATGGATTTTCTGGAGCTACAGAACTCCAATTGGCGCGCTCTCAACGGCGTTGGAAAGTAGACATCCAGGGCTTTCCAGCAATATATAATAGTCCATACTTTATTCGAAGAAAGACAACGTAACTTGGCGTTGAACGCCAAGTTCATGCTGCTGTCTGGAGTTAAACGCCAGAAAAACGTCATGATCCGGAGTTAAACGCCCAAAACACGTCATAACTCAAAGTTTAACTCCAAGAGAAGCCTCAGCTCGTGAATTCATCAAGCTCAGCCCAAGCACACACCAAGTGGGCCCCGGAAGTGGATTTATGCATCAATTACTTACTCATGTAAACCCTAGAAGCTAGTCTAGTATATATAGGACATTTATCTATTGTATTAGACATCTTTGGTCTCAGTTTTGTTTTATTCTTCATCTTAGGAGATCATTGATCACGTTAGAGGGGCTGGCCATTTGGCCATGCCTGAACCTCTTTCACTTATGTATTTTCAACGGTGGAGTTTCTGCACACCATAGATTAAGGGTGTGGAGCTCTGCTGTACCTCAAGTATTAATGAAATTCTATTGTCTTTTATTCAAATCTCCCTTATTCTTATTCCAAGATATTCATTCGTACCCAAGAACATGATGAATGTTATGAGTCAGATTACCCTCATTATCATTCTCACTTATGAATGCGCGTGATTGACAACCATGTCCGTTCTACATGCAACAGAGCTTGAATGTGTATCTCTTAGATTCCCCAACAGAATCTT
>NC_029774.3:55171272-55171595 GCF_000817695.3 Arachis duranensis | reverse complement strand
GTTTTTGGCGTCGTTGCCGGGGATTGTTCGAGTATGGACAACTGACGGTTCATCTTGTTGCTCAGATTAGGTAATTTTCTTTTCAAAAATCTTTTTCAAAATTTTCTTTTCTTTTTCGTTTTCTTCAAAAATATTTTCGAAAAATAATAATAAAAATCCAAAAAAATCATAAAATCATAAAAATCAAAAATATTTTGTGTTTCTTGTTTGAGTCTTGAGTCAAATTTGAAGTTTGGTGTCAATTGCATGTTTTCTTTGCATCAAAATTTTTTCAAAATTATGTTCTTGATGTTCATCATGATCTTCAAAGTGTTCTTGGTGTT
>NC_029774.3:55169479-55171109 GCF_000817695.3 Arachis duranensis | reverse complement strand
AAAAAAATATCTTTTCCTTATTTTTCTCCAAATTTTCGAAATTTTGGGTTGACTTGGTCAAAAATTTTCAAAATTAGTTGTTTCTTACAAGTCAAGTCAAAATTTCAAATTTTAAAAAATCTTATCTTTTCAAAATCTTTTTTCAAAAATCATATCTTTTTCATTTTTTTTATTTTTCGAAAATTTCAAAAATCTTTTTCAAAATATTTTCAAAATCTTTTTCTTATCTTTACATCTAATTTTCGAAAATTAACTAACAAGTAATGTGATTGGTTCAAAAATTTGAAGTTTGTTACTTTCTTGTTAAGAAAGGTTCAATCTTTAAAGTTCTAGAATCTTATCTTGTAGTTTCTTGTTAGTTAAGTAATTTTAAAAATTAAATCTTTTTCAAAATATCTTTTTCTTAAAACTTTTATTTTATTTTTATCTTATCTTTTTCAAAAACTTTATCTTTTTCAAAATTTGATTTCAAAATATCTTATCTAACTTCTTATCTTTTCAAAATTTGATTTCAAATCTTTTTCAATCAACTAACTAACTTTTTGTTTGTTTCTTATCTTTTTCAAAACCACCTAACTACTTTTCCCTCTCTAATTTTCGAAAATATCTCTCTCTTTTTCAAAAATTCTTTTTAATTAATTAATTGTTTCATGTTTTAATTTTAATTACATTTTATCTCTAATTTTCGAAAATCACTAACTCTTTTTCAAAATAATTTTCGAAAATTATCCCTCCCCCATCTTATTCTATTTATTCATTCATATCCTAATATCTCATCTCACATCTCTGCCATCCTCACAGTTGTGTTTCTTCCATTACATTACATTCTTTGTCTCCCCCTCTTCTTCTACCCCTTTCTTCTTCTACTAACATCAAGGAATCTCTATACTGTGACATAGAGGCTTCCTTTTCTTTTCTTGTTTTCTTCTCTTTCATATGAGCAGGAACAAGGATAAAGGCACTCTTGTTGAAATTGATCCAGAACCTGAAAGGACTCTGAAGAGAAAATTAAGAGAAGCTAAATTACAACAATCCAGAAGAAACCTTCTTAAAATTTTCAAACAAGAGAAAGAGATGGCAGAAGAAAATAATAATAATAATGCAAGGAGAATGCTTGGAGACTTCACAAAGCCAACGTCCAAGTTTGATGGAAGAAGCATCTCCATTCCTGCCATTGGAGCCAATAACTTTGAGCTTAAGCCTCAACTAGTTGCCTTAATGCAACAAAACTGCAAGTTTTATGGACTTCCATCTGAAGATCCTTATCAGTTTTTGACTGAGTTCTTGCAGATCTGTGAGACTGTAAAGACGAATGGAGTTGATCCTGAAGTCTACAGGCTCATGCTTTTCCCTTTTGCTGTAAGAGACAGAGCTAGAATATGGTTGGATTCACAACCTAAAGATAGTTTGGACTCCTGGGATAAGCTGGTCACTGCTTTCTTAGACAAATTCTTTCCTCCTCAAAAGCTGAGCAAGCTGAGAGTGGATGTTCAAACCTTCAAACAAAAAGATGGTGAATCCCTCTATAAAGCTTGGGAAAGATACAAGCAGTTAACCAAAAGATGTCCATCTGACATGTTTTCAGAATGGACCTTATTAGATATATTCTATTATGGCCTCTCTGAATTTT
>NC_029774.3:55168193-55168983 GCF_000817695.3 Arachis duranensis | reverse complement strand
TCCATTAGAAATTTGGAGGCACAAGTGGGTCAGCTGAGTAAGACAGTTATTGAAACTCCTCCCAGTACTCTCCCAAGCAATACAGAAGAGAATCTAAAAGGAGAGTGCAAGGCCATTGATTTGATCAAAATGGCCGAATGCACTAGGGAGGAGGAGGACGAAAATCTTAGTGAGGAAGACCTCCTGGGATGTCCTTCAAGCAAGAAGGAGTTTCCTATTAAGGATCCAGAGGAATCTGAGGCTCACATAGAGACTATAGAGATTCCATTAAATCTCCTTCTGCCATTCATGAGCTCTGAAGAATATTCATCCTCTGAAGAGGATGAAGATGTGACTGGAGAGCAAGTTGCTCAATATTTAGGAGCTATCATGAAGCTGAATGCCAAGCTATTTGGTAATGAGACTTGGGAAAGTGAACCTCCCTTGCTCATTAATGAACTAGATACTTGGATTCAGAAAACTCTACCTCAAAAGAAACAAGATCCTGGCAAGTTCTTAATACCTTGCACCATTGGCACCATGAGCTTTGAAAAAGCTCTATGTGATCTGGGGTCAGGGATAAATCTCATGCCCCTCTCTGTAATGGAGAAGCTAGGGATCATTGAGGTACAACCTGCCTTATTCTCATTACAATTGGCAGATAAGTCTTTGAGACAAGCTTATGGAATGGTAGAGGACATTTTAGTAAAGGTTGAAGGCCTTTACATCCCTGCTGATTTCATAATCCTAGACACTAGGAAGGAAGATGATGAATGCATCATCCTAGGAAGACCTTTCCTAGCCACAGCAG
>NC_029774.3:55165543-55166900 GCF_000817695.3 Arachis duranensis | reverse complement strand
CTCAGGATCTGTGGACCTCACAGGATCCCCACCTACCTCGCCCTCTCTCTTTCCATTCATGATCATCCCTTCTGTTTTTCATTCACCACCTGCTGCTACCCATTCTACCCCATACACCCCACCTACCTTTACAATTTAACTTCTCTTCCCCACCCAATCCCACCCATATAGCCAAATTCCTCTCTCCCTCTCTACCATATTTTCTTCTTCCTCTTCTTCTCTTCTTTCTTCTCTTGCTCGAGGGCGAGCAATATTTTAAGTTTGGTGTGGTAAAAGCATAGCTTTTTTGCTTTTCCATTACCATTAATGGCACCTAAGGCCAGAGAAACCTCAAAGGGAAGACAAAAGCTTCCACCTCTGAGTCATGGGAGATGGAAAGACTCATATAAGCTGGAATAGCTCAGTTGGTTAGAACATGTGGCTGCAAATCAAGAGATCTCTGAGATACCTCAGGGGATAAGTTGTCCTCCACACAACTATTGGGAGCAAATAATGTTAAAAACACCAAAATCACTAGGGATCATGCAACAGAAGCAAGGAAAAGACATAAAGAAGCTCAAAAAGCACCATTGGCACCTTCAAAGAAGGCGCCACCCTCACTCAGGTGGATTCATTCCTTGCTCTTTATTTCTTTCTGTTTTCGTTTTTAATATTGTGTTTATCTATGTTTTGTGTCTTTACTTCATGATCATTAGTATGTAACCATGCCTTAAAGATTATGAATAATTCTATGAATCCTTCACCTCTCTTAAATGAAAAATGTTTTAATTCAAAAGAACAAGAAGTACATAATTTTCGAAATTATTATTGAATTTAATTTAATTATATTGATGTGGTGACAATACTTTTTGTTTTCTGAATGAATGATTGAACAGTGCATATGCCTTTTGATATTGTTGTTTATGAGTGTTAAAATTGTTGGCTCTTGAAAGAATGATGAACAAAGAGAAATGTTATTGATGATCTGAAAAATCATGTAATTGATTCTTGAAGCAAGAAAAAGCAGTGAAAAAAAAATATGGCTAAAAAGAGTATATAAAAAAAGAAGGAGCAATAGAAAAAGCCAATAGCCCTTAAAACCAAAAGGCAAGGGTAAAAAGGATCCAAGGCTTTGAGCATCAATGGATAGGAGGGCCCAAGGAAATTAAAATCCAGGCCTAAGCGGCTAAATCAAGCTGTCCCTACCCATGTGCTTGTGTCATGAAGGTCCAAGTGAAAAGCTTGAGACTAAGTGGTTAAAGTCGTGATCCAAGGCAAAAGAGTGTGCTTAAGAGCTCTGGACACCACTAACTGGGGACTCTAGCAAAGCTGAGTCACAATCTGAAAAGGTTCACCCAGTTATGTGTCTGTGGCATTT
>NC_029774.3:55162788-55164098 GCF_000817695.3 Arachis duranensis | reverse complement strand
GTGACAGCCGCACAGGATATTTCCCCGTGAGGAATGAAAGTAGCCACAGTTGATGGTGAACCCCTATACAAAGCTTGCCATGGAAAAGAGTAAGAAAGATTGAATAGGAGCAGTAGGAGAGCAGGCGTCCAAGAGCTCTACAGCATCTCCACATGCTTATCTGAAATTCCTACCAATGAACCTGCATAAGTATCTTTATCCCTTTCATTATTTCTATTTTCGAAAACCCATAAACTATTTTAATCTGCCTAACTGAGATTTGCAAGGTGACCATAGCGTGCTTCATACCAACAATCTCTGTAGATTCGACCCTTACTCACGTAAGGTTTATTACTTGGACGACCCAGTACACTTGCTGGTTAGTTGAACGGAGTTGTGAGAATAAACAATGCCCTCAGAGTATACATCCTACAAGTAAAAAGAATAAGTGATCACAATTTCGTCCACCAATAGGTGAGGGGTTTTTGGGAAAGAGGTGTTGAGGTGATTGGTGAATGGGTGAAGAAGAGAGAGAGTGGTGGGGTAAGTGGGGATCCTGTGGGGTCCACAGATCCTGAGGTGTCAAGGAAAATTCATCCCTGCACCATGTGGCGAGCAAAAATGCTCTTTCTGCCAATTCTCGCGTTGAACGCCGGGCTGGTGCCCATTTCTGGCGTTTAACGCCAGCTTCTTGCCCCTTCCTGGCGTTTAACGCCAGTCTGGTGCCCCTTTTTGGCGTTAAACGCCCAGAATGTTGCCAGACTGGGGTTTAAACACCGATTTGCTGTCTTCACTGGCGTTTAAACGCCAGCAAGTTTTCCTCCAGGGTGTGCTGTTTTTCTTTCTGTTTTTGCTTTTTCAATTGATTTTGTGACTTCCCATGATCATCAACCTGTAGAAAACATAAAATAACAAAGGAAAATAGATAAATATAACATTGGGTTGCCTCCTAACAAGCGCTTCTTTAATGTCAGTAGCTTGACAGTGGGCTCTCATGGAGCCTCACAGATACTTAGAGCAATGTTGGAACCTCCCAACACCAAACTTAGAGTTTGAATGTGGGGGTTCAACACCAAACTTAGAAGTTGGTTGTGGCCTCCCAACACCAAACTTAGAGTTTGACTGTGGGGGCTCTGTTTGACTCTATTTTGAGAGGAGCTCTTCATGCTTCCTCTCCATGGTTACAGAGGGATATCCTTGAGCCTTAAACACAAAGGATTCTTCATTCACTTGAATGATCAATTCTCCTCTATCAACATCAATCACAGCCTTTGCTGTGGCTAGGAAGGGTCTCTGCCAAGGATGATGGATTCATCCATGCACTTCCCAGT
>NC_029774.3:55161662-55161935 GCF_000817695.3 Arachis duranensis | reverse complement strand
CCACTCTAAGCTTACTCAATTTTTGAGGTGGAAAGAACTTTGCCAAGAAGGCATTGACTAGCTTTTCCCAAGATTTCAGGCTTTCTTTAGGTTGTGAGTCCAACCATATCCTAGCTCTGTCTCTTACAGCAAAAGAGAATAGCATAAGTCTGTAGACCTCAGGGTCAACCCCATTGGTCTTGACAGTATCATAGATTTGCAAGAACACAGCTAAAAACTGATGAGGATCTTCCAATGGAAGTCCATGGAACTTGCAATTCTGTTGCATTAGAG
>NC_029774.3:55159669-55161524 GCF_000817695.3 Arachis duranensis | reverse complement strand
CTTCCTTGCATTGTTTGCATTGTTGTTGTTTTTGGCTGCCATGTCTTCTTCTTTGAAGATTTCTGTTAGGTCCTCTACAGAGAATTGTGCTTTAGCTTCTCTTAGCTTTCGCTTCAAGGTCCTTTCAGGTTCAGGGTCAGCTTCAACAAGAATGCTTTTGTCTTTATTCCTGCTCATATGAAAGAGAAGAGAACAAGAAAATATGGAATCCTCTATGTCACAGTATAGAGATTCCTTGAGGTGTCAGAGGAAAAGAAAAATAGAAGGAAGAGGTAGAAGAATTCGAACTTATCAAGAAAGATAGAGTTCGAATTGTGCATTGAGGAGTAGTGTTAGTCCATGAATAGAAGGATGTGAGAAGAGGGGAAGAAATTTTCGAAAATTAAAGTGAATTAATTAAAAGAAATTTTAAGAAATGGTAAATGATTTTCGAAAAATAAGATTAGGAAAGAAATAAACTGATTTTTGAAAAAGATTTTGAAATTAGAAATCAAAAAGATATGATTGAAAACTATTTTGAAAAAGATGTGATTAAAAAGATATGATTGAAAAGTTATGGTTTTAAAAAGATATGATTGAAAAGCAATTTAAAAAGATTTTATTTCTTTAAAATTAATGACTTGGCTAACAAGAAAAGATATGATTCAAACATTAAACCTTTTTCAACAGAAAAGGCAACATACTTGAAATGTTGAATCAAATCATTAATTGTTAGCAAGTATTTTTAAAAAATGGAAAGAAATTGATTTTGAAAATATATGATTGAAAAGATGTGATTTGAAAAAGATTTGATTTTTGAAAAATTATGAAAACTTGAAAAAAATTTGAATTAAAAACAAAATCTTCCCTCTTGTGCCATCTTGGCGTTAAACGCCCAGAATGGTATCCATTCTGGCGTTTAACGCCCAAAATGCTACCCTTTTGGGCGTTAATCGCCCAGCCATGTATCCCGGCTGGCGTTTAAACGCCAGTTTTCCTTCCTCACTGGGCATTTTGAACGCCCAGCTTTTTCTATGTAATTCCTCTGCTGTATGTTCTGAATCTTCAATACTCTGTATTATTGACTTGAAACGACACAAATTAAAAATTTTTTTGCATTTTTAATAATGAGGAATAATCAAAATGAAACTAAGATCAAATAAACAATGCATGCAAGACACCAAACTTAGAAGTTTGTATACTGGTGGACAAAATTGTGATCCTTTTTTCTTGTAATTGGATTTTAGAAATTGGCACGAGTGAACACAACTCCGTTCAACTAACCAGCAAGTGTACTGGGTCGTCCAAGTAATACCTTACGTGAGTAAGGGTCGAATCCACAGAGATTATTGGTTTGAAGCAATCAATATTTATTTTATTAATCTTAGTCAGGATGTCAATAGGATTATTTGGATTAAAAGTGAAATTACTGGATTTGATAAAAGAGGGAACAATGTTACTTTGATTTGCAGCACTGGGGAATATGTTGGAGTTTTGGAGATGCTTTGTCCTCTGACTTCAACTCTTCCTTGAAATCTTCTTTCTCACACGCAAGTTCTTTCCATGGCAAGCTCTATGTAGGGCGTCACCGTTGTCAGTGGCTACTTCCCATCCTCGCAGTGAAAACTATGCTCACGCACTCTGTCACAGTACGGCTAATCACCGGTTGGTTCCCGCTCCTACTGGAATAGAATCACTCTTTTGCGTCTGTCACTAACGCCCAGCAGGTTAAAGTTTGAAGCACGTCACAGTCATTCAATCCCGGAATCCTACTCGGAATACCACAGACAAGGTTTAGACTTTCCGGATTCTCATGAATGCCGCCATCCATCTAGCTTATACCACGAAGATTCTGTTGGGGAATCTAAGAGATATT
>NC_029774.3:55157110-55159401 GCF_000817695.3 Arachis duranensis | reverse complement strand
AGGTTATGACGTGTTTTGGGCGTTCAACTCCGGATCATGACATTTTTCTGGCGTTTAACTCCAGACAACAGCATGTACTTGGCGTTCAACGCCAAGTTATGTCGTCTATCCTCGCTCAAAGTATGAACTATTATATATTGCTGGAAAGCCCTGGATGTCTACTTTCCAACGCCTTTGAGAGCGCGCCAATTGGACTCCTGTAGCTCCAGAAAATCTATTTCGAGTGCAGGGAGGTCAGGATCCAACAGCATCAGCAGTCATTTTTCAGCCTAACTCAGATTTTTGCTCAGCTCCCTCAATTTCAGCCAGAAAATATCTGAAATCACAGAAAAACACACAAACTCATAGTAAAGTCCAGAAATATGATTTTTGCCCAAAAACTAATAATATTCTACTAAAAATTAACTGAAACATGCTAAAATCTACATGAAATTACCCCCAAAAAGCGTATAAAATATCCGCTCATCACAACACCAAACTTAAACTGTTGCTTGTCCTCAAGCAACTAGATGAATAAAACAGGTTTTAACAGAAATAAAGAAGTAATAATATTCTCAAGTTCTAAATGAAGTTCAATTTCTTATTAGATGAGCGGGGCTTGTAGCTTTTTGTCTCTGAACAGTTTTGGCATCTCCTTGTATCTTTAAATTTTCAGAATGATTGGCATCCTTAGGAACTCAGAATTCAGATAGTATTATTGACTCTCCTAGTGTAGTACATTGATTCTTGAACATAGTTATTTTATGAGTCTTGGCTGTGGCCCTAAGCACTTTGTCTTCCAGTATTACCACCGGATACATAAATGCCACAGACACATAATTGGGTGAACCTTTTCAGATTGTGACTCAGCTTTGCTAGAGTCCCCAATTAGAGGTGTCCAGAGCTCTTGAGCACACTCTTTTTGCCTTGGATCACGACTTTAACCACTCGTCTCAAGTTTGTAACTTGGACCTGCATGCCACAAGCACATGGTTAGGGACAGCTTGGTTTAGCCGCTTAGGCCTGGAACTATTTCCTTAGACCCTCCTATCCACTGATGCTCAAAGCCTTGGATCCTTTTTACTCTTGGCTAGTGCCCATGGCTTGTGAATATTGTGTTTTTTTTTTGACTGCTTTTTCTTGCTTCAAGAATCAATTTTATGATTTTTCAGATCATCAATAATATTTTTCGTATTCCTCATCCTTTCAGGAGCCAATATTCATCAAATTCAAAGTACATATTATGCACTGTTCAAGCATTCATTCAGAGAACAAAAGTATTGCCACCACATATAATTAATTATAAATTTTATTATTAAGAACTTGAAAAATATAGATTACTTCTTTATTCTAAAAAAATTCTACTATTTTATTCATGCCTAATGATGATGAGAAAAATAAATTATAGCTTACTTGGAAATAAAATCAAAATAGACATCCTAATTACTACTAAATACCTTCTAAGGTCAATTTCTAAAAGGAATAATTATTACTAAGTAAAAACAGAAAAATTGGAACTCAGCAACCTGTTGTTTTGAGGAGTAGATGTTCCTCTAATCTGTGGGGTGCTGTTCAAGGATTAATTTTTGGCGCTTCAGCTCCCTTAGATCACGCCTTTTCTCCTCCTGTTCCTTGAGCAGTTTGCAAAGCATGCTACTTTGATTATTCTGTTCTTCCTTTATTTGGTCCATAGCTTCTTGTAATTTGGAAATAGAAGCCTCAAGATGTTCCCAATATTCAAATTGGGGCAGTTCTGGGAGGGCTTATTGTGCTCTCCTCTTGGTTGAATCATCTTGTTGCTGTTGTCTGACCATTGATATTCCAGTAATGGGCTTTTCAATTGGGATATATTCAGTTATTCCCATCTTTACTCCAGCATCTTTGCAAAGCATAGAAATTAGGCTTGGATAAGCCAATTTGGCGTCCTTAGAATTCCTGTTTGCTATTTTATATAGCTCACAGGAGATCAGCTGATGGACTTCCACTTCTTTTCCCAACATGATGCAGTGAATCATTACTGCTCTTTTAATAGTGACTTCAGAACGGTTGCTGGTGGGCAATATGGAACGCCCTATGAAATCCAGCCAACCTCTGGCTACTGGTTTCAGATCTTCCCTTTTGAGTTGAACTGGGATGCCAGTCGTGCTGGTGGTCCACTTGGCTCCAGGGATGCATATGTCCTCTAGAACCTTGTCCAGCCCTTTATTGACCCTCATCATTCTCCTATTAAAGGAGTCTGGGTCATCTTTCAGTTGAGGAATCTTGAATATCTCCCTGATCCTGTCAGAATTGGTATGAATGATCTTCCCTCT
>NC_029774.3:55149912-55151117 GCF_000817695.3 Arachis duranensis | reverse complement strand
GGAGGGAAATAGTGATTCAGGAATTTTTCTGACAGCTGTTTCCATGTTTTTATGCTGTTCTTAGGCTGGTTGTTTAACCACCTCTTAGCTTGATCTTTCACAGCAAATGGAAACAGTAATAATCTGTAGACATCCTGATCTACTTCCTTATCATGTACTGTATCAGCAATTTGCAGAAATTGTGCCAGAAACTCTGTAGGTTCTTCATGTGGAAGACCAGAATACTGGCAGTTTTGCTGCACCATGATAATGAGCTGAGGATTCAGCTCAAAGCTACTAACTCCAATGGAGGGTATACAGATACTACTCCCATATGAAGCAGTAGTGGGGTTAGCATATGACCCCAGAGTCCTCTTGGACTGATCATTCCCCCTTAATTCCATAATGGAATAAAAGAGATGGTATGTATGTTGCTATTGTCTAAAAAAAATTAAAATTAATTTTTATAAAATAAAATAAAAACGAAACAAAAGCAATTGAAAAATAATTTAAAATTGAAATCTGAAATTTAAAAAAAATTTCAAAAAAAAAGTAGTTCAAAATTAATTGGAAAATAGAAAAATTTTTGAATTTTGAATTTTATGATGAAAGAGAAAAACACACAAAAGACTCAAGACTTAAAATTTTTAGATCTAGTGCTCCTTATTTTCGAAAATTTTTGGAGGGAAAACACCAAGGAACACCAAACTTAAAAATTTTAAGATCAAGACACAAGAAAAACTCAAGAACACCAAGAACAAAAGAAAGAACACCAAACTTAAAATTTTTAGAAAACTTGAAGAAAATTTTCGAAAATTATAAAAAAGATTAACAAGAAAACACCAAACTTAAAGTTTGGCGCAAGATTCAATCCAAGAAAAATTATTTTTGAAAAAGGTTCCAAAGGGTATGACCAATTATCAAGAACAACTTAAAGATCAAGGAAGAACCAAGAACACTAACACGAGATTTTCAAAGAAAATATAAAATATGCAATTAACACCAAACTTAGAATAAGACACTAAACTCACGAAAATTTAACACTTAATTAAGAAAAATAATATGTTTGAAAAGAAATTTTTGAAAATAAACTATCCTATCAAAATTTGATGACTCTATAACAACAAAAATAAATTATTCCTAATCTAAGAAATAAAATAAGCCTTCAATTGTTCAAACTCAATAATCCCCGGCAACGGCGCCAAAAACTTGGTGGACGAAATTGT
>NC_029774.3:55148881-55149097 GCF_000817695.3 Arachis duranensis | reverse complement strand
AGATAATTGGTGCAGAAATCCACTTCTGGGGCCCACTTGGTGTGTGCTGGGGCTGAGATTAAAGCTTTCCACGTGTAAAGGGTTTTCTTGGCGTCAAACTTTAGGTTATGACGTGTTTTGGGCGTTCAACTCCGGATCATGACGTTTTTCTGGCGTTTAACTCCAGACAGAAGCATGTACTTGGCGTTCAACGCCAAGTTACGTCGTCTATCCTCA
>NC_029774.3:55148122-55148697 GCF_000817695.3 Arachis duranensis | reverse complement strand
CATCAGCAGTCCTTTTGTCAGCCTTCTTCAGAGTTTTGCTCAAGTCCCTCAATTTCAGCCAGAATTTACCTGAAATCACAGAAAAACACATAAATTCATAGTAAAGTCCAGAAATATGATTTTTGCCTAAAAACTAATAATATTCTACTAAAAATTAACTGAAACATGCTAAAATCTACATGAAATTACCCCCAAAAAGCGTATAAAATATCCGCTCATCATATACTACTGACACTAACAAGTTGAGAATGCATATGAAAAACAACAAAACACTCAAGACAAGAGAATTTAAAGATCAGAGCAATAAAATCATCAAGAACAACTTGAAGATCAATGAAGACACATGAATGAATTCGAAAAATGCAAGAAGAATAGAAACATGCAATTGACACCAAACTTAAAATGAGACACTAGACTCAAACAAGAAACAAAAAATTATTTTTGGTTTTTATGATTTTGTAAAATTTTTTGGATTTTTCGAAATTTATATGGAAAAGAAAACAAAGAGATTCAAAATTTTTAATAAGAATTCTAGGAATCATGCAATGTTAGTCTAAAGCTTTAGTCTAAAGAAA
>NC_029774.3:55147488-55148060 GCF_000817695.3 Arachis duranensis | reverse complement strand
AGCAGGATATTGCATTCAAGAGCTAAATTGATGAGACTCAATCAGCTTTGGTGATGATGAAAACATCACCTTAAAACTCTAGAATTCATTCTTAAAAATTCTGAAGAAAAATACCTAATCTAAGTAACAAGATGAACCGTCAGTTGTCCAAACTCAAACAATCCCCGGCAACGGCGCCAAAAACTTGGTGCACGAAATTGTGTTCATCAATGGCGCCATCAACATGGTACGCTCAATTGCAATCTCAACTCTTTATCACAACTTCGCACAACTAACCAGCAAGTGCACTGGGTCGTCCAAGTAATAAACCTTATGCAAGTAAGGGTCGATCCCATGGAGATTGTTGGTATGAAGCAAGCTATGGTCATCTTGTAAATCTCAGTCAGGCAGATTCAAATGGTTATGGATGATTTATGAATAAAGCAACAAATAAAGACAGAGATACTTATGTAATTCATTGGTGAGAATATCAGATAAGCATATGGAGATGCTCTGTCCCTTCCGTCTTTCTGCTTTCCTACTGTCTTCATCCAATCCTTCTTACTCCTTTCCATGGCAAGCTGTATGTTGGG
>NC_029774.3:55140398-55147388 GCF_000817695.3 Arachis duranensis | reverse complement strand
CTATTCATCTGTCGGTTCTCGATCATGTCGGAATAGAATCCAGTGATTCTTTTGCGTCTGTCACTAACGCCCCACAATCGTGAGTTTGAAGCTCGTCACAGTCATTCAATCCTTGAATCATACTCAGAATACCACAGACAAGGTTTAGACCTTCCGGATTCTCTTGAATGCTGCCATCAATTCTAGCTTATACCACTAAGATTCTGATTAAGGAATCCAAGAGATAAACATTCAAGCCTTGTTTGCTTGTAGAACGGAAGTGGTTGTCAGGCACGCGTTCAAAAGTGATAATGATGATGAGCGTCACATAATCATCACATTCATCAAGTTCTTGAGTGCGAATGAATATCTTGGAACAGGAATAAGCTGAATTGAATAGAAGAACAATAGTAATTGCATTAATACTCGAGGTACAGCAGAGCTCCACACCTTAATCTATGGTGTGTAGAAACTCCACCGTTGAAAATACATAAGAACAAGGTCTAGGCATGGCCAAATGGCCAGCCTCCCAAAGAGGGTTCAATCATAAAAACATGATCAAAAGATGATCCTAAGATCTAAAGTGATCAAAAGACAATAATACAATAGCAAAAGGTCCTATTTGTAGAGAACTAGTAGCTTAGGGTTTACAAAGATGAGTAAATGACATAAAAATCCACTTCCGGGCCCACTTGGTGTGTGCTTGGGCTGAGCATTGAAGCTTTCATGTGTAGAGACTTTTCTTGGAGTTAAACGCCAGCTTTTGTGCCAGTTTGGGCATTTAACTCCGATTCTTGTGCCAGTTCCGGCGTTAAACACTAGAATTCTTGAGCTGATTTGGAATGCCTGTTTGGGCCATCAAATCTCGGAAAAAGTATAGACTATTATACATTGCTGGAAAGCTCAGGATGTCTACTTTCCGACGCAATTGAGAGCGCACCAATTGAGTTTCTGTAGCTCCAGAAAATCCACTTCTAGTGCAGGGAGGTCAGAATCCAATAGCATCTGCAGTCCTTTTCAGTCTCTGAATCAGATTTTTGCTCAGGTCCCTCAATTTCAGCCAGAAAATACCTGAAATTACAAAAAAACACACAAACTCATAGTAAAGTCCAGAAAAGTGAATTTTAAATAAAAACTAATAAAAATATAATAAAAACTAACTAAAACATACTAGAAACATACTAAAAACAATGCCAAAAAGCGTATAAATTATCCGCTCATCAGGGGCCAATGAAGCTCATAGGTGAAATTGTCACCCACTCAATATGTTCTTGGAACGGAATTACTTCCTCACCAACTTCCTCTTCCCCATCACTCAAGTCATAACAAGGAGGTTGTGAGAAGTCTACCTCTATGTCTCTCTCAAACCCAATAGGAAGAGGCTCATTAGAATCATTAAGGAGATTGACCAAGGAGGACAAAAAATCATTAATGATGGAATCCTCCTCTTGATCAATCTCCCTCAATTCTCCCCTTCTCTCCTCCAATTCCAATACTCCACTTTCTCCCTCTTGTTCTAATTCATGCTCTATCTATTCTTCTTTCTCTTGTGGCTCCATGCTCTCCTCTTCACTACACTCTTTAATTGCTCCTTCACACTCCTCAAGAGGTGTGCCTTGATCGGATGAGCAAAGTAGGACCAAGTGGTTCATCGCTTCGGCTATGGTTGCCACAATTTGCCCTTGTGTCCTTCGTAATCCTTCTTGCTCTTGGAGAAAGGCTTGAAGGTCTTGATGGTCTTGGGTCAAGGGTGAAAATGCTTCACAATTAGATAAGAAGGAAGGTTCATTGGTTGGGAAGAAGGTTGGATATGTGGGAGGTAGTTCATGTTGATGAGTATCTTGAGGTGGTGTGTAAGAAGGTGTATGATGGTGGTGGTGTGGTGATTGAAAATACGGTGATTGAGGGTTGTATTGAGAGTAGGGGTCATAGGTATATGGTGGTGGAGCTGTATAGTCATAGTAAAATCCACCATATTCTTGGTTTGGGTATGCATCTTGGGGAGAGTATGGTTCATTGTAATATGGAGGGGGTTGCTTGATGAGCGGATTATTTATACGCTTTTTGGCATTATTTTTAGGTAGTTTTTAGTAGGATCTAGCTACTTTTTGGGATGTTTTTATTAGTTTTTATGCAAAATTTATATTTCTAGACTTTACTATGAGTTTGTGTATTTTTCTATGGTTTCAGGTATTTTCTGGCTGAAATTGAGGGACCTGAGCACAAATCTGATTCAGAGGCTGAAAAAAGACTGCAGATGCTGTTGGATTCTGACCTCCCTGCACTCGAAGTGAATTTTCTGGAGCTATAGAACTCAAATGGTGCGCTCTCAATTGCGTTGGAAAGTAGACATCCAGAGCTTTCCAGCAATATATAATAGTCCATACTTTTCTCGAGTTTTGACGACGTAAAATGGCGTCAAAACGCCAGCTCTCTGCCCTTTTCTAGCGTCAAAACGCCAGAACTGGCATAAAAGTTGGAGTTAAATGCCCAAACTGGCACCAAAGCTGGCGTTTAACTCCAAGAGAAGCCTCTACATGTGTGAAGCTCAATTCTCAGCCCAAGCACACACCAAATGGGCCCGGAAGTGGATTTCTGCATCATTTGCCTATTTCTGTAAACCCTAGTAGCTAGTTTTATTATAAATAGGACCTTTTACTATTGTCTTTTCATCTTGGAACCTTGGAATCTTGGACCATTGCTCACGTTTTGGGAGGCTGGCCATTCGGCCATGCCTACCCTATTTTCACTTATGTATTTTCAACGGTGGAGTTTCTACACACCATAGATTAAGGTGTGGAGCTCTGCTGTTCCTTAAGTATTAATGCAAAGTACTACTGTTTTCTATTCAATTCAAGCTTATTCCTATTCTAAGATATCCGCTTGCACTTCAACATGATGAATGTGATGATCCGTGACACTCATCACTATTCTCAACCTATGAACGCGTGCCTGACAACCACTTCCGTTCTACCTTAGATCGAGCGTATATCTCTTAGCCTCCATTCCGAAAGATCGGAGTCTTCGTGGTATAAGCTAGAATTATTGGCGGCCATTCCTGAGATCCGGAAAGTCTAAACCTTGTCTGTGGTATTCCGAGTAGGATCTGGGAAGGGATGATTGTGACGAGCTTCAAACTCGCGAGTATTGGGCGTAGTGACAGACGCAAAAGGATCACTGGATTCTATTCCAACATGATCGAGAACCGACAGATGATTAGCCGTGCGGTGACAGTGCACATGGACCATTTTCTCTAAGAGGATGGGAGGTAGCCATTGACGCCGGTGAAACCCAACATACAGCTTGCCATGGAAAGGAGTATGAAGGAGTGGATGAAGGTAGTAGGAAAGTAGAGATTTAAGAGGGATGAAGCATCTCCATACGCTTATCTGAAATTCCCACCAATGAATTACATAAGTACCTCTATCTTTATTTTATGTTTTATTTATCTTTTAATTATTAAAACTCATAACCATTTGAATCCGCCTGACTGCGATTTACAAGGTGACCATAGCTTGCTTCAAGCCGACAATCTCTATGGGATCGACCCTTACTCATGTAAGGTTTATTACTTGGATGACCCAATGCACTTGCTGGTTAGTTGTGCGAAGTTGTGAAAAAGAGTTGAGATTACAATTGTGCGTACCAAGTTGTTGGCGCCATTGTGTATCACAATTTCGTGCACCATTGCTCCTCCCAAAAATGATGCTCCAAACCCATGATGCAATCCACAATTGAAGTTATCAAACCCTACAAAATGATCACACCCAAACTCCAAACCAAGAGGGTGATAACTCATAGAGAAAATAGAAAATAAAAACTAAAGACATCAATTAACAAAATGAAATAAAATCCTAATTACCAATAAAAGCAAACAAACAACCAAAAAGTATATATTCACACTATGGAGATATATACAACAACCAAAACTATAGTACTCATGACGCTACTTCCCCGGCAACGGCGCCAAAATTTGACGATGACCAAAAGCATAGGTTTGGATTTTCACACTTAAAATAGGTTTGACGTTGCAAGTATAGTCCAAACCCAACCATTGATCATTAATCAAATTATAATCCAAAAGATGTCACAATTCAATACAAAATTTACTGAGAGTATTTAGACTCCCGGGTCGTTCTCCCTAGTAACTAGTGCCGAGAAGGGCATACAATTTTGGTTGTGAGAGAGCAAAAGGGTGTTGTCAACAATAAGGAAGCAGGCAATAAAGAAATGAAAGAACGAGATAAAATTGCAAGTAATAAAGCAATAAAAGAACAAAAGAATTATGTATGCAATATAAACAAGTAAGACTATAAAGTGATGAAAATGTGATTTAAAACATAAATGAAACCTTGACTTGGGATGAGTTATGGAATCCCTTCCTTGCCATAACCACAACTATGATAATTATGATGGATTAATCTCACTAAGTCAACCCTTAACATCAAAAGATAAGTCAAGTGAGCATAATTGTAATTAATTCACAAATCCTAGCTAACTTACTAATTACCTTAGTAAAAAGCTAGCATTAGTAGAAACAATAACAACTAACAACCCAAGAATTATCACTAAATGTTGGAGATTATGGCTCTAGTAATCCATATACTCATTTTCCCCAAGCCAAGGGGTAGAAATTACCCCATAATCAAAATTGGCATTTCATCAAACACATAGAGGGCATAAACATAAAACATGGCAAAATTGGGAAAATGATAAAAACTATGAACCATAAATAATGAAAATCAATAAAGGCAACTCAAACAAACATAAAGTAAGTATCAAACATCAAATTAACCAACTAGAAATCCAAAATTATAAAACTATATAAATTGGTAAGAGAAATGAAAAGTAGAAGAAAGTGTAGAACAAGTAATGTCATAAAAGAGGAAATTAAGGAATACTTACAATGGAAAAGTAAAATCCAAAAGCAAAACTTGAACTATAAAATTCTACATTGAAAACCTAATTAAAACCCTAATGAACTAGAGATAAACCCTAAGCTAACTATCCTAAAACTACTCCTAAAATGTGTTGTATTCCTCTTATAAGATGGCTCTCTTTGTTATGTGTTGTTGCTCCTTCGTATAGCCCTTCATTTCAGCCTCCAAGCCTTCAAAAATGGGCCAAGAAAGCCACAAAATCGCGAGTCACGTGCATTTTTAATGGAGGCATGCGCTGGTACCTGTGCAGATGCACAGGTCTGTGCATGGCCATAAATGCTGATTTTCCTCCTGTGCGTGGGCACAGGTCCTGTGCAAACGTACAGGTCCTGATTTCCATTGTGTCCTGAGCATGGGCATAGCTTGTGCATGGGCACAGGTCCTGATTTTGACCCCTATGCATGGGCACAGAAGGTGTGCGTGGGCACAGGCTGAGATGCTTTTTTCCTTTGTTTTCTTCATGTTTTCTCCCTTTTTGCATGCTTTCTTCCACTTCTACCAACCTATTCTTGCCTCTAGGACATGAAATCACTCAACAAATATATCACGGTATCGAATGGAATAAAAGTTGGATTAAATTGCTCAATTTAAGCTCAAATATGCTATTATGGTGCTTAAGTGTAGGTTTATGTGATGAAATCCACCTAAATCAAGCTAAAACATATCAAAAAATATGGACTCATCATTATCCCTTCTTGTCTTTCTTAGATTTAGCATGAGGACATTGATGACAAGTCATCATATACCCATTTCTCAAGCTAATTTCACTTGTTTCACTAGTTTTTATGCACTTTCTTGCACCATAAGTAAGCAATTTAGAGTGGAATTGCATGTTTTATTTGAATCAATCAACCACCACTTAATTGATGCTAAATCATGAGGTTTAAGCTAAATTTAATTGATTTATAAACCTTGTGAATTTATTGATACTTTGATTGGTTGATTTGATTATTTGTAGGCGAAGAAAAGAAGAAAAAAAGGAAGTGTGGCTTAAGAAAGCGTGGCCCAAGGAAGAAAAGAATGTAGCACATGGAAGGGAGGAAGCCACATTGCCCTCCACGAGAGCACACTACCCTCCAAGGGAGCACAACAATGAACCAAGCATTCAAGGCTTCACTGCCCTGCCCTCTTTGAGGGCGGAGCACAATTCTAGGCCAAGAAATGAGAGAAGGAAAATCTCTGCCCTGCCCTCCTCAAGAGCAATATCGGGCTCCTCATGGAAATAAATCAAAGGAAATTGTCTCCAAGTGCCACCCATGGGTTTCAAACCCAAGAACAAGAAGGAAAGAAGTAGCCCTCAAATACAAGGAAAACAAGCAAAAATTGGTTTGTTTTCAACCTCCAAGGATCGAACATAGCACCTTGAGGAAGCAAAGAACTAGGCGCTACTTTGGTGCCAAGAAACCCAAGAAAAAAGGGCAACGGCAGGGCAGCATTTCTTGGTGCATGGCACACAAATTGGCACGACGAGGAGCTTGAGCGCGCGCAGCTTGGACGCACGGGCAGGAAGGCAAGGCGAACCATGACAACACTGCCCAGCCCTCCACAAGGGCAGGGCAGCATCCTGATGCCTCTCCCACACTTGGCACGCAACATGCTTCCTCACACAACTTCTCTGCTCTGCCCTCCACAAGGGCAGGGCAGCCTCCAAGGAGCAACATGGGCTGAATTTCACTCAAAAATCCAACTTAATTCAATTCTTCACCAAATCAAAAAGCCCATTCAAAATTCTTAGATCCAAAATGGAAAGTGTAAAAATAGGTATTAGTTAGGATTAGAAGGGGGGTTTTTTTTGGAGAGTTTATTTTCATTTTGAATTTTCATCCTTAGTCACTTGAGAGCACTTTCCATTTTTCTGTTTTTCTGCAAACTTGTCTTGAGAATTGGAGGAGAGAATTCACTTCTTCTTCCTCTGCTCGTTTTGTTTTCTTTACTGGGTTTTGTTGAGTCTTGAGTGTGAAGAATTGAGGAACTTCTGTCTCAATCTTCATTTAAGATCTCTTTGATTTTCTTACTGCATAATTGAGTTGAATTCAATTTCCTTTGCTGCTTCAATCTTCAATTTCTCTTT
>NC_029774.3:55133676-55140345 GCF_000817695.3 Arachis duranensis | reverse complement strand
TTTGAGATCTAGTCAATTTCAATTCATCTCTTGTTTAGTTAATTGTTGCAATTTAATTTCCCTTGCTTAAATTCTGAATTCTCAGTCCTCAAATCCCTTTTCCATTCAAGCAATTTATATTTCTTGCACTTTAAGTTACTGCAATTTACATTTCATGCATTTTAAGTTTCAGTCATTTAGTTTCTTGTTCTTTAAGATTCAGTGCCTTTACTTTCAAAGTCTCTTTAATTTCTGCAAATTATCCCTCTCCCTTTACATTTCCTGCTATTTACTTACTGTTGGATACAAAATCACTCAATCAATACTTGATTCGCTTGACTAAATCAACCACTAAACTAAAATTGCTCAATCCTTCAATCCCTGTGGGATCGACCTCACTCCCGTGAGTTTTATTACTTGATCCGACCCGGTACACTTGCCGGTGAGTTTTGTGTTGGATCGTTTTCCACACATCAAGTTTTTGGCGCTGTTGCCGGGGATTGAATTAGATTGACAATGATTATGTGAGGTGGTGGTCTAGATTAAGCATTTTTTTTCTTTTTAACTAAGCACATTAACTGTTTGACACATTGTGTCACCTAACCCTCTAAGCACATTCTAGCATTAGAATGTCCATGTTTCATTTGGTTTGTTTGTGATTGTTGCAAGTCATGGAGGCTGAGGTGCGTGAAGAGGGAGTGAGCAACAATACCCAGCCTGCAAGAAGGGTGTTGGCCTCTTACACTATCCCCAATGCAAGAAACTGCGGGAGTAGCATACTCACTCCCAACATTCATGCAAATAATTTTGAGTTGAAGCCTCAACTTATCACTCTGGTGCAGAACGATTGCTCCTATGGAGGAAGTCCACTTGAAGATCCAAACCAACACTTATCCATCTTCCTCAGGATTTGTGAAACTGTCAAAACAAGTGGTGTGCATCCAGACATCTACAAGCTACTGCTGTTTCCATTCTCTCTGAAGGATAAGGCCACTCAATGTTTAGAGACATTTCCCAAAGAAAGCATCAATAATTGGGAAGACTTAGTGAGCAAATTCCTAGCCAAGTTTTATCCTCCCCAAAGGATTATCAGACTCAAAACAAAGGTCTAAACATTCACTCAGATGGATGGAGAGTCATTGTATGATGCATGGGAAAGATACAAAGCTTTACTCAGGAAGTGTCCACCAGAAATGTTCAAAGAATGGGATAAACTTCAAAACTTCTATGAAGGATTGACTCTGAAAGCTCAGGAAGCACTAGACCATTCAGCAGGAGGTTCTTTGCAATTAATGAATACAGCAGAGGAAGCCCAAAACCTCATAGACATGGTGGCAAATAATCAATACTTCTATGGTCATCAAAGGCAACGCCAACTAGCCCCGAGAAAGGATGTGCTGGAACTTGAAGGTGTTGATGTTCTCTTGGCACAAAACAAACAGATGCATCAACAGCTTCAGCAACAAATAGAAATGATGGCCAAGAAAATTGATGGACTGCAAGGTGCTGCAGTAAACACACAACGCCAATCTCAAACTTCACATGGGTGGAATCAATCTGAAGAAAGTTTTGGGATATTCAATTATGAGCAACAAAGCTCTAAGTAGGTGCAATGCATGAATAACACTTCAAGTTCATTACAACACAATTTTCATGGCGATGCACACAAGACACCCTGGAAGACTCATTCTAACATGGTGATGTACACAATCCATCCTGGAAGAATCATTCTAACTCGAGGTGGGGTGAGCATCAGAATCAAGGACAAAGGGACTTCAACTATAGTAGCATTAGCAACACAAACAACCAAAGCCATTTATTCAATAATACTAACCAATTCAAAAACCCACAAAACACATACCACCAATCCCATAACAACTCACAAAACCACCAGAATAACTTTTCTACATCCACATCCCACCCTCAAAGTACCCCCACAATTAATTCAAACAACTTCCAACAACAACCATTTCATTTCACACAACCACAACTAAATCCAGACTCTCAAAGAATCTCAAGTCTAGAGAAAATGATGGAGAAACTCATGAAAAATCAAGAGATGGCAAGACAAGATCAGGAAACTGCAAGGAAATATCAGGCTCTGGCATTTAAAAACCAAGAGGCCTCAATCAGAAACCTTGAGAGACACATGGGGCAAATGGCTAAGCAAATATCAGAAATGGGTGAGAAGAGAGCAAATACCTTCCCCAATGTCATTGAAGAACACCCAAAGGACAAAGAAAAAGCAATAAAATGGGAGGAGTGCAAAGCAATTATAGTGGAAAGTGAAGAGACTAGGGAGAAGGAAGCCATCAATCAAGAAGAACACAACAGAGAAGTTTCACAAGAAGAAATAGAGGACAAAAGTGAAAAGGATCAGACAACTAAGAAGGCACAAATCTCAAAAATATCCTTGAACCACAACTATAAGAGAAGAGGGAAGGAGTGAATCCTTGTGTCCCCAAACTTCCATACCCTCAAAGGCTTCAGAGAGAAAATAAGGATAAACAATACTCAAAATTCCTGGACATATTCAAGACGCTCAGCATCAATATTCCTTTCTTGGAAGTACTTGAACATATGCCACTATATGCCAAATTTACGAAAGAAGTACTCACAAACAAAAGATCCCTAAAGGAAGTATAGATTGTTGAGATGACAAAGGAATGTAGTGCTATCCTCCAAAGAGAGTTGCCAGAGAAGAAAGATGATCCTGGGAGTTTTTACATACCTTGCACCATAGGAAACATAACAATTGAGAAGTCATTATGTGACCTCGGTGCAAGCATAAACTTGATGCCTTTGTCTCTAATGAGGAAACTTCAAATTTTTGAGCTGAAATCCACACGAATAGTTCTCCAAATGGCTGACAAATCCATTAAGCAAGCACTGGGAGTTGTGGAGAATGTGTTGGTAAAAGTGGGAAAATTCTTTCTCCCTGCTGACTTTGTTATATCAGATATAGAAGAGGACCCTAACACTCCCATCATCTTGGGGAGGCCTTTCCTAGCTACGGGCAGAGCATTGATAGATGCTGAAAAAGGGGAATTGTTGCTAAGAGTGCATGATGAGCACCTAGCATTCCATATTTTTAAAACCATGCATGAGCCTACCCAAGAAGAAGATTGTATGAAGGATAAGGCCAGAGATCAAAGCCTGAAGGAGGCAGTCAATGAGTTAACTCCAAGACTTCTAAATACATGCTTGAAAGTAGTAAAGATTGTGCAACAAACCAAAGAAATCAAGGAGGAACTAGATCCAAAGCCCCCAGATGAGAAATTTAACATCCCAGATAAAGAACCACCAAGGCAGGGAATATCTTTTGAGAAAGAAAAAAAGAAGAGGCCAAGAGGGTGGAGAAACAAGAAGATCCCCACTAAAGGCTTCTCACCAAGGGATAAAGTGATGTTAAACACCCAACCAATGAAGGTGTCTCCACAAGTGTCTGAATACTACACTGTGAACCAGGTCCTTTCACTTGAACACCTAGAGATTATCAAAGAGGAGACCGGAAGGAAGTTCACAGTAAGAGGTGAAAAGCTGAGGCACTATGATTTTCAGCCTCCATGATCAAAGAATAGAGAATGTCAAGCTAATGACAATAAAGAAGCGCTTGTTGGGAGGCAACCCAACCGGAGGTAGTTTTTTTCATAGCTTTTTCAATAAAAATGTTGAATAATTGGTATGCATTGCAAGGAGCTAAGTTTGGTGTTGCACACCAAAATAATTTAAGGGAGAATGAAAGATTCTAAGTTTGGTGTTCCACCAAAATCTCATTTAAAAACATTCTCACTTCTCAAACAGATTATTCAACTACTTAACTGCTTTCTGGTTTTAATTCCATAACCTTTAGCAAGGACACAAGGTTTCACATATGGTTAATTTGTTGCATCAGAGGCTGTGGCAAACAATTAAGTTTGGTGTTCCCACACCAAAATAAATCCAAAAGACACACTCACTTTATGCATACTAACCATTTATCTAAGGGCTTGAGAAGCAAGAAACTTTTGAGAATTATGCAGGAAATTAGTCAACCATTGAAGATATTGTGCATCTTAACTCAAAAGGGATACAACAAGAGGAAAAATGAAAAGCTGCAACCCAAAAGGTTGTATCTACACTTAATCCTTATTGTTGTGAAATGTTTTAATTCAGGAATTCTTGTATGTCTTGCTAAAGTGCTTATTTAGTTGCAAGTGAAGTTGTTTGATTAAGTATGTTGATCTGCATAATGCTTGTCATTTATCACTTAGCTTTAAATTTTGTTTTGTTTCCCATATGCTTAAATAAAAGAGAAATGGTTGAATTAGAAAGTAAATATCCAATGTTGCATAAGTTAGAATGGAAGTTAATGGTGGTATATATGTTTGACTAAATGCATAACTCATGAAATAATTGCTGCATAATATCAATTTTATTGAAGTGTGACCTAGCTTGCTGTCATAAAGGTTCCTATCAGTAAAGAAAACAATCCCTTGAGAACAAAATAAAACAGAAAGAAAAGGAAGAAGAAGAAGCCAATGTGGCAAGAAAAAAACAAAGAATAAAGGCTGGGCACCAATTAAGAATAAAGGTTGGACACCAATAGCTTGGACCCTAGGACATATGCCTGTGGTGTTCTTGTACTAAGATATGCTTGGATAAGTAAATTCTAAGGGGTATTTTAAAACCCGGTCAGTTAGATCAACTGATTTGGGATGGCCAATTGAAAGTCCACAATAAAGAGCAACCTAGCTACAGAACATTTAGTTATCCAAAGAGGTGCTGGGCATCAATGATCCTAGGAGGAAATAGTGAGCCACGTGTCTGTGCTGAAGAAATGTTGAGTAAAAATAAAGCCAAAGGCTACTGCAACATTTGACACCAAGCCTTCAAAGAATAATAAGCTTGTTAAGCAAAATAAGAAAAGAAAAGTTAGTAAGGGAGCAAGTAAAAAGTAAACCTTACAACAGCAAGTTTAGTAAGCCTTTGAGGAAATGTGTACATTATGTAACAGCAAACAATAACTGAGTTATCATTATCTGCATAAAAACTCCATGAACCAAGTTCTGCTATATGCCTAATAAGGATATGCATGCTTTTCTTTATTTTCATTTCATTTCCTCTTAATTTTGATGCTTGCTTGGGGACAAGCAAGATTTAAGTTTGGTGTTGTGATGACAAGTCATCATATACCCATTTCTCAAGCTAATTTCACTTGTTTCACTAGTTTTTATGCACTTTCTTGCACCATAAGTAAGCAATTTAGAGTGGAATTGCATGTTTTATTTGAATCAATCAACCACAACTTAATTGATGCTAAATCATGAGGTTTAAGCTAAATTTAATTGAATTTTAATTGATTTATAAACCTTGTGAATTTATTGATACTTTGATTGGTTGATTTGATTATTTGTAGGTGAAGAAAAGAAGAAAAGAAGGAAGCGTGGCTTAAGAAAGCGTGGCCCAAGGAAGAAAAGAATGTAGCGCATGGAAGGGAGGAAGCCACATTGCCCTCCATGAGAGCACACTGCCCTCCAAGGGAGCACAACAATGAACCAAGCATTCAAGGCTTCACTGCCCTGCCCTCTTTGAGGGCGGAGCACAATTCTAGGCCAAGAAATAAGAGAAGGAAAATCTCTGCCCTACCCTCCTCAAGAGCAATATCGGGCTCCTCATGGAAATAAATCAAAGAAAATTGTCTCCAAGTGCCACCCATGGGTTTCGAACCCAAGAACAAGAAGGAAAGAAGTAGCACTCAAATACAAGGAAAACAAGCAAAAATTGGTTTGTTTTCAACCTCCAAGGATCGAACATAGCACCTTGAGGAAGCAAAGAACTAGGCGCTACTTTGGTGCCAAGAAACCCAAGAAAAAAGGGCAACAAAAGCCATCCAGCAAGTTTCGAACTTGGGACCTCACCCAAGAACAAGGAAAGCCTGCGCTGCCCTGCCCTTGTGGAGGGCAGGGCAGCATTTCTTGGTGCATGGCACACAAATTGGCACGGCCAGGAGCTTGAGCGCGCGCAGCTTGGACGCACCGGCAGGAAGGCAAGGCGCACCATGACAACACTGCCCTGCCCTCCACAAGGGCAGGGCAGCATCCTGATGCCTCTCCCACACTTGGCACGCAACATGCTTCCTCACACAACTTCCCTGCTCTGCCCTTCACAAGGGCAGGGCAGCCTCCTGGGAGCAACATGGGCTGAATTTCACTCAAAAATCCAACTTAATTCAATTCTTCACCAAATCAAAAGCCCACTCAAAATTCTTAGATCCAAAATGGAAAGTGTATAAATAGGTGTTAGTTAGGATTAGAAGGGAGGGTTTTTTTTTGGAGAGTTTATTTTCATTTTGAATTTTCATCCTTAGTCACTTGAGAGCACTTTCCATTTTTCTGTTTTTCTGCAAACTTGTCTGGAGAATTGGAGGAGAGAATTCACTTCTTCTTCCTCTGCTCGTTTTGTTTTCTTTACTGGGTTTTATTGAGTCTTGAGTGTGAAGAATTGAGGAACTTCTGTCTCAATCTCCATTTAAGATCTTTTTGATTTTCTTACTACATAATTGAGTTGAATTCAATTTTCTTTGCTGCTTCAATCTTCAATTTCTCTTTAATTACTTTGTGAACTTGGATCTGGGAAGGCAATTGAGATCTAGACTCTGCTATCTAGTCTCTGAAGTCCTGAGATCTGATTTCCTCTTTTTGGTTCTTC
>NC_029774.3:55122555-55128201 GCF_000817695.3 Arachis duranensis | reverse complement strand
GTGTTACATTTAGTGGTATCAGAGCGGTTTGTCCTTGTGAGCCTGAGGGATAGACTGATTATGCTTCATTGCATACTCTATGTGTCTTTTCTTTGATGCTATTAGGTTATCTACTTGATATTGCATAGCATGCTTGTTTGTGAGTGCCTGTTTGGGATAACTGAAGCACTAGGCTTTTGATATTAAGACTGATCACCTTGATATCAATTGTTTGGTGTAGACAGAAATCCTAATGGCCACTCGCAGACAAGGTCGAGCGCATTCATGAGAAAGTAAGAATGAGCAATCGGCTAACAACCATGCCGAACTTATGGCGGCGATGGCAAATTTAGCGAACACCATGGAGGCTAATGCTGCTACGACTCTACAAGCTGTGAAGAGATTAGGCCAACAGCCTGGAAACAAAAATGGGAATGGTGAAAGAAATGGAAATGACAATGCTAATGAAATGGCGATAATGCGGAGTTGCTCTAATGACCTTGGAGACTTTTCTCAAGGTTTATCTGCCAATTTTCCGAGCATCAACCAACCTTACCAAAGCGGACAACTGGTTTCAGGCCATGGAGCATGCTTTATAGGCGCAGCATGTTCTGAATAATCAATATGTATAATTTGCTACTTATCAGCTTGCGGGAGAGGCCCAGCATTGTTGGCAAGCCGAGTGCCGCTTGCTATAGCTCCAGAATGCCGATGTTCCTTGAGATGTTTTCCAGACGGTCTTCTATAAGAAGCATTTGCCTGAGTCTGCAAGGGAAGCGAAGGAGATGGAACTGATGCAGCTGAAGCAAGGTTACTTGTCTGTGGCAGATAATACAAGCAAGTTTGAGGAGCTTTGTAGGTTCTCTCGGGTGTGTCAGGGTGCCCCGGAGACCTATGAAAGCTGGAAATGTATCAAGTACCAAAGGGGCTTGAAGGACAACATAATGACTGCTGTAGCCCTATGGAGATTCGTATCTTCTCTGATTTGCTGAACAAAGCGAGGGTGGTTGAAAAGCATACTTGGGATTTAGAGTCTGAGATGCGAAAGGATTACCCCGAGCTATTCTCAAGTAATCACTAAATTTTGAGGGCAAAATTTCTTATTTGGTGGGGGAATGTAAGAACTGAGCCTAATTAATCATTTAATTAAGTTATTAATATTGCCCAAATTAGGTTCCAAAAAATTAGAGTGAGAATTTGAGGATATAAATGTGAGTTTTAGACTCATTAGGTTTTTCCGAGTCAGAAAATGTGTTTTCTGCGAAAAATAGTGAAAAACCGTGAACCGGTAGTTGAACCAGTTGAACTGATTCAAGTCTGCCCGGTACTGCGCGTGAAAAAGTGAAAGCAGTCAAAAACTTTAGAAAAATAGTAAAAGTTGAAAACCGGGTGTTAATCTTAAAAGTTTGGCCCGAAATTGGGCCAAACAAGCTAAAAACGCTAACGGGTTGGACCGGACTCAAGTTGGGCCCAATCCCAACATATAAATAGAGCCATTAATGAACCCTTCAGCCATAACAGAACACACACACCAGAAATAGAAAGAAGAAGGAGAAGAGGGAAGAAGCATTATTCACCCCTCACTTTATTCCGCGATATCTCGAGCTATAGTGCTCCGATTCGCGAGCCATCAGCGGTTACGCGAAACTCTCACTGAGTCCGTCACTTCTATTTAAGCTTTGTTGTAAGCTTTTCGATTTTTCCTGTCCAGTTTTCGTACCCTTGTGAATTTCAAATTTTGGGGTTTGGTTTGAGTGAAATCTTGTGTTTTAGGTGTTTAGGTACACTCTAGCACTTGATTGCTTGTGGTTTTGGCTTCCAAAACTGTTGGGTAAGGTGAGTTATTCTTGAACTCTTGTGAAATTTCAATTATGATGAGTCCTAGGTTGATTAGTGATGATTTGTGCGTATGTGGCTCGATTATTGTGAGTTTGGAAGCTATTGGAACTTGTTGGTGATTGTTAGAGTGGAAGTGGAGGCTTGCTTGTGGTTGAAAGCGTGAGTTGAGCTCAAATTTGGGTTTTTGGACATATTAGAAATTGGCCAAGGTATGGTTTCAGTTTTCTCTATGTATATATAACATTCATGGATACTTAGACTAGTGACGCATAGGATAGGTTTGGATTTATGTAGTTGTTGATGATGGTTGATTGATGAGGTATGTTGAATTGATATTGCTATGTTGTGAAATAATGATATTGAGGTATAATGTTTGATAAATTTGGATGATTGTATATTGTTGGATATTGATATAAAGCATGAATGAGGTTGATGATGAGAATGGATAGTGATAAAATGATGATTAGTGAATGTGTTATTGGAGGATTGACTTTAGTGTCATATATTTGATGTTTGATGGTTGAGAATGGTAAATTGTTACTCAAGAAGGTAGATTGTGCTGTAAATGGAAGTTTGGTATTGTTTTGGTTGGATGTGGTTTGAGAATTTGGGAAATTGAGTATTTGTAAAATTTTGGTAAAAAGGGAATTTTGGTGAACTTTGTCTGATCATAATTTATGCCTCAGTTTTTAAAATTGGCTGAAATTTATTTAGAATTAAAATTCATTAAAAACTCTTCAATTTGATATAGAGTTTGCAAAATTTGGATTTTTGTAGAAGAAGTTATGATGATTCGAAATTTGGTGTAAAAATCTAAAATTATGCAGAGTTGCATAATTTTATGATTTCTGGTATGTGTGCACGCACACTGCTGCGAAATTTTAAACATGTGCACACGCACAGACCTGTGCGCACGCACAGACCTGTGCGTACGCACACGCAGATAAAGGCAATCTGTTTAGAGCGCTAGCATAGCCTGTGCACGCACATACCCAATGAACGTTTACAACCTGTGCGCACGCACACGTTGGGAAGGGCAGTCTGTTGAGGGCACGAGCACGCCTTGTGCGAGCGAATAGAATTGCAAAATTTGGTACCTATGCATATGCACACCTCTATACGTACACACACTTTTTAAAACTTCTTCTGTGCGTGCGTATGCATATCCCTGTGCAATCGCACACGTCCTGTTTCTCAAATTTAAATTTTGTTTTCAACTATTTCACCTTCCTAACAAAATTGTAATCTTCTGTGACACTATTTTAAGGCTCTTGGGCTTAATTTTGAATATTAAAACATGGGAAAGGACCTAAGAGATTTATTTGATGATTATTATGATAATTAGAAAATGGATGATTAGGTTTCAGGTGTACTGAGGATGGTTTGATGGTATGTGAAGAATGATTGATATATGAGATGAGAACTGATGAGTTCGGAAAAAAGATTGAATTGACAGTAATTGAGATGAGTCAAGGACTCGGGATGGAAATGTTGATTTGGTAGTAGTTGAGACGAGTTGACGACTCGAATGTGCAATGATGAGTCATTGATGAATTGAAAATATTTTCTGAAAAACCACTGAACTACTGTTTATATTGAGATTATAAGACGCTATGTGCCCGGCAGGGACAGTGGTTAACCCTGCCTGTCGAGGTAGCGACGGTGGCATAATGACGGTGGTTGATCCCGCTTACGTTGAGATGTGAGGTCTGAGGCAAGAGTATCCCGCTCGCATCCCTTTGGATCAATAGAGTGTGCAGGCACAAAATCCTGGACGATGATCCGAGCACCATATCTCGGGGTTCCCAATGATGATTCCGAAGGGCGACATCTCCATGGAGGTGTGTCGGGTTGGCAGTTGAACCGACAATGTGATATCACATCCAGTGGGATAGGCATTCATCATGTACATTTTCTATCTGTTTGTTTGCTTTGTTAACTTTTAATTGTATGCCTAATTGTATAACATGCCTAATTGCTACTTGAATTACTTGCCTTATATGCTTTTACTTGTGTTTTACTTGCATTGTATATAATTGTGCTTTCTACTGGGATTAAGGAGGTTCAGAAGGCGGTGGCGATGGGATCGCATGGAAGATTGGTTGGTGAAGGCTGTGGGACAGCGGAGACTATTAGACTAGAAAATCTTTTAAGTTAGATTACCCTTTTATAATGTTAAGGTTTTATATATAAGCTTTAATGTTTTTAGTATGCCTTAAGATAAATCTTGTGATGGATATAAAGTTTAGGATTCCCTTTGGCGTCCCGGAGTCTTATATCTTATATCACTCGGAACTGTTACCATACTAAGAACCTCCGGTTCTTATACTGTTCATACCCTGGGTCAAAGCTGTCCGACCCGGGATGTTCCACAGACAAAGCGACCGACCTCTTCAGGTCAAGATGACCCAACCTCTTCTCAAAGAGCTCGGCCAAATCACAAGAATGCCCAATAAAAGGGGCCAAACAGAGGAACACGTCCCGAAATCCAAAAGCAGTCCAAAGCCCGTAGAGATAAAGGTGTTTCCCTTGAAGATAAGATGACCTCACTTGAAGATAAGATAAAGATAAGATAAGATAACTAACTTATCTTATCTAAGGAAGGTTTCTCTACACCTTTATAAATACACTGGAGCACCTAGGTATAACTCATACTCTTATTCTACTCAATACCTGCTTAATACCCTTGCTAACTTAAGCATCGGAGTCCCTTGCAGGTACCCCCCCCACCATCCAGTAATGAAGGAATCAGCACCGCCACCAAGCCCAATAAGTCGGACACAACAACTCCGACCATTACAGAAGATCTCATCCGAGATCGACCTATAGTTTCAGGTAACCATCGGAACATTAGCGCCGTTGTCGGGGAACCTAGAAGTCATCCCATCACCATGGAGGATGAACATGACAACGACCACACCTCAGATCTAGAGGAAAGAATGCCGCATAAAAATGCAGAAACCACACCAAAAGATACTTCCAAAATCAACAACAAGAAGAACTCCCCAAACGAAGGAGCCATGGATGCATTTCAAGACCGGTTAAAACAATGATGCTACGATTTTAGGAAATTTCACGATCGGCAAAAATTCCTTCCGGCAAGTGCACCGGTTATCGTCAAGTAAAAACTCACAATAGAGTGAGGTCGAATCCCACAAGGATTGGTTGAGTGAGCAATTCGGATTAGAAGTGTGTTCTAGTTGAGCGGAATCAAGATTTAGATGAGAATTGCGGAATGTAAAATTGGCGAGAAACGTAAATGGCAAGAAATTGAAATTGCGGAATCTTAAATTGCATGAATTAAAGAGCGAGAAGCTAAATTGCTGAAATTAAAAAGGGATCGGGGTGATTGCATGAATTTAATTGCAGAATGTAAAGAGAAAGTGGTAGATCAGAAATGGGGAATTCATTGGGTTTCAGGAGATATTGAGATCTCCGAATCAAAACATTTTTATCCCTTCCTCAACCAATGCGTTCATTGAATTTTGCTTGGCAATCTTATATGATTGGATCCCAATCCCTTGGCTCACCAATTCTCTCTAAAAACAAACAAATTCCCAATCCCTTGGTTTAAATGTTCATAAGAAGAGATGATGCTCGATCACTGATTATACCACACAGTTTCATGAACCACAATTTGGTAGGATTACATGTCACAATATCCATCCAAACCCCAATCCAATTCACTGTGAGAAAGCTTCTCTAGCATGAATCCTCCATTCCTTTCCCAAGGTTCCGAAGGATTCCAATTATGGATAGTTTCTTTCCCAAGACAACTAACCAATGGAATTAGATCGAGAAGCTTTCTAACAAAATTCAAGAGAAAAG
>NC_029774.3:55116764-55116915 GCF_000817695.3 Arachis duranensis | reverse complement strand
TCTCTGGTTCGGTATATGGAGGAGTTGATGTCTCTCCTCTCCTACCTGTCATACAAGAACACAGCACAGGCAACAAACAAGTGAAATACTCTTGGTTAATGGAAGAGTATGGTTAGAGCAGTTGAGGAATTAATTCAAATAGTTAGTGAGA
>NC_029774.3:55096584-55115546 GCF_000817695.3 Arachis duranensis | reverse complement strand
AAGCAACAAAATCAATAAAGGAAGCTTGAAGATCACATGTGGAGTTTAAGTTCCAGTTTAAGCTTAAACTGGAACTTAAACGTTGGATACTCCTGGAGGTGGTATAACTCAAGCACGTTTAAGCTTCAGTTTAAGGTTAAACTGAAGCTTAAACGTGGAAATGGAAGAAGGCAACCACGGAGTGTGAAATGTCGAACACGTTTAAGCTTCAGTTTAAGGTTAAACTGAAGCTTAAACGTGGAAATGAAGAAAGCAACCCTGGAGGAGAATTTTGGTCGAACACGTTTAAGCTCCAGTTTATGGTTAAACTGGAGCTTAAACGTGGAAATGCTCCTTTGGTGCCTTTCTTATTCTGGCGTTTAACTTCCAGTTTAAGGTTAAACTGGAGGTTAAACGTGGAAATGCTCCCTGGTGCAATTCTAATTCTGGCTTTTAACTTCCAGTTTAAGGTTAAACTGGAGGTTAAACGTGGAAATGCTCCCTGGTGCAATTCTCATTCTGGCGTTTAACTTCCAGTTTAAGGTTAAACTGGAGGTTAAACGCCACTTTCAGCTTTTCCTCAGCTCTCATGATTTTGGCGTTTAAGCTCCGGTTTAAGCTTAAACCGGAGCTTAAACGCCACTGATAGTTCCCAGCATTATATGGCTTGGCAGTTTAAGTTCCAGTTTAAGCTTAAACTGGAACTTAAACTCCACATGTGATATTCAAGCTTCCTTTATTGATTTTGTTGCTTCCTTGCCTAGCCTCTTCTTCCCTGAAATCATCCAAACAACTGCATCAAAGTCTTGCAAAATTTCATGAGAAATCTTCCATTCATAGCATTCAAGTAATATAACTAAAAACTCATGGAATTTGCATCAAAATCATACTGTTTGGATGGTTCATTGCTTTGTTATTCATTTAACCATTCTTGGTTACTTTAAGCTCAAGAAAATGCATAAAACAACTAAAACTAACAGAAAAATGCTAGTGAAACTAGCCTAAGATGCCTTGGCATCAAACAACTTAAAGAAGAAGCCCTACGTCAACGAGAGGCCGAGAAGGACCTACAAAGGGAAATAAGGCATCGCCGGGAATTAGAGAACAAACTCCTAAAACTTGAAGCCGATATCAAGACTAAAGCCAGCCGATCCATTCCCGAAGATAGCTCCCACAAGGAGCAAGACCCATTCACCAAGTAGATCATGAAGACGAAAATCCCAAAGGACTTTAAACTCCCAGACATGACCTTATACGACGGCACTATAGATCCTGGCCATCATCTCAGCAACTTCAGAAGCAGAATGTATCTCACCGACGCCTCAGATGCAGTTCGTTGCAAAGCCTTTCCAACTACTTTAACAAAAACAGCAATTAGATGGTTCGGTAACCTCCCTTCTAGGTCCATCTCAAGTTTCGACGACATGGCTAAGAAATTCCTGGCCAGATTCTCCATCCAAAAGGACAAAGCTAAACATGCTCTGAGCTTATTGGGAATCAGACAAGGAGAACGGAAAACCCTGTGCAACTACATGGAAAGATTCAACAAGACATGCATGGATATACAGAACCTGCCAACAGAAGCTGCTATTATGGGCCTCATTAATGGCTTACGAGAAGGGCCCTTTAGTCAATCTATATCAAAGAAATACCCCACATCTCTGAACGAGGTGCAGGAACGAGCGGAAAAGTACATCAACATGGAGGAAAACTCCCGATTAGGAAAGATCTCGAAGGCCAGATTCACCCCCCGGGATAAAGACAAAGATTCCAGAAAGAAGGAAGATCGACATGGAGAAAAAATCAAAAAATACCACAATTACACCCCTCTTCGGGTATCTCTTGTGGATGTATACAGAGAGGTTTGCAACACGGAAAAAATACCACCAGCTCGGCCATTCAAAGGCAAAAAAGGAGGGAGAAACCGGGCCGAATATTGTGAATACCATCGGATCCGCGGGCACTCCACCAATGAGTGTTTCGACTTAAAAAATGTCATAGAAAAGCTCGTACGAAAAGGAAAGCTAGATCGATATCTGGCCACCCATGATTATGAACAAAGAAAAAGAAGAAGAGCAGAAGATGTCGGACCAACCGCGCGATCATCTCGAACGCCAGAAAGACATATCCACATGATACACAGTAGATTTGTCGGGGGAGGAATCTCCAAATCATCTCGCAAAAGACATCTCAAAGACGTATACCACGTCGCAGGAAAGGAGGAAGCACCCGACATCCCGGCGATCACTTTTACAAAGGAAGACGCATCCGGTATCGCATCAGGGCATGACGATCCCATGGTCATCACTATTATATTGGCAAATGTAAATCTTCACCGCACGTTGATAGACCAGGGGAGTTTCGCCGATATCTTATTCAAAACTGCTTTCGACAAACTCGGCTTGGAAGAAAAAGAACTCAGAGCATATCCAGACAGCTTGTTCGGGCTAGGAGATACTCCAGTTCAACCAATGGGATACATCTCCCTCCACACAACTTTTGGAAAAGGAAGTCAGTCAAGAACACTCAAAATAGATTACATCGTAGTCGACGTAAGTTCAGCCTACAATGCCCTAGTAGGTCGGACAACGTTAAATCAGCTCGGCGCAATAGTCTCGACCCCGCATCTATGCATGAAGTTCCCAACTGCAGGAGGAATAGCTACGATAAAAGCAGATCAGAAGATGACGCACCGTTGTTACAACGAAAGTCTAAACCTCAGAGGCAGAGGAGAAGAATTCCGCACAATTGAGCTCAGAAGAATTCAGAGGCGGGAAGAGCTCCGCCCACAACCTGAAGGTGAAATAGAGAAAATCCAAATCGGGGATACCCCGGACCAAATGACCAATATCGGCACACTCCTAAACAGAGACATAAAAGAATCACTCATACAGTTTCTACGAGACAACGCTGACCTCTTTGCGTGGAAGGCCGCAGACATGCCAGGCATAGATCCCAAGCTAATGTGCCACAAGCTAGCAGTCTACCCAGGATCTCGGCCGGTACAACAAAGGCGTAGAAAGCTAGGACCAGAACACTCTCAAGCTGTGGAAGAATAGGTACAAGCTCTACTGGAGGCAGGTTTCATAAGAAAATTCAAATACCGGCTATGGCTTGCTAATGTCGTATTGGTAAAAAAGTCAAACGGGAAGTGGAGAATGTGCACTGACTATACCGATCTCAACAAAGCCTGCCCAAAAGATCCTTATCCACTCCCAAGCATCGACGCACTGGTAGATGCCTCCTCTGGATATAAATACCTCTCCTTCATGGATGCATACTCGGGATATAACCAAATCCCAATGTACCCACCCGACCAAGAAAAAACCTCATTCTTAACCCCAAAGGCAAATTACTGCTACATTGTTATGCCCTTCGGTCTTAAAAATACGGGAGCCACTTACCAAAAATTAATGAACAAGGTTTTTTCGGATCACATCAGAAAGGTCATGGAAGTCTACGTGGACGACATGGTAGTAAAGACGCAAAATGAAGAGATGTTATTATCCGACCTGACATAAGTATTCAACACTATAAGACGACACGACATGCGACTCAATCCCGCAAAATGCACCTTTAAAGTAGAAGCTAGTAAATTCTTGGGTTTTATGATCACACAGAGAGGAATCAAAGCAAACCCAGATAAGTGCAGGGCCATACTCGACATGAAAAGTCCGACTTGTGTCAAAGAGGTACAACAACTCAATGGGAGGTTAGCATCCTTGTCCAGATTCCTGGCCGGATCAGCAATAAGATCTCTCCCCTTCTACACCACTCTAAGGAAGGGAAAGGAGTTTGAATGGAGAGCGGAATGCGAGCAAGCCTTTCAAGACTTCAAAAGATTCCTGGGATAGCCACCTATACTAACTTGGCCATGGGAAGGAGAACCACTCATATTGTACCTCACGGTAGGAAATCGGGCAATAGCCTCAGCACTGGTCCAAGAAGACAACAGCGGGCAACAGCCCATATACTTTATCAGCAAAGCATTACAAGGATCCAAGCTAAACTACTAGAAAATAGAAAAGTTCACTTACGCTCTCATACTAACATCACGACGACTTCGCCCATACTTCCAGGCTCACACCATTAGAGTTCGGACCAACCAGCCCATAAAAGAGATCTTACAAAAAACAGACTTGGCAGGCAGAATCTTGCAATGGGCAATCGAGTTGTCCGAATTCGATCTTCAATACGAAGCTCGGACGGCCATCAAATCTCAATATCTGGCCGACTTCATTGCGGAATTCACGGACACACCGAAAATCCCCACAGAATGGAATCTCTATGTGTATGGTTCCTCAAATAAAATGGGAAGTGGCGCGGGTGTAATAATTGAAAGTGATTAGGGAACCCAAATCGAACTCTCCCTCAAATTCGGGTTCCCTGCCTCAAACAATCAAGCGGAATATGAGGCACTACTAGCTGGTTTGAAGCTGGCTAGAGAGGTTGGAGCTCAAAAACTTATCATCTCCAGCGACTCACAGGTAGTTACCTCACAAATAGCAGGAAGCTACCAAGCCAAAGATCCCACTATGAAAAAGTACTTGGACAAAACTAAGGAACAGCTCAGACAATTTGGAGAATATGAGATTCGTCACATACCCCGAGAACAGAATGCCCGGGCCGATGCACTCTCAAAACTAGCCAGCACCAAACCAGGGGGCAACAATAGAAGCTTTATCCAAGAAATTCTACAGAATCCATCAATCTCAGAAGAAGAAAAAGTACTAGCCATAACAGGTCGCGATCAGGGATGGATGACTCCCAAAATTAACTACCTCAGAACAGAAGCTCTCCCCACAGATGAAAAAGAGGCAAAGAGGTTAAAATGGGAAGCACAATACTATACCATCATAAATAATACTCTATACAAAAGAGGAATTTCAATACCACTGTTAAAGTACGTGCCGACTTCCAACACAAAAGACGTCCTAGAAGAAGTACACAGTGGCATTTGTGGCAATCACCTCAGAGTAAGGCACTCGCCAAAAAGGTACTTCGGGCAGGATTTTATTGGCCAACCTCACAAAAAGAAGCTGTAGAATTTGTAAAGACATGTTCATCATGTCAGAAACATGCCAACTTCCACATCGCCTCACCAGAGGAACTCATCAGCGTGACCTCACCATGGCCGTTCGCAAAATGGAGACTCGACCTTCTCGGACCTTTTCCTCAAGAATCGGGACAAGTCAAATTTCTCATAGTGGGAATAGACTACTTCACAAAGTGGATTGAGGCAGAACCCCTAGCTAACGCCACTGCTCAAAGAAGTCGAAAATTCCTATATAGAAACATCGTTACAAGGTTTGGGGTTCCATACTCCATCACCACAGACAATGGTACTCAGTTCACAGATGCAGGCTTCAGAAAGCTAGCAGCCAACTTGAATATAAGACAGCAATTCACCTCTGTCGAACATCCCCAAGCCAACGGACAAGTTGAAGCTCCCAACAAAGTCATACTAGCTGGGCTGAAGCGGAGGTTACATGATACAAAGGGAGCCTGGGCCGAGGAGCTACCACAGGTTTTATGGGCATATCAAACCACACCACATTCCACCACAAAGGAATCACCTTTCCGATTAGCATATGGAATGGAGGCAATGATCCCAGTAGAGATTGAAGAAAGGTCGCCTAGAGTGATCCACAATAGCGAAGAAGCTAACTCCCAACTTCAAAGGGAAGAGCTCGACCTACTTCCGAAAATCCGAGAAAGAGCTCGGATAAGGGAAGAGGCATTAAAATGATGAATGGCTTCCAGATACAATCAAAAGGTAATACAGCGAGCTTTTGCTGAGGACGACCTCATTCTAATCCAAAACAACATTGGAACAACTTGACCTGGAGAAGGAAAGCTGACAGCAAACTAGAAAGGACCATACCGAGTCATAGAAGTGCTGGAAAAAGGCTACTACAGGCTTTCCGAACTCAATGGGAGAGAGCTTCCTAGGTCATGGCACGCCTGCAACCTAAGAAGGTACTATAGTTAAGGATGATAATGGATCTTGGGACAAGGCGCACTCTTTTTCCTGAAAAGGTTTTTTAATGAGGCGCCAAGACCAAGACCTACAAATCACCTGACTTAGGAAATTAACCCCCGCATATATATATTTGCATTTTCTTTTAATAATATCTATTCAGATTTTCTACAAATACTCAAGCTGCATTATTCCGAAACACATCGCCCGATTATAAAGCTACAGATCGACAGAAAGTGAAAACCAAATTCACTGCGCGATCACGATAAAGACCATAAATGAAAACCAAATTCATTAAAAGGTTGACCAAACGAGGGTTAAAACCCGAACTCTACGAAATCGGAAAAAATGAAAACGAAATAATGCAAGAAGTTAGAGAAAGTGATCCAAAGAAAGGACCTGACGAGGTCCTAATAAAATGGATTGCTATAAAATAACTTGAAGACTAGCCGGCATAAAGAAGTCAGACCAGCCACAATGACTCAAGTTATAAGTAAAGCCCTAGAAAGAGGTCTGGCCAACCCTATAAAAGAGGATTACTATAACTTAGAAGAGTCTGACATGATGAAGTCGGACTCCTACGAAAAAGTTACAAAAGGTAATCCCTAAAAGAGACCTAAACAAGGTCCAAGAAAGAGGATTACCAAGTAACTCGACAGGGCCCGACATGATGAAGTCAGCCCAAGATGTAAAGCTATAAAAGGTAATCCCTGAAAGAGACCTGAACAAGGTCCAAGAAAGAGGATTACCAAGTAACTCGACAGGGCCCGACATGATGAAGTCGGCCCAAGATGTAAAGCTACAAAAGGTAATCCCTGAAAGAGACCTGAACAAGGTCCAAGAAAGAGGATTACCAAGTAATTCGACAAGGCCCGACATGATGAAGTCGGCCCAAGATGTAAAGCTGCAAAAGGTAATCCCTGAAACAGACCTGAACAAGATCCAAGAAAGAGGATTACCAAATAACTCGACAAGGCCCGACATGACGAAGTCGGCCCAAGATACAAAGCTACAAAAGGTAATCCCTGAAAGAGACCTGAACAAGGTCCAAGGAAGAGGATTACCAAGTAACTCAACAAGGCCCGACATGATGAAGTCGGCCCAAGATATAAAGTTACAAAAAGGTAATCCCTGAAAAAGACCTGAACAAGGTCCAAGAAAGAGGATTACCAAGTAACTCGACAGGATCCGACATGATAAAGCTACCCCTAGAAGTGACCTAAGTAAAGTCCAAAAAGGAGGGCTACAAACAAACAACTCGGACAAAAACCAAGTTGAAGAAATCGGCAAACTCAGTATTACAATTCCTAACGAAAACCTGAACAAAAGTTTAAGATTGTTGAAAGCAGAATCAGGCAAAGAAATCAAGCCGATCATCCCAATACTCTCAAAGACTATGAAGACACCAAGACAAGCGCAAACAGATATGATGTAAAAATAGAAGGTCATAATAATAGCCAGCGTCAGAGGCCAACAAATGCAGCCCACAAAGTCAGAAAACTATTTTGTTTACCAAAATAAAGTTGCTAAAACCAGCAACTAAAAAGGTGTCAAAAGTCAACAAAATAAGAGTTTAAACGCCCACAAACCGGGCTATCTACACAAAGTAGTTACAGAAATCAATCAAGCACCCGAAGGCTTCTCGGCAGCATCAGCACGTGGTGAAGGAGGGCGAATCTGGAGAGGCACTGTGTCCACTGTCCTGTCATTCCGATTCAGTATCTGGCAATCAAGATTGGCTACGGAGCAAACAGGAGTTGAAGAAGTCGACATGACAGAAGCTTTGGCGACGGACTCATTGGGAGGCTCAACATCATCATCATCAGGGTCCTTGGGAACGATCTTACCATCCTTCACAACATTATCCAAACTGAATAAAGCAAGGTCAGCCTCCGGGGTAATAACCCGAACCTGCTCCTTCAGGTTCTCATAAGCAGTAGTTATGTTGCCCACAAGGTGACCCTAGAGCTCAGAATAATCAACCCGGGCCGACTCTAACTCCGCTCGAAGACGCATCACTTCCTGGTAGGACGTGACATAGCTTTCTTTGAGCTTCAATGCCACATCCTCAGCCAACCGCACAGAGGCCTCCAGGGCAAGAGAGCTGGCCTTCTCCCTTTCCAGCTCCTTCTTCAGTTTAGTCGCCTCCGCTTCAAACTCCTCCTTTAGACCCTTCATCCAATCAAACTCTTGCTTAGCTTCCTCCATAAAGGCTTTGGTAGCATGCAGAGGCAGATTTTGGGCAGTTCGATACAGAGCAGCTCCCATATGAGCCATTTTAACACTACTCCGGGTTATAAAATCTAAGTGATAAAGGAGAGATACATCATCCATAGAGAGGGCACCATAAGGTGCGATCTGCTGGTCCACAAAGCCAATAGGGTCAAAATCCGGGGCATCCAGATTGAAAGGTTCAACAGTTCGAGGTCTTTTAGGAGGAGAGATAGCCGAAGAAGAAACCATAGCAGCAGTAGAAGATTGTGGGGATCCACTAAACGGACCCGAGGTGTAGGGATCATTCTCCTCGGACCAGGAGAACTCGGCACAGACGGCTTCAAAGGAACTTGAGAAGTTCCTTCCCCATCTACACAGGTCGAGGTGTTTTGAGCTACAGTAGCTTTCCTTGCCTTCTTGAAGGCCTTCATTGTATCATTATTCTTGGGCATCTCTGGAAAATGGAAAACAACAATTTATCATACTAGGAAAAAAGGGGGAAAAGAAATAGTATACATCAAGTAATACCCAATATATCTCGGACAAGGGAGGGGTCTCCTAAACATTTTTTGGTATCTAAATGAGGACGTTCCCCCAAAGATCCTCCAAAACCGTCACAAAGGCTTGTTCGACCTCATCAAGCATCTCCCATGTATAACGGGATACTACTACATTCTGCTACCAATGTAAAGGGAAGGATGGCTCCCCATTCGCTTCTAGAAAAAAAGGACGAGCTCCTTTAACAGCTCGAACCTTGAAAAAATAATTCTTGAAGTCCCTAAAAGATTCACCGTACATGGTAAAAACCTTGTGTCCTTGTGCAGATCTAAAAGAAACCCGTGAGGCTTTCTTTTTTGAAGAAATTCCGGGCTTAGTTAAAACAAACAAATAAAGGAAAAGAGTTTGAGAGGGGATAACATTCAGTTCTTGACAAAGAAGTTGAAAATTCTTGATAAAGCCCCAGGAGTTTGGGTGAAGCTGGGACGGAGCTACATTACACGACCACAACAAATCGGTCACAAACGAGGTAAAAGGAAAGGTGAAGTCCAACTAGCTGAAGAAATAGTCATAAGCATAAAAGAAAAGGCGCTCCTCCTGGGTCAGGGCAGGAAAGCAAACCCTCTCCTCGGAGTCAGGTGCCACCAACTCATAATTCTTCTCTTGATCCCTACTCTTACAGAGATGGTGATGCTTTCTAAGCTCCACACAGAATTCAGCATTGATCACAGAAACACACATCAAAACAAGGGAGTCCAGCCAATCGAACATACCCTCAGGAACATTAGAAGACGTCTCTACAATATTTTTGCGAGAAGACATAGCCAACTAGTCCTGCAAACAAGAAAAAGAGAGTGGATTACTAAAAACATCTCGAACGAAACCAAAACAACTCAGCCCGCACAGTCCAAACACGGCACAAACAGCAAAAGAAACCCCAGGACCCACTGCCAGAAGGTCCAGGGGCATCCTTTGGGGGAAATCAGGGAACAAAGAGTCAAGAAAGTGTACAAGGATAAACGCCCCAACAAAATTCGCAGCAAGAACAAAGAAGAACCTTTCCCCCAGAAAGTAACATCCCAAAAATAAAAACAAAACACAAATGAGCCGCCGAAAGAAAAAAGTTCCTTCACAAAGCCATCTCCATCAAAGAAAAGAAATCAACAGAACAAAAGCCATCAAAAGGAGCAAACTTCCTCAAAACAACAAATTTCAGCAAAATAGGAGTAGCATACGAAGCCCTAAAAAGCCAAATCAAGAGAAAACACCCAGAAGCACACACAAGGGCAAAAAGAAGACCAGAAGGCGCGCATCATAGTGATAAAGAGAGCGTGATAATATACAAAGATTCAAGCTTTCCAACATGCAATCAGTCAAAACTTCAAAAACAAATACAGAGCAGCAAAATAGACGACGGAAGAAAAAGAAAACCCAACCTGAAAAAAGGAGAAGAGTGCGGAAGAAGGTTGAAAATGAAGAGGCCAGAAGTTGCCGTTGGAAGCACTCACGATCACCAAAACCACGTTGAGACACCAAGAAACGTAAGTTTTTAGGGAAGGTGAGAAAGAAAAGGGGAGTTACGAAATAGAGAAGAGAAACTATTTTGTGAAAAGTTCAAAAAGAACAAAGAAACGGAGCATTAAAACCAATTAATAAAGGCATTAAAACCCTCGTGAATTCCCGAGGCAATGACGCTAAAAAGCGCGCGCTCTCAGAGGAAACGAAACGTTCTGCATTCAAAAAACTCTACAAGGATAAAATCGACAAAATGCTCGAGTTCGGCTTCACTTGAGAAGATTCGAAGTCTTAAAACTAAGACTCGACCTCCAAATAATGTCCAAGCTCGAGCAGGGGCACTGTTCATACCCTGGGTCAAAGCTGTTCGACCCGGGATGTTCCACAGACAAAGCGACCGACCTTTTCAGGTCAAGATGACCCAACCTCTTCTCAAAGAGCTCGGCCAAATTACAAGAAAGCCTAATAAAAGGGCCCAAACAGAGGAACACATCCCAAAATCCAAAGGCATCCCAAATCCCGTAGAGATAAAGGTGGTTCCCTTGAAGATAAGATGACCTCACTTGAAGATAAGATAAAGATAAGATAAGATAACTAACTTATCTTATCTAAGGAAGGTCTCTCTACACATTTATAAATACACTTGAGCACCCAGGTATAACTCATACTCTGATTCTACTCAATACCTGCTTAATACCCTTGCTAACTTAAGCATCGGAGTCCCTTGCAGGTACCCCCCACCATCCGGGGATGAAGGAATCAGCACCGCCACCAAGCCCAATAAGTCGGACACAACAACTCCGACCATTACAGAAGATCTCATCCGAGATCGACCTATAGTTTCAGGTAGCCCTCGGAACACATACCATATTTGTTGTTGTTTTTCAGATGCAAGTCGTAACCCACCTCAGTGAGTTGCTTTGGATGGTGACAGAAGTGGAGGATCTTGATACTTTTTGGAGTCTTTTGATTTATTTTGTTTATCTCTCACTTTTGTATTTTGTTTTTGGCCTAGAGACTTGTATTTGAGAGAGAACAGTTTGTATAAGCAAATTTTGACTCTCTGGTTTCTATGTGTCTGTATATGGCTAGTTGGCTTAAACTCCACAAGCCATGGCTAGATTCAGTTGATATTATACTATTATCTTTTGTATATCTTATCTATATCTTGTGCTTTAAGTTAGTAGATTTGTTAGTACGTTTTGCACTTTTTTTAAATTCTTTTTTTAAGCTATATCCTTCATTGGCCTTTTATATAATATTAATTTTTTCTATATATTATATGTATGAGCTTAGAACTGTAGTAATCTTTGATTAACCTTTGCTTTACGATGTGAGATAAAGCTTAGGCTAATTAGGGTGTTACACTTGTTGCACTGAAAAGGATGATCCATGTCAAAGAATCTTCGATGGCAATCAAACCACGAATTCTTACCACCATTCGTCGACTAAAATGCCTTTGTATCCTCCATAGAAATGAGACATGCCAGTCTGTCCTGAGTGGACCAACCTGACAACATCTCGTATGAAGGAAAGTCGTTAATGCTCCACATCAATGCAGCACATAGTTGGAATTTTTTCTTCATCGAAATATCATACGTTTCGACACTATGGATCAACAAGTCCTTTAACTCATCCACCAAGTGCTACAAAAAGACATCTATTTTGGCATTTGAATTGCTGGACCAGGCATAATGCAAGTTAAGAACATATACGGGTCTTTCATGTAAATTTCGGGACTCATGTTTTACAGTGTTACGACTATAGGCCAATAAGAGTATGCGTTACCGAAATTGAAATTCGGTGCGAACCTGTCAGAGTACAAAGCTAGTCTAACATTTCTCGGCTCGTTCGCAAATGTAGGATGGACTTGATTGAAATTCTTCCAGGCTTCTCCATGTGATGGGTGTGTCATGATTCTATCATCACTCTTTTTGTTACTATGCTAAGTCAGGTAAGGGGTTGAACTCATTAACGCATATAATCATTTCAGCCTAGGGATCTAGTAGTGCATCCATTTCATTGGAACTCTCTTTAACCGGCATTTACCAATATGTTCTCTCTCGACTTGGAACCTCAGTAATTTACAGAATCTGCATTCAATTAGGTATGTATCCCTGTTGTAATACAGTATACACTCATTCAAACAATAATCAATTTTCAATGAATTTAGACCCAATTTTGAAACTAGCTTCTTTGCTTCATAGTGGTTTCGGGAGATGCCAGAGGTCTCGACAAGTACCAGTTCGTTGCAAAGGGTGGCCCACTTATTAAAAGACTCTTATGTATGATTTTACTCTGACTTAATAGTCATCATTCTAACACATGCAGACAACTATAAATGAACGTAACCCTCAAACAATGGTCTCACAGCAGATTCTAACATATGGTAAAATATCTTTACCTCCGGGTTAGGCTCTTGTTCAGCCTCTTCCAATTTCGTAACACTTGTTGCATCAAACACCATCTCGTTGTATCTCTCTTGATTACATTCCCAATTCATGTCTTCCATGTTTAGTTCTCTTTCCACCCGATCCCTCATTGATCGACAGTCAGACCTATTCAAATTCAAGGCAGACCTGTTAATTCCCTGTTCGTCTATTTCTTCGTACTCCGTCCACATCCAATACCCATCCATGAACTCGTTACGATAAAGGTAAAATGTTATATCACAGTTCCTAGCCACTTAGTCAGCCAACACTTTTCACACGGACACCTAGATACCTCTTCAGACCTAAATAGTTCCATGCTGAATACATGCCCAACAAACGCGTCGACCCCCTCAAAGAATTCAGGTTTTAATCCCCCTGTCTACCGTTATCCCTGTCATACATTCCTATATGGTGACTTTGAATCATATTGAATCACACACCCTAAAATTCGACGAACGAGACAAAATTATTACATTTTTTATAAAATTCGACAGAGCATACCCTATAATTAGAATCTTCTACAAACTAAACAAGTTTTAAAACAAATCACACAAAATTTCGGCAAAACTTTCTTTTAATTAAGAGATATTCATCAAATAAATATAACAATTTTCACAGTGGAAACAGCTGCAAGCATATATTAGAACAAACACAAATTTAATAACATATCAAATCCTAACCGTTTTAGTATGCAACCCCTTATAACTCCCAATTTTTCAGCAAACAAATGTTTCGAGAAGGCACCTCTACACGACCTTCTCCTACTTCTGTCCTAAAATGTTATTCTAGAAAAAGTAAGCAAACATAAAACTCAAACATTTTATTATAGTTAGAGATAGAAAATCTACCTGAAACACAGATGCACAGAATACGAAAGAAGCGAAATCCAATTAATCTCGGAGAAATACCATCGTCCTAATGAAAAAGAAAACTTATTAAACTCACAAGGTGAAACTAATTAATTCAACAAACTACACAAAATCATCCACCAACAATATTGAACACTCTTAATCTCACCCTACTTAACATATATTAACTTAATTATAATTTTTATTTATGTTAAATTAACATAAGAAATAATAATCACAAACTTCATTACCCTATTTTACTCAATAATTTGATAATAAAATAATAACAAAACCCTAGACACACAAAAAATCTGAAAAAACAAAAAATTACAAACCAACCCCTAACCACAAACTTCATTAATATAATTTAATCAATAATTTGGTAAAATACCTATTAAAATGCTAAAGTCACAAAAAAATCTGAAAACCAGTAAAAAAAAAACTATACCAAATCCTAGTCACAAACTTTAATACACTAATTTAATAAATAAATTCATAAACTATTTAACAAAAAAATTCTAAACTCATAAAAATCTTAATAAGATTAAAAAACTATGCCAAAATTACCGTTGATGGTGGCTATAGGATGCTGGAGGCGTGGTGGTACAGTAGTGACAACGACACCGATGGTAGTGGCCACCAAGAACAGCGGCGGTGTTCTCAATGTAACAACCCCATTTTTCGAGTACGCAAGATCTTTTCTGAAGGCACGGATTTCTCTGAAAGATCAGTAACGGGAACACCTCTGCTATATCATCAAGCATCTCAATCCTCATTGTCATTATATTATCTTTAACTCAGGACCTTAGTGGAGATAAGCCCGACAACGCAATTGCAAAGAACTTAGTTTTGAATCGTATCGGTTAGGAGTTTTGATTCTAGTTTTTGTAAATAGTCTCAGTTTGACGAACCGGACTCGATTCATAAGCTAAGAGAGATAATAGGATAATATTATCATTATATTAGTATTAGAAGCTTCTTGAATGATATTATAAGGTTACTTGGTCTGTTTTAGTTGAAAATTAAAAATCGGTTTAACCGGATTCACAGTTTACTGGTGCAGCTTAGCACCAGCACTCTCTGATGACTTTAGCGATGCTAAGGCCTCATTATACATGTTTTATTCTCATAATAAATATGTTACTAGTGTCATTTATGCTAGTATCTCAGAAAATAATTTTTAGAGATGTTTTTATAAGTGTTCTGATACACCTAGTTTTAGTAGTTATACCCTAGAGATATTTTAATATTATTTTAATCCACCTATAAGCCAACCAATCACCACTCACCTTACACCCCCAAAACCTCCAAGGCTGTCTCATTTCTTCATTTTGGCTGAAAATAACAAGAGAGAAAAGAGAGAAACTTTCATGAACACTTAATCTTCAAAGCTTGATTTCTTCTGAACTAAAACTCAAATCAAAATTCCGATTTCACCAAAATGATCCTCTCTTCTTCCTCTACATAACCATATAACATATCAAGGCTGGAAATAAGCTGAGATGGCTGTCTCCCTCCCTCTTCAATTTGGTTTTCAAGGAAAACCATGCAAAATATGTGTTTTCTTGATGTTCTTCCTTAGGAATCATGCTTAACTTGACTTGAGGGCCAAGAAATGTTAATTTACAGCAACTCTAAGGTGATAAATCCCTTCCCAACATGCTGAGTGAGATTTGGTCAGTTGAGAGTTTTTGGATTTAAAGTTGTTCTTGATGTGATTTAGGAGGAAAAAGTACTTAAGGACCATCTAAATGTCTAACCGAATTAGGAGTAGCAAAACCAGGTAGGGTTTGATGAATTTAATCTTGATTGATTGTGTTTGAGTTGTGAAATTATGATATGGTTTGGCTGTGCTTGAAATTGATTGTTTATATGAGTGATTCTTGTTGAAATTTTGGTGAAATTTTGATGAAATCTGATGAAATTCGAGCTATGAACTTGTGTTCTTGTGGCTGTTGGAAAGCAAAACCATAACCCTTAAATTGAGGTTCAATTTGTGTTAAAATCATGTAAAAATATGGGGGTTAGTGGATGCTAATTTATTATGAATTATGTTGTAAAAATCGGTTGCTGAAAAGACTGAAAAACGGGTAAAAACAGAGAAAAAATCTGAAGAATTTACGAAGAACACGAAGAACACTTTGAGTGTGATGACGAACAATGAAGAACACCTTTTTGATCCATAAAAGGGCAAGGAAGTAAATATTTTGGTGTTTGGGGGGTTATTTAGTAATTTTTGAAAGTTAGGATGGTTAAAGTAGAAATATTAAAAGTTACTATTTAATTAAAAATAATATTTTAATAAAAATAATAAAATAATACGGAAAAGGCAGTTTTTTGTAAAAGCTTTAGAAAGACAACTTTAAGTGCAGAATCTCATAATTACCTTCATAAAATACTTAGGGAGTGGTAAGAACATATTAGTGAGGCAAAGATAAAGAAAAGATAAGAAGTTAAATAAAAGATAAAAACCAAAGAAAAAGTTTATAAAGTTTTAATAACAGGAAAACAGACAGAGATTAGTGAACAAACTAGGGCAACATAGTTAGTCCTTGAGTTGTGGCTAGGGTTAGGTATAATATGAAAAGTTAAACAGTTTCAGTATAGACTTAATGAACTTATACTTGGGACAGGCTAACTATTCATACCGAAATTTACATAAGCTTTAAATACATATGTTAAGCAGAAAAATCAGAGCAAAGTAAAGTAAAGAGGTAAAGAGAAAAAGAGTAATATAGATACAAAGAATAGAGTAATCAAAACAGAGTAAAGAGACTAAGTGAAAAGAGTAAGCAGTGCCGAGCAAATCGACTAAGAGAAAAGAGTAATTAGAGCAGAGTAAAGAGACAAAGATAAAAGAGTAACAAAACACACGAACTGATAATGTTAAATACGGGGAGTACCCATGAATTGAATGATCATTGGTCTCGGGGAAAACTATGAACTGTTAACTATTTCGTGTGCGGAAAAAACCCACGAACTGATAATCATTGATTACGGGAATAACCCACGAATTGTTGTATGTTGATCTCGGGTATAACCCACGAACTGAAGATTACTGTATTGTTGAGTATTGATCTCGGGTATAGCCCACGAACTGAGGATCATTGTTTTGTTTGTGAATTGATCTCGGGAAACCCACGAACTGAGGATCATTGTTTTGTTTGTGAATTGATTTCAGGGATGCCCACGAACTGAGGATCACTGTTTCCCCTTGTGCATATATTATGGGGTCGAGCTTTGCGCCGACTGCTGGTAGTCACGAAAGACTGGTATTCTTACCACCGATACGTATACACTAAGGACACAAAGGGAAACCATATCTAGGACTTGTTCCTAGGTAATGTCGGGCTGCAGGGTGTAAACCGACACGTGAGCTCATGGCCTGCATAGGACAGACATGCATCATACTTGGTTGTGCATTTTCTCTGGTATGATTGTTGTATGAATGTATGCTCTGTTTGTTTGTATTCTATTCCTTGTATTTGCGTTTTATTTTCTTGTATTCTTTTGTTTGTGTTCTGCTTTTTTCTTTCTCTATTTTTTCTATTTATCTGTCTTCTGTTTACTGCTTCTCGGTATTCTGCTATTTGTCTGCTAAACAACACGGAATTAATGAACGTAACTAATAACCCCGGCCCTACTAAGAACTCCCCAGTTCTTACCCCTTCTCTCTCTCTTCCCCCTTAGATAGAAGCAAGAGTACCCTTCCGTAGTTCGTTGATGATCGTTCTGCAAAGAGGATTCCGCTCTAGGTAGTCTTTTGAGTCTAGAGTGAACTCCGCTACCTGTTTATATGTATATACTGTGAAACCAGCCAATGTCTGCACCCCGTTTGTACGTGAACTTTAAGCTAAATCCTGTGTACGAGACTCCTGTTGTGTGGCTACTTGATGAGGTATCAGAGAGACGTCATATGGCAATGTATGATCATGCAGAGGAGTAACAGATGATGTTTTACCTTTTGATTACGTTCTACCTGACTTATGTTTTGAAGACTTAGAACGTACCTTCCCTCGCTTTAGTATTTTAGAGGGACTAGGTGAGTATATGGTCTAGGCTAGCCTGGGTGCCAGCTTAAGGACTTCTTGAACAGGTCAGGGCCTCGGATATTGTATGTATATATATGTATATAGTTATTATCTAGTTATATCTAGGGGTGTTCTAACTAAAAGTCTATACCTAAATAAAGGCTGGATCACTGAATGTTATTAACTACTTGTGATGTGTTTATGTGTGGTTGTTTATAACTGTTTTATCTGTTATCAGTTGTGGAATGATTATGAATGATTCCGTCTATTAATCCAGACGTTGTTAAAAAAATACCTCGCAAATTAACTACGTTTTTAACAACGAATCAGGCTCATATGATAAATAATAGGTAATAATTAGGAAGACAAATTGGTAGCGCTCAGTTTCCTATATGATCTAGACATATTGAAAATTGGGTCGTTACACTCAACCTTTCCAGCGGTGACTGACAGCTCCAATGGCAAGAACGTCCAATGGCGGCAGCACTAAAGGTTCCAGCTGTTGACGGCGACACCGACAGTGCCTATTTTGACGAGAGAACACAAGAGGGGAGAGATGGAGAGAGAGAGAGAGAGAGAGAGAGAGAGAGAGAAGAAAGTGAACTCGAACAAGTGAAGGAGGAAGGGTTCGCGTTTGAATTTTAAACCAATCTTACCGTCGAATTTATCGTTGAAATACTCGAACGGTAAATTGGTCAAATGCAGTGTTTTACTAAAGTAATTTACCATCGGCAAATTTCGAAAGTAAAATTGGCGCCAATAAGTCATATTTCGTGCCACTAATCACTGCCGAATTTAGCATCGGAATTCACCAGTAATCGACGCCGCTAAATCTGACAATAACTCCAATAGTTCTCGACGTTTTTTGTAGTGTCTTAAGTTAAGAATATGGTCCTTTTCAAGTGAACATGGTCAAATTTAGGGGTGTTTACTAACAACCTGAATGAAATTGTAATAAATCGGTTTCAAATTTATAAAACTAGCCAAACCCAACCATTTATGAAAAATGATGTGCCAATGCAAGTCTAAACTAGAAAAGGAATCTTTTTCTTCTTCCCCACTATGTCCTTAATCTCTTCTCCAACCTCAGCCATCACAGCACTCCATAATCCAAGGTCATAGAATACAAGAAGTTTTAAATTCAAAATAATTCATAAACATAAAATTACTCCATTGTCAGTCAACTCAAAGGGATCTATGGGCATGTAATTAGATTAAAGGTGATATGAGTCATCTGATCTTAGTTTGAGAATGCTTAAAGAAAGGGTTAAATACTTTTTTCGTCCCTAAGGTTTGGAGGGAAAATCAAATTCGTCCCAGCCCTTTTTTATTATTAAAATTATCCTCAACATTACAAAACGTTATAAAATCATCCTTTTGTCCATAAATAATATTTTTTGAATAATTTTATCCTTAAATAAAAATAAAAAATATTAAAAATAAAATAAACCACCCCACCCCACCC
>NC_029774.3:55094090-55096567 GCF_000817695.3 Arachis duranensis | reverse complement strand
TCTCTTACCCCCACCCCTCCCACCTAAAATGAACAGACAAACAAAAAAAAGTACTCAAAGTGCACCCTCATGAGCAATGCCTTCAAGGTCTTCAACTACTCTACCGATCTTGATAAGAATGTCTTCGCCTACAATGCTGTCATTGCTGGATTTGTTAGGAATGGGCTTTCCCTTGATGGCTTCTTGATTTACAAGCGAATGCGCCATCTGGGTGTCACTCCGGATAAGTACACATTCCGTGTGTGATCAAAGCCTGTGTGGAGGATTTGGCGGTTAAGAAGATTCATGGATTGTTGTTTAGGTTTGGATTCGAGTTAGATGTGTTTGTGGGGAGTGCCGTGGTTAATACTTATATGAAATTTGGGTTGGTGATGGATGCACATGAGGTGTTTGAGGAATTGCCTGTTAGAGATTTGGTATTTTGGAACTCAATGCTCAATGGGTATGTATTTGGTGGTGACTTCGAATATGTTTCCAAATATGTTGTATTGGATGAATCTACTGTCGTGGCTCAGCGTCGCCAGAATATTCTCCACACCCGTGGGCGCTGCCGGCTGCTGGTGCTACTATTGATGGTCTAATTCCATGTGACAAAAGAATGCCTCCCTCCCCTGAGTTGATTTATTAAATATAGTTATGTATATTGTTGCTGCATTCTTTACTTTGTTGTTATTGTTGATTTGGGTGGAGATTGGAGAGAGTGGAGTAGGGAGGAGGCTGAGATAAACAGTGGAGTGAGGAGGTTAAGCGAGAAAGATGATGATAAAGGGTATTTGAGTTGATGTTGTCATTGTTGGTGTTGTTTGGATGAAGGCGTGGTGTTGCAATGGGTTCAAATTAAAGAGTGGTGTGGTAGTGGTGATAACTGATGATGCAGGGGATTAATGGTGAGGATGGGGAGATTTTTTTTGTTTAAGGAAAAATTTGTCCAAAAAATGTTATTTATGGACAAAAGGATGATTTTATAACGTTTTGTAACGTTAAGGTTCATTTTAATAACAAAAAAAGGTCGGGGACGAATTTGATTTTCATCTCGAACCTTAAGGACGAAAAAAATACTTAACCCTTAAAGAAATTATATCTTGTATACTTATTAATAGTAAAATTCTTCACTTAGTTCAGGTTTGGACGTAGGCAAAAGGCAGAACCAATATACATCTTGTTATTCATTCTCTCAACATACTTTATTTCTTTATTCATTTATCTTTTTATTTTGATTAGTTACTCATATGCCTTAGAACCTTTTCAAAATGTTTTTGAAATAGTTAAACACTTCAGAAGATATTTTCTCAAGATTATTATATATACTACTTTCCGTTGTTCACAAATCAAACAACTTTAATTTTACTAAATTTCAGTTTTCATAAAAGAATATCAAAGTACAATTCAACTTTTTTTTAGTATACATCTAGCGATTTTAGTTTAGGATATGTGATATGGATATTATTTTAATATCATGTTTAATTTAGCTCATGGGTTTTACTATAAAAATGGCTCGATTAGAGGATTTGGTATTATTTTTTTTTCGTAACTAACATGTAAATTCTATTTTATTGCATTTAGTTTAACAAGTTTTTTAATGGGTTTGTTGTCTAAGCTAAGCTTTTAAACATGCCAAGTTAGAAAATAATTACAAAAGCCTCTATCCAAAGGCAGCATCATGATTATTCTACATTCACATAAACAACAAATATCTAAAACTTCATTAACATGATATTTAACATAGTATTTACAATCATAAATTAATGAAATCCCATATTTTGTATGTAACAAACCTTAAACGATCTCAAATCATGCACCATCAAAAAAAGAAAAAAAAAGGAAAATAATGGAATATGGAGCTATATATGATTGCTCTCATCAGAGAAAAGAAGAAATTGTGGTTGGCCACCAAGGAAGTACAACTGGAGTAATAGGCAAAAATCCCAAAGAGAGGCCACCATATTTTGATGCCTTGAATTCCTGAGTTAGTAGATTACAACAAATAATATGATCGCCAAATTCCAAAAATATGGTACCTTTAACATATGGATGGAAGGCGAGGATTCTGCTACTTCCCCTAACATGTTCTCTTTCTATGGCTTGTAACTTGTCAAAAATTGATCCGATAATATCAGGAATATAAAACTCATGCACTATTTGCCATTCTTGATGAGAATCTAACTCCCAAACTCTACCACTATAAGGACGAATGTTAGCATTGTTAGAACGTGAAATTGGAAACTCGGATAATTGTAAACGTCCACAACAAACACCAACACACCCTCTATATGCTTCACCAAATTCACTAGGATGATCAATCACAGAAGCAACTTGTTCATTTTTGTAAGGATTGTATATAAGAATCTTCCTTCCACTTGTGAAGTATAACACCCCATCATGTGCAACACACGATGATGTAAGAGAAAACCCACAAGAAAATCCTTTTGGGCATAACAAAACATGTTCATTCCATTTTCCGGTTTCAGAAGAAAAAA
>NC_029774.3:55069584-55094057 GCF_000817695.3 Arachis duranensis | reverse complement strand
CGTTTTGGAGCAACAATAGACACTTTGTCTTCTTCAATATGATAATAAGGATCGCAGGTGAATCCCACAAGAACACCATTGGGATCGCAATTACTTGGAGCACAAGGTAGCTCTATTGATTCTTTGGTGAGTGGGTTGCAAACATAGTATATACATTTGTGATATCGGCGTGGGTTTCCACATAAGAGCAGGCCATTACAACAACCGAAAACACACTTCAATATGGATCTCAGTTGAACCTCATTGGTGGGGTTGAATTTTGAGCCTAAAAAATTTAAGGATAAATTCTTTTCAGAAGACCCAAATTGTAAGGAGGGTACATTTGATGTTATAACAAGTGCATTGTATGGTTTTAGGATGTAGCTATGTTGATCTATGTCTTTCTCTTGACATTGCAAATTGTGGAGAAGTCTATGTTGGTGAGTAAGATATATAAAATGAAAGTTAAGATCAGAAATTATTGCACACCAATGCTTTGAGACACTCTTGCATGTGAAGAGAGATTTGCAAGAAAGCCTGCAAAATATTTCGATGAGTGAATCATTTAGAAGATTATTGATGGTGGTGTAAGATTTTGAGATAGTATTTGATGGTGGTGAAACGGTGGTACACATAGATAGCGTCCGAGGAAGAAATTAGAGGAATTCTAAGGAATGCATGCTCAACTATATGTTGATTATGATTTAGACTTGGTATTGTAAACCTTATAATTATTGACCACAAGTCAAACTTTTTTTGGATGCTACTTTATAGGGGAAACAATGGTTTTAAAAAGTTTTTTTTTTTTCCCCAAAAGAGTAACCAGAAGCATTTTCTATTTTTAAGGTATAGTTTAGTAAAATTTTTTATCTAAAATCGTTAAAGAAATTTCGTACTAAATTTGCAAAGAATATTATGTTGACTTAATTATATTTAGATGAGATTTTAGTGATTTCAGACCCTATTCAATAAAAGATGTCAATATAGATTGATACAATATCTATCTTATAAAAAGTTTAATATATTTAATCTTTTCTTGAGAAAGGGAGAGAGAATGAAAATAAAATAGAGAAAAAAAAATTGTACTTCCTTTCCGGTTACTTGAAATAAAAGAGGAAGGAAATGAAAATATTCTTTCTCTTCCGAAACTAAAATATGAAGAAAAATAATAAAATCATATTGAATTGTTATTCAATCCTTTTTACTTCAATAAAGAGATAGAAAAATAGAAGAGAGAGAAATGAGCGAAAACATGAAAAGCTGTCACTATATGAAAATTCTAAGTTTATATGAATTGCATTAAAATATTTGTTTCCATGTTTTACGCACAACACTATATCTTTTGGACTCTAGAAACCAATTATACAAGAATGAACAAGACTAAGAAGAAATTTAAATATGCAACACCTATACATATATACACACATTATACACATCGATAGCAAATTCAAGAGTAGTTTGTTTTCAAATTTTGAAAAAAGAGATTCTACAAGTTAAATTTGATATATAATTAAAAGATAAATTATTATTTCTACCCATAAAAATTTAGAAGATTAACAAACTTAATTATAAATAAACGAAACTTTGTACTCATAAAAAATAAAAAAATGTTATTTTTACTTCCTTAAAATTTTAGATATTGATAAATTTACATATGAATAAAATTAACTTTTAGATACTTTTATCACAAAAAAATTACTAGTCACCATATATTAAAAATAAAAAATACATGTTTAGCATTTCATAAATTTCTATTATTATACTTTTGTAAACAAATTTAATTACTAATTTATTGTAAATTTGATTATTCTACTTGACAAGTTTGATTATTTGATTAAAAAATATGTGAATTAACAAGTATAAATATACATAAATACATAACGATTAATTTGATAATTGATTTTTAGTATACATATAATATTTTTATAATAATTAAAATTTACTCTTCTCAATAACATTTAAAAATGGCTGAAAATTAATTTGATAATATTTTAAATGTTTAAAAATAATAAATATATATCAATGTAAAAAGTAATTTTTGAGTTCAAAAAGTCTAATTCAAAATATATATCCAATTGCTTGTGGTCTTGTGGATGTGAGGATATCCACCATGCCCGACAAAAAAATGGTACAGTTGCATGGGTCTCATTTCCACTTGCTATTTATTATTTATTAAATTAAATTTCGTTATCATATTTGATTGTTAGGTCTATTAGTTATGAATCACAACCGTTTTTAGTTCATATAAATAAAATAAATTCAACCTACTTCACTACTTGTTTGAATAAATAGGAAAGAATAGAGAAGCAAGATAGATTCTTGTAAGTTTTTCTTTCAATTTATCTTTACAAAATTTGATCTCACGTCATAAAAGGCTTAAGTGAAACTAAGAAATAATGTGAGAAAAAATTATATATGGTGTAAAATTACAATTTGCAAGATCAATCGACAAATTATAGTATGGCACAACACCTTAAAATATTAGCTTGTATATTTTTCTTTTCAATAATCTCACCTTATAAATGATTACCTAATGTTGTTACTTTCTCCTTTCCAAAAAATAGTACTGTTCCGTTCCAACTTGATCGAGGTGTCTGACTCTCTTTTTAACTGTTCGGCTCTGGGAGAGCTATACGTCGTTTAAGGAGAGTTGTGGCAGACATCGGTGATGTGAAATACGGCGACTCCAATGCTCAAGTTAAAAAGAAAGTATCAAAAAATTAATACGTATAAGAGAATGAAAGTGTGTTTGTGACCTGACTTTACTGAGTTACTTAGCTTGTTAAATAGTTGAACAAAGTGTGTAGCTTTCATTTGTTCCGATTATTTTGGCTAGGAGATGGGTGCCATTATGGATGACGTTTTTGTGTTCTCGGCAAAATCGTGATTGGGTTTTTCATGTATATCGTTACCAAAATATCCGGTCGGTTTTGATTGTTGATATTGTTGCCGAATTTATAGGGTACACGTCATAGCCCCCAAGCTTGTCTGGACTTTGTAAAAGCGACGGACAAGCTTTTAACTCGCTTATTGTATTTTCCCGCGTGTTTTGGCTTGGTTCTTTTTTTGTGGTCTTGGGCCTTCTATGGGTTGTAAATGTTTGAAAAATAACGAGGAATCCAGAAAGGAGTGAGAGGAATGCAGGAGGTTTTCTGCCTTATGCCTCGTGTCATAATTAATGTTTTCTCTCCTCGTTTGGAATTTCGAGGCTGTTAAGCGATTATTACCCATGATGTTTAGTGGGCTTGTAATAATAATAGGCGGTTTTTTGGAATTTGACATTTTGTTCTTTCAAATTCTTCTTCCCAGTTTGAAAGCAATATGACTTTGAAAGGTTAGTTCTTTTCTGCTAAGGTATTTTTGTTTTCTGTGTTCGTAAATGGCGAGAGAAAAAGAAAAGCAAAAAACCATTGAAGAGAAGAAGGATAACCCGTATCATTGGGTGCATGATGACGTGAGGACTCGTTCCTCGTCGTATATCGGTCTCGAGTCGATGTGTGAGCTTAACGGTTTGCAGGTTGTGAAGGAGGGTTCGGGTACAGTCGTTGAGCTTCTTCATTGCTTTGGCGAGGATAGGGTTTATGAGAGGAGAGAAGATTGACAGTATTTTTACTTTTACACTCCTTGCCTTACTGAACTACGTGTTAAATTTCCTTTTTCTTCCTTCAAATGCGATGTGCTGACTTAATTAAACTGTGCGCCTTCACAGTTGCATCCCAATTCTTGGGCATTTCTTCGTGCTTTCTAGTGTTTGATAGATTTCCTTTGCTTTCCATGTTCTCTGTCTTTGTTTTTCTCGTTGTTTTGGTCAAAAGGGGTTCAAAAAGGGTTATAGGTTTGTTTGAGTAGATTTCCCGGGCGTTCTCTTTTTCTATTATATAAGTCTTCTTTTAAGAACTTTAAATCGATGTTCGTTAAAGTTTGGTCAATAGAGTATGAGTACCCTATTTGGTTGACGAGCTTATAGAGAGGTTCCCCTTATATTGGTATTCTGAGCCGATCCAAGTTCTTGAGGCTACTGAGCAAACTGAGGAAGAGGATTTCTTGTTAGATTTTTTAGTTGAGAGTTTTGCTTATGGGGAGTGTTTATCTATTCCTGAAGTTCTTTGTTTTCTTGATTCTGGTGATAGTGAGGGTTTGAAAACCTACATAGGTAATGCTTATCTGTTTCTTTTCGCTGTTATTTGTTTATTTTATCGGATTTTCTTTTGTGTGTTCTGCAGGTGGGCGAGTACCTCTTCTCGATCCTTCGCATTTCCAGTCTTTTCTGAAAAAAAAAGAAGGAAAAAGTTATTGATGTCTCTGAGACCGTGAAGGAAGGCGGTAGAGATACTGCTCAGTCCGCTGCTCAGCCGGCTTCCTCTTTCAAGAGGAAAAGGGATGATATTGACAAGTCCCTAGAGGTCATCTCTGAAGGTGACAAAGAAGTTACTGGTGTTGGTAAATCTGCCTTTAATAGGCAGAAAAGGCTGCATGGCTTTATCCCAGGTACAAGTTCTCATTCGTTGTGGAGTGATCATTTTCGTTTGCCGAGCTTTCTGATAGGGTATCTCAATACCCTGGTGACATGCTCTTGACTCGTCGGATTGGAGTGGAGGGTTTGGGGAAGTTTATTCAAGTTAGTATATTCTGCTTAGTTCTTTTCCTTTTTCAGTTTGTTTTGTTTCATGTCTTGGACTTACGTAGTGGACGTTTTGTAGATTGTTACTTTGCGGCTGATGTGTGCTGGTTGGACGACTGAACTTATTGGTGCTGAGCAGCAGGTGGCTGTAGATAAGATTGTTGATTTGGAGAAGTCTTATAAGGAGAGAATTGCTGAGCTAGAGAGGTCGTCGAAAGAAAAAGATGATGCTATTGTCAATGCTACGGCAAAAATGAAATAATCTGAGGAGGAAGTTGTTCATTTGCGGGATCAGATTTGGTTGCTGCAGGCTGAGATTAAAGAAAGTGATGTTGCTAAGGGTCATCTCACCTCAATGGTTCATGATCTTGAGGAGGATGGGATGGAGATGTTCTCCTCTGGTTTTGACCGTGTTGTTAGTCAAATTGCTGTGTTAGCCCCCGAGTTTGACTGTGGCCGACTTGATGTGACCAAGATAGTGATCGGCGGGAAGCTAGTGGTGGATGGGACTGTGGAGGATCATGATGAGAATGTTTCTCCTTCCTGACTTATGTATTTTCTTTGTTTGTTTAGATAGGTTTGTCGTCCTTTTGGTGGATTGTGATAACTCTTTTCTTGTGCTGACCATGTTTTGGTCAGTTTGACAGTTAGATATTTTGACAACATATGTGGTTATGATTGCCTGTTTTGACGTTTTTGTTTTAGTATGTAGAACAGCAGAAATAGGAATAGATCGGTTAAAATAAGAATAGATCGGTTAAAATAGGAATAGATCGGTTATTCACATTTCATTGTCTATATTTGGAAATTTGATAATTTGGGCGTCCGGCCTCATTAAAACCCTCCTTAGGTAAAACCCTTCTTTTGAGGAGAAAACCTCTAAGGGGGAAAAAGAGTATCTTCATTCGCGTGTTGTACAGTTTATGATCTATATAATTTTAATGAAAATACATTCCAATGTCCTGATAATGGGTCGGCTTGTAACGTTTAGAGTTAGTAAGCCCCCATTTCGAGTACCCTTGCAACCCGAAATGGTCCTTCCCAATTTGCAGCGAGTTTGCCGTGTGATGGAGGTCGTCTTGCTTCTTCCGTTCTTCTGAGGACTAAGTCTCCCTCGTGTTATAGCTCCATAGTATTTCTGGGATCAATTCCGTCCATTCTCCTTTCACATCATTGAGCTTTTTTCTCATTGCCTGCAATATTACTCGGTTAGCAGCTTCGACCTGCTCATTGGTTTGTGGGTGTTCGACCGAGCTAAAATGATGTTGTATGTTAAAACTTTTCAAAAATGATGCAAGTTTGTTATCCGTAAATTGTCTACCATTATCCGATATTATTTCTTTTGGTATTTTGAATCGGCATATAATGTTTTTCCATATAAAAGATCGAACCTTCTCAGCCGTTATTCTTGCTAGTGGTTGTACTTCTATCCATTTTGAAAAATAATCTATTGAAACCAAAAGAAATTTTACCTGACCCGGTGCTATTGGAAATGGGCCGAGGATATTGAGCCCCCATCTGTAGAAGGGCCAGCTTACCTCCATACTGTGCATTACCTCGGCGGGCTTCATAGAGACAACGGCATATTTTTTATAGTTGTCGCAGGTTTTGACTTCTGTTATGCAATCCCTCTTCATGGTCGGCTAGTAGTATCCTGTTCGGATAATTTTTGTTGCAAGAGCTTGTCCTCCTATATGGTTTCCACATAGGCCCTCATGGACCTCATTCATTACTTCATTTGCTTCGTCTTTATTGAGGCATTTTAGTAATTGGTGTGAAAAATCACGCCTGTACAGTTCTCCTGCTATGGTTGTATAAAGACTTGCTTTTCACCTAAAGTTTTGAGGGTTAGTCTCATTGTTAGGCATGATTCCTGCATTAATATATTCAAGAAAAGGCATTCTCCAGTCATTTGTGTGAGTAGGGTTTATCATGCATATTGATTCTATGCTAGGCTTTTCTAGTGTAAGCTGTGATAGTGCCGAAGTGTGCGTGGTTGCTCTAGTGACGGCGAGCTTAGATAATATATCCGCCCTAGTGTTGTTGTCTCTATGACCATGTGATATAATAAATTTATCAAGTTTTGAAATAAGATCCTTTGCTACGAGCCAATATCGCTCTAACACAGGATCTTTTACCTGGAATTCTCCCTTAATTTAATTTGTTGAACCACTAAGAGGGAGTTACAATATACTACCAGGCTTTTTACTTGGAAACTGAGGGCGAGCTTGAGACCTGCTATGAGCGCCTCGTATTCGTCTTGGTTATTACTTGATGAGAAGTTGAATTGAAGTGACTGCTCGGCCATTACTGTTTCTTCTTCCCTTAGCACTATCCCGGCTCCGCTTCCTTTTCAATTTGATGCACCATCTACTTGTAATTCCCAAGTCTACTCGTAGTGATGTTCATCGGGTGTGAGTTTGAAAATGAAGTCCACCAGGATCTGTGACTTCAAAGTTGGTATGGATTGAAACTGAATATATCAAACTCAGAAAGTTTGATGGACCACTTGGTCAATTGTCCTGCTAGTTTTGGTTTGGTTAGTATTTGCCTTAGTGGTTGGTCCGTCCTTACAATTATTGTGTGGCTCTGGAAATAGTGCCTTAGTCTCCTTGCTATTGTTATTAGTGCTAAGGCTAGTTGTTCTATTTTGGGGTATCTTCTTTCTGTTGGTTGCATAACTCTGCTGACGAAGTATACTGGCCTTTGTGTTTTCCCTGCCTCAGTGACAAGAACCAAGCTTATAGAGTAATTGGAAAAAAATAAATATAAGTATAAAGGTTTACCGATTTCTGGTCTTTGCAGTACTGATGGTGAAGACAGGATGGCTTTAAGTTCGGTGAAAGCCATCTTGCATTCCTTTGTCCACTCAAATTTTTTATTTTTTGATATCATCTAGAAAAAGTGGTATGATCGGTTTGATATTGCTGGCAAAAATCGCGACAAGGCGGCTATTCTCCCTACTAGTTGTTGTACCTCCTTTATTGTTTTCGGACTTGCCATGTTAAGTATCGCCTCACATATCTCAGGGTTTGCTTCGATTCCCCGTGAAGTTACCATAAACCCGAGGAACTTGCTTCCTTGTACCCCAAAAGCACATTTCTCTTAATTGAGTCTCATATTATATGCTCGGATCTGATTGAATATTCTTTAAGGTCGTCGCAGTGTGATCTTTCTGGTGTAGTCTTGGCGACCATATCATCTACATAGATTTTCATATTCCGACCTATCTGTTGCTGGAATACCTTGTCCATTAGTCGCTGGTATGTTACCCCTGCATTTTTTAGACCAAATGGCATTACTTTATAAAAAAAATTTCCATGTTCAGTTATGAAAGCTGTTTTGCTTTAGTCTTCTGGATGCATAAGGATCTGGTTGTAACCAGAGTATGCGTCCATGAAGCTTAAGCTTTTGAAACCTGACACATTATCTATAAGTTTGTCAATACACGGCAATGGAGGCATCTTTTGGGCATGCCTTGTTGAGATTTGTAAAGTCGACGCACATGCGCCATTTACCTGAATTCTTTCTTACCATTACCACGTTCGAGAGCCACGTGGTGAAGCGAATTTCTTTGATGAAGTCGGTGCTGATTAGCTTCTTGGTTTCCTCTAGATTGCCTTTGCCTTTTCCACCCTGAGGTTCCTTTTCTTTTGAGCTATAGGTCGAATCATTCTGTCAATAGCCAGCTTGAGGCAAATGATGTTTGGGTCTATTCCTGGCATATCTGCTGGGGTCCAGACAAATAGATCGGCGTTGTCTTGTAGTACCTTTATGAGTTCTAATTGTTCTTGTCCTTGAAGTGCTCGGCCAATGTAGGTGAATTGTTCCGATTTTGATGTCAGGGGAATCTTTTGGAGCTCATCCGTTAGTTGTGGTCTTTCTTGGGTGTCCTCCCGAGGGTCGAGTTCTGCTAGGGATAGTATTATATTCGTGCTGTGAATTGCCTTAACTTCTTGTTGATATTTTTGTCCTGTGTCAAATCTTTTTAGGCTTGCGTTGTAGCATTGTCAAGCTTATTGGCGATCTGAATGGATCGTTGCTATCTTGCCATCCCATGCCTAAAACCTAACACATAAATGAAAGGTCAACACTACTACTCTGAACATGTTCAGAGCAAGCCTTCCGAGAATAATATTGGAAGGACTGGGGCAATCAACTATAAGATATTGTATATCTATAGTTCGAGATAATGGGGTGTCCCCTATTGTTGTTTTTAGCCATATATAACCTTTAATTGGGACCCTCTCTCCTGAGAATCCTAGTTCACTGGATGAGGGTTACATGGTTTTTTCAAATAATTTCATTTATTGAAAAGTAGAATAGAAAAGAACGCGTGCACTACTACTGGGTCCGAAAGGACTTTTCTTACCAATAGTTCACCTGTTTGGATGGAAATCACCACTGGATCGTCTAAGTTTGGGATGGCTGAAGATATGTCTACCTGGCTGAAGCTGATTTTAAGGTCGGTTGTATCCTTGTTGCTTTGTGATACAGTTGCTTCGATTGACAGCATTGCTCGGTAGCTTCGTTTGCGTGCCGAGGTCGTTTCACCTCCTCCGACAAATCCTCCGGAAATGCAGTTGATGATCCCTTTTGGTGGATTAGGGTTGGTCCATCTGTTGTCGTCTTTCCCTTCCAAAGTTTGGCGGCGCTCATCTCGGTCTCGAATGTCTTCCTTTTTTCTTCTTCCTTCAACATACTTGTCTAAGAGGCCTTGCCAGGCTATCCTCTCTAGTAAGTCTTTGGCAATCACACATTCATCCGTCGTGTGTCTGTATTTCTGATGGAAAGCACAGTATTTGCTTCTGTCTACAAATCGTTGATCCTGGTAACTTCCTGCTCGGGCTGGAGGTTTTATAATTTTGGCATTGAGAATTACTTTGATTATTTTTTCACTATTTGTGTTGAATTTGGTGTAATTGTCGAATTTTTGGGGTGAGCTTGAATGGTTTCTTCGGTTCCTTATTGTTTGGCGATCTTATAGCCTTGTCTTCCTCTTTCCTAGGTTGTTTTCTTTTTGTTCTTTCAGCCTCACGGAGTTCTTCGATCTCCATTTGTCCAGCTGCTCTTTCTCGGAATTCCTTCAGTGTCTTTGGTTTGGTCACCACAATTGTCTCCCGAAACATACCAGGTTAGAGGCCGGCCTTAAGGGCGTGCAAGTGGACTGCTGCATCTAGATCTGGTATTTTCATAATTGTCTCAGCGAATCTAGTCATGTATTCCTTCAGGCTTTTGTGTTGTCCTTGTTGGATGGTACCAAGGTAGTCCGATCCGTGTACGTATATCCTTGAAGCTACAAAGTAGACAATGAAAGACCTCGCCAACTCTTCAAATGAGGAGATGAACCTGTAGATACTTTAGAAAACCAAAGTAATGCAGCACCATCAAGGTAAGTAGAAAAAGCTCAGCAGAGTATAGGTTCATTGTTAGCACCGTTAAAAAATATCATAGACTGGAATTTTTTAACATGAGCCCGGGGGTCACCAATCCCCTTATACGGCACTAGAGAGGTAGGTAACACGAAATTCTTGGGCATCTGGTTGTTGGTGATCTCCTCGGAGAATGGGTTGTCCAAGGCCAACTTCTCTTTTGGTGGATTGAGACACAATGGATCGATGTTGCCTTGAGCTGAGCCTTTGGAGTTTCCTTCCTCATTCTTTTCAACATTGTTACGGACGGACAGTTCAGCTATCCTTCGGACTTCCACCTGAAGTTCAGCGATTTGAGCTAAGAGCTCTGCTTGTGTGGGTTGATGAACCCCGTTGTCATCCATGCCTGAGGATTGGAGATCTTGTCACAGAAAAGAATAAAGAGCTAGATAAAGAAAATAGTGGGGTTAGATAAATTTTTGGCCTACGGTGGGCGCCAAATGTTCCGTTCCAACTTGACCGAGGTGTTTGACTCCCTTTTCAACTGCTCGACTTTGGGAGAGCTATACGTCATTCAAGGAATGTTGTGGCAGACCTCGGCGATGCGAAACACGGCGGCGGGAGCACATGCAAAAACCACTCCAACACTCAAGTTAAAAAGAGAGTATTAAGAAGTTAATACGTATAAGAGAATGAAAGTGTGTTTGTGACCTGACTTTACTGAGTTACTTAGCTTGTTAAATAGTTGAGCAAAGTGTGTAGCTTCCATATGTTCCGATTATTTTGGCTAGGAGATGGATGCCGTTATGGATGACGTTTTTGTATTTCTGACAAAATTGTGATTGGGTTTTTCATGTATATCGTTACCAAAATATCTGGTCGGTCTTGATTGTTGATGTTGTTGCCGAATTTATAGGGTACACGTCAAGTACAATTAAGAGATTAATTGTGTATTATTTTTTTAAATAAAGGACTAGTTTGTCAATTTATTTTATGTGGATTAGATTATCTAATATTCCATGAAAATCAATTTGTCAAAACAAAAAATCCTAAGAACAAGTTTCTCCAACACAATTGTCAATGAACAATGTAAACTTTTATTCGTTTATTTTATTAATTATAAAGATAGTTATAAGATAACTTTATAAAAATTGACAATTTAATAATGGCAAAGTGGAACTTACAAATTATTTTTATTTGGAATAAGTTATCATTTTAATGTGAACTATTATGTCACTTACACTTATAAGGAATAGTGTATTTTTTCGACAACAAAATCTTTTGTATTCCAAATATTCTGAGTGAATTCTAAAAAAAAATCTTTTTATCGTAATATAAATATATATGTATGTGTGTTAGATAGATATTAAGATAGAAAAATATACTTTAATTTATCTCGTCAAGTTAAATATTTTTACTCTAGTTTAATTAACGGCGAGACTTGATAATTTAAAAATTACCATATTGATTAACTATTTTGTAGAATAATTATTCCTATAAGTTATTTATCATCTATTTAATTGTTCATGAGAGGAATTAATAGATGAATCATTATATCAGTTAATTCAAGACCATACCAAATTGAATGACCGAAATGCTTTCTTGGTTGTTTGATGAACCAAGATTTAAACTATTGATTTTTCTTCACCTTTGGTTCAACCGAACCATACTTCTTCTTTAAACCAAACCACAGCAAATGAACTCTGATTAAAATTGCCTTTCGTTGTTCTCTCTCTCATGTCACGGTAAATTTTAGAAGGTTAGATTTAACAGTGTTTGTATAGTTTTTTGGAGTGTTTGAGAATACTCTAGATGGTTTCGGAACGTTCTAGAATGTCCTAGAATGTCTGATGCATGGGAATTTGTCTCTCAACAAATCTCCCTTCGACAAGTATACCGAAATGTCGTCAAGTAATAACTCACAAAAGAGTGAGGTCGAATCCCACAGAGATTAACGGATTAAGCAATCAATGGTTAATTGATTATCCTAGTTAGACGAATCATATTGGAGTGATAAGTACCAAGGAAATGTAAATGGCATAAAAGTAAAGAAAGCAATAAAGTGCAGAAAAGTAAAATGGAAAGATAAGTAAATGTAAGAACTAAAAATAAAATGAACATTGGGATCAAGAGATATTGCAATCCTCCGGATCAAGTTCATTCTCATCTCTTCCTCAATCAATGCATTCATTGATCTCCTTGGCAAGTGATTGAATCCCAATTCCTTGGCAATCCAACTCTCTAAGCTTGAACAATTTTCCAATTCCTTGATTTAATTGCTCATGGGAAGAGATGAAGTTTGGTCATTGATTATACCACACACATTCATAGATCAAAGTATTGGTAGGATTAAATGTCACAATATCCATCCAACCCCCAACCTAATCCAATGTGAGAGAGCATTTCTAGCATGATTTTCTCATTCCTCTTCCAAGGTTCTGAGGAAGTCCAAGTATGAGCAATTTCTCTTCCAAGACAATTACCCAATTGGATGAAGATCAAAAGCTCTCTAGTAAAATCAAGAGAAAAGAAAGAAGAAGAAGAATAAGAACTACAATTGATCCATTGAATCACAATAAAGCTCTCTAACCCAGTGAAAAGAGTTAGTTGATCATTGCTCTACCAAAATAGAAAAGAAGAAAGTGCAGAAAAGTAAAGATGAAGATTAAAACTAACATTGAAACTTCCAAATTAATAAATGAAAAGTACAAAGAAAAGAAGAGAAGGAAAAGTGTGTGAGGGGAGGGAGTCCGAAGACCCCTCTTCAATCCCCAATTTCCCAGATCCCAGTCCAGCCTCCTTGAATGTACAAACTAAGGCCTTTATATAGGTTCTCCTAATTTACAAAATGAAAGCAAATTACAATTAAATGAAAATTCCTATTCTAGATGCTTCTTGTGGCCTTGATTGGTTGACACTTGTGGGCTTGCTTCCTTGAGGTTGGGTGGTCCTTGAAAGAGAAGTGAATTAAATTGAGGTCCAGGTGCTAAAGTTGGTGCTACCGTTAGCCACACTAACGCTACAAGTGTGGCGTTAGTGCTGAAGTTAGTGTGGCTAACGTCACACTTGCTACCCAGTTGGTGTTTTTAGAGCTTAAAAGATGCCTCTTATTTGTACTCCAATTTCATGCCCACTATAGAGTATTATATATCGTTGGAAAGCTCTGAATGTCAGCTTTCTAACGCAACTAGAATCACCTCAATTGGACTTCTGTAACTCAAATTATGCTCCTTTGAAGTAGACAAGGTCGCTAGCACAGTCGCTAGCGTTACTGGAAAACATGAGTCACGATAATGCTAGCGACCAGGGACTTAATGTTGCCAGATTCTGGAGCTCAAACTTAATGTCCACCCCATACTATTATATATTGTTGGAAAGCTCTGGATGTCTACTTTCCAACGTATTTGGAAGCGCATCTACAGCTCGAGTTACACTTCTTGGAAGGTGAAGAGGTCAGTTGGCCTTACTACAGGTTGATACCATGTTCGACCTTGCACTTTCGAAGCAGGTTTTCTCCTCAAATTTAGTGTTCACCATGTAGTGCCATATATGTTTGAAAATCTATGGAATCCTACTTTTCAATGCTTTTAGAATCACCTCATTTGGAGTTTTGTGGCTCAAGTTATTCTTGTTTGAAGAAGGAATGGTCAGGCTGCCAGGTGAGATTTTTGCCTACGTTAACTTTCACGTTAATGTAGTTAACGTGGCCGTTAACGTGGGCCTTTTTTGCTTCGCAAATGTTAGTGGAGATCACCTTTTTCACTAACGTTGGCATCTCCCTTTTCTTCCACGTTAACTACCACGTTAATGTAGTTAACGTGGCCATTAACGTGGGTCTTTTTGCTTCGCAAAGTTAGTGGCGTTCACTTTTACCACTAACATTCCATGCTCTCCTTCTTCAAAGTTAATGCCACTAACTTTCTCACTAACGTTGGGGCTTCTCTTTTTCTTCCACGTTAATGGCCACGTTTGTGGCACTAACGTAGCCACTAACGTGGCTCTTATCTGCTTCTTGTTACCTGAAATCAATCAAACAAAGTGCATCAAAGTCTTGCTCTTAATCATGGGATCATGTATCACCCAATTTATCATTCAATTCATGCATAATTCTCATGAAATCATTCAAAATTCACAATGTTTGCTTGAATCATGGTATGATTGCATTTTCAACCAAATACTTGCTTATTTCCTAAGAAAATGCATGAAACCAACCTAAAGCATACAAAAAATGTCTAGTAAAACTAGCCAAGATGCCCTGGCATCACAACACTAAACTTAAATCTTGCTTGTCCCCAAGCAAGAAAAGAACTATGCACAAAGAATTCTCTTAATTGGAATATATTGAAGAATTGCTTATGATGTCTTAGTGGGTGAAGTGAATAAGTGACAGTGGGGTGAACTCTAATTTGTATGCTTATGCAAGGATTCTAGTGCTCATTAGTCCTCACATTTTGGAAGTCTTAGATCTTAGGACTTTCATTCAAATGATATTATGGAAGTCTCTTTATAGATTGTCACCTTGAAGCAGCATTTATTTTCTAGCATTTTTTTTCTTTGTGGAATTTGGCCTCGACTCTAGGTGTCATGTATCAAAGCAGCTTTTTAAGATAAGCTTTCAATCAATACTCCCAAACTAATTGGTCTAAGGTATTAGGTGTTGAAGCACCCCTTAGGATTTACTTGCTCAAGCCTCTCTCTTTGATACAAATCCACCACAAGCATTTAACTAGGACAATAACTCTTTGAGTTCTTGTTTTTTCTTTTTCTTCCTAGTAATTGATGCTCAGAGCTTTGGGCTTGTTCTTTGTTTTTTTATTTTTCTTTTGTTTTCTTTTGTTACTGCTTCTTGGATCAATAGATGTTTGAGAAATTCCATAATACTTCTCTAAACTTCATTTCCTATCTATGAGCTCCTATGCAAGTTTTCACAAACATGCAACCTCAATACACAATCATACAATCAGAACCTCCACTCCTCTTAATCTTTTGCTTGCCCCATGATTTATAAAATTCTTCAACATTTTCCTTTCAAATGAATGATTTCTTTGTTGCATTCTTAAAGATATTGGGTACAAGTAAAACTCAAGATGATAATCATGATATCATAGCAACATGTCACAAATCAAATATCAAATTATGCTTATTCACAAGGAGTAATCACACATGCATACAAAGAAAATAGAAGACAATCTTGCAATTTAAAGTGCTGGAAATAAGTAAGAAGAGAAAGGAACTTTACCACCTTGTAGTTTATCTTCATTGTTGTTGCCCTTTTCCTCCTATTCTTTCCCTTCCCCCACCAAACTTAGAATGCTTGCTTATACTCAAGCAACAATTAAAATAGTGGTGATGGGGTCTATGATGGATCATGAATGTCTTAGAATGAAGTGTGAGTATGCATATGTTTCAACAAGCTAGATTAAGGATACAATAAAGGTACAAGAGATACAAATAGAGACATTTTAATTGCATTAATAAGTGGTGTGCTTGGTACCTTGCATGAAAAATAAGTGGCAACACCAAACTTAGTGTGACACTCTCAATTTAGAATGTTGCAAGTACCCAGTGAAGATTGAAAATAAAATTGTTGCATGGCAACACCAAACTTAGAATGCAATCATATGCCAAATTATTGAAAGTAAACTAAGCAAGGAAATGAAATGTTACCTACGGTTGGGTTGCCTCTCAACAAGCGCTCTTTTAATGTCATTAGCTTGACATGTTGTTCATGACTTTCTTCCTCTTCTTCCAGTTTGTTAAGAGGAATGACCTCAAGAGGAAAGAGGAGCCAATTAATGTCCCTTGTTTAGAGTGCCTTTCCCCAGCAAGCTTTCTTTTGTTGTTAGCTTAAGTAAACTTGCTTGTTGGGGTAGGGGTGGGATGGCTTTTGGTTGACCTTTTCTTCTTCATGGATATTGTCCTTCTTTTCTTGGTCACCATCCTCTTTTTAGTGCTCATGTTGATTGCCTTCACCACCTTGATTTCAGGAGTTGGGTGTTATGTTCCTTTGTCACCACTAGTAACCTCTGTGGGTATGGAGCCTTAGGCTTATATATTCTCACAACCTCCTCCTTCTTCATAGAAATCTCACTTGGTATGGGTGCCTCTTTTTCTTTTTCTTCTAATTCCTCCCTTGGGTTTGCCATGGTGTCACTAAGGGAATTATAGGTATAGAATTGCTTTGATAGATACCTAACTTGTGCCTCAAGCTTCTTAATGGCAAGCCCCCAGTTCTACATAATGGATTTTACTTCCTCTTGGAAAGTCCTCATGTCCTTAGATTCTTCCAAGAGCATTGCTAGTAGGTTCTCTATCCTTGATAGCTTATCCTCGAGGGAAGGGTGTGCAGCTGGGGTGAAATTTGGAGGTTGAGGGTGGCTACTTTGTGAATGAAATTGGTTGTTTTGTGGTTGTATGTTCTAAGAGTGGTATGACTTTTAAGGGTAATGATATGGTTTTTGTGGACTGTGAGAAGAATTTTGTGTGTAATGGAATGCATTGTGTGAGTGGTGAGATGAATTATATGGATGTGTAAAGGAATTTTGTGTTGAGGCATGTCCAAGTGATGAAGGGTTTTGATGTGGAAAGCTAGGAGGTGAGGTTGAATAATTAAAGGATGATGGCTCTTGATGAATGGGGTGTGAATAAGTGAAATTTCTTTGGTTTTGATCTCCCCAGGCACAGCTTGAGTAGTGATCAAAGTCATCAAAATATGGACCATTTTGTGACCCTGGGAAGCACCCCATTTCATGTTCTTGATACTCCCATCCACCATGAGCATAGCAAAGTGAATCATTCTGTGGTGGTGGAGAGTTTCCACTGAAATTTGATTGACCAAAGGATGATCTATACTCTATTTTTCTACAAAATATTCTGTATCAACAACAATCACCAAGATAAAAGAGATTTGGAATTCCCCTTGTCACAGATGAGGGAATTCCCAGTGAGGCAATATCACAAACAGTTTGTTAGCAAAAGAAAATAAAGAAACAAAAGAAAACAAAAATAAAAGAAACGTGTCTAATCTAGTAAATCAATCAACCGGTAGATTGTTAATCACAATTAATTCTCGGCAATGACGCCATAAACTTGATGCATGGGAATTTGTCTCTCAATAAATCTCCTTTTGGAAAGTATACCGAATCGTTGTCAAGTAATAACTCACAAAAGAGTGAGGTCGAATCCCATAGAGATTAACGGATTAAGCAATCAATGGTTAATTGATTATCCTAGTTAGACGAATCATATTGGAGTGATAAGTACCAAGGAAATGTAAATGACATAAAAGTAAAGAAAGCAATAAAGTGCAGAAAAGTAAAATGGAAAGATAAGTAAATGTAAGAACTAAAAATAAAATGAACATTGGGATCAAGAGATATTGCAATCCCCCGGATCAAGTTCATTCTCATCTCTTCCTCAATCAATGCATTCATTGATCTCCTTGGCAATCTTAAGTGATTGGATCCCAATTCCTTGGCAATCTAATCTCTCTAAGCTTGAACAATTTCCCAATTCCTTGATTTAATTGCTCATGGGAAGAGATAAAGTTTGGTCACTGATTATACCAAACACATTCATAGATCAAAGTATTGGTAGGATTAAATGTCACAATATCCATCCAACCTCCAACCAAATCCAATGTGAGAGAGCATTTCTAGCATGATTTCCTCATTCATCTTCCAAGGTTCTGAGGAAATCCAAGTATGAGCAATTTCTCTTCCAAGACAATTACCCAATTGGATGAAGATCGAAAGCTCTCTAGTAAAATCAAGAGAAAAGAAAGAAGAAGAAGAATAAGAACTACAATTGATCCATTGAATCACAATAGAGCTCTCTAACCCAGTGAAAAGAGTTAGTTGATCATTGCTATACCAAAATAGAAAAGAAGAAAGTGCAGAAAAGTAAAGATGAAGATTAAAACTAACATTGAAACTTCCAAATTAATAAATGAAAAGTACAAAGAAAAAAAGTGAAGGAAAAGTGTGTGAGGGGAGGGAGTCCGAAGAACCCTCTTCAATCCCTAATTTCCCAGATCCCAGTCCAGTCTCCTTGAATGTAAAACTAAGGCCTTTATATAGGCTCTCCTAATTTACAAAATGAAAGCAAATTACAATTAAATGAAAATTCCTATTCTAGTTGCTTCTTGTGGCCTTGATTGGTTGACACTTGTGGGCTTGCTTCCTTGAGGTTGGGTAGTCCTTGAAATAGAAGTAAATCAAGTTGAGGTTCAGGTGCTAAAGTTGGTGCTACCGTTAGCCACACTAACGCTACAAGTGTGGCGTTAGTGCTGAAGTTAGTGTGGCTAACGTCACACTTGCTACCTAGTTAGTGTTTTTGGGGCTTAAAAGATGCCTCTTGTTTGTACTCCAACTTCATGTCCACTATAGAGTATTATATATCGTTGGAAAGCTCTGAATGTCAGCTTTCAAATGCAACTAAAATCACCTCAATCAGACCTCTATAACTCAAGTTATGCTCCTTTGAAATAGACAATGTCGCTGGCACAGTCGCTAGCGTTATTGGAAAACGTGAGTCACGATAACGCTAGCGACCAGGGGCTTAATGTTTCCATTCTGAAGCTCAAACTTAATGTCCACCCCATACTATTATATATTTTTAGAAAGCTTTGGATGTCTACTTTCCAACGCTTTTAAAAGCGCATCATTTTGAACTCTACAGCTCGAGTTACACTCCTTGGAAGGTGAAGAGGTCAGTTGGCCTTACTACAGGTTGATACCATGTTCATCCTTGCACTTTCGGGGCAGGTTTTCTCCCTCAAATTTAGTGTCCACTATGTAGTGGCATATATGCATGGAAAGCTCTGGAATCCTACTTTCCAATGCTATTGGAATCACCGCATTTGGAGTTTTGTGGCTCAAGTTATTCTTGTTTGAAGAAGGCATGGTCAGGCTGCCAGGTGAGATTTTTACCTACGTTAACTTCCACGTTAATGTAGTTAACGTGGCCGTTAACGTGGGTCTTTTTCGCTTCACAAATGTTAGTGGAGATCACCTTTTCCACTAACGTTGGCATCTCCCTTTTCTTCCACGTTAACTACCACGTTAATGTAGTTAACGTGGCCATTAACGTGGGTCTTTTTGCTTCGCAAACGTTAGTGGCACTCACTTTTTCCACTAACGTTGGCGTTTCCCTTTCCTTCCACGTTAACTACCACGTTAATGTAGTTAACATAGAAGCTAACGTAGGCCTTCTTTGCTTCGCAAACGTTAGTGGCGTTCACTTTTACCACTAACGTTCCATGCTCTCCTTCTTCAAAGTTAATGCCACTAACTTTCTCACTAACATTGGGGCTTCTCTTTTTCTTCCACGTTAATGGCCATGTTAGTGGAACTAACGTAGCCACTAACGTGGCTCTTCTCTGCTTCTTGTTACCTGAAATCAATTAAACAAAGTGCATCAAAGTCTTGCTCTTAATCATAGGATCATATATCATCCAATTTATCATTCAATTCATGCATAATTCTCATGAAATCATTCAAAATTCACATTGTTTGCTTGAATCATGGTATGATTGCATTTTCAACCAAATACTTTTCTAAGAAAATGCATGAAACCAACCTAAAGCATACAAAAAATGGCTAGCAAAACTAGCCAAGATGCCCTGGCATCAAAGTCCCAGAATATCCTAGAAGGTTCTAGAAGACCCTGGAAGGTCATAGAGTATTCTAGAAGAGAGTAGATGTATATAGAAGTATAAAGAATGATATGGAATAATCTAGAAATATTTAGAAAGTTGTGGTAGGATAGATATTTGTAAAGAAGGTTCTAGATGATTAGTCTGGACTGTTGATTAGATTTAATCTTAACCATCCATTGAGGAGGTGGATGGCTATAAATAGGAGGTGAGAGTTAGTGTAAGGTGTGTGAATCATTTGTAACAAACACTTGAGAAATAAAGTGTTCTTTCCACCAAAGCTTCCTTTCTCTTGTGTTCTCTTGTGTTCTTAGCTTTCTTGCTAAGTATTGAGGGTTAGGCTGACTTGGTCTTAGCTCAAGAGGTTGAATAAGTCTGAGTACCGGTACGGTAGCATTGGAGTGTGTCCAAAGCTGTGACAATTTGGCATCAGAGCTTGGTTCGAGAGGGAGCACAACTGGTTTGTAGGTATGGCTTTTAGTATCACCATGGGGCATGTTGAGTCTCAAAGGGGAAGGGATGCTATTCCTTCTCAATGGGAAGGCAAGAAGGTCCGTTCTTCAAGTGAGCCTAGAGGTAATGACTCTAACTTCTTAGAAGAAAGAGGTTCTATGTTGGAAAATGTTCTATACTCTATGGATTAGCGCTTCCAAAGGATAGAACATGACAAGGAGACCCTCGAGGCTCACGTGTTGGGAGAACTAGATGCTTTCAAAGAAAGAATGCTCCAAATCGAAGAGAAGCTTGAGAATTCCTTGAAGTTATTTGAGGAAGTTCGAGTTTGGTTCGAGGAGGAAAAATCTCGACCAACCATTATAAGGGAGACGACAAAGATTGATCTCCCAAAGCCAAATTAGTTCAAGGGCGTGAGGGACGCTCGAGAGGTGGAGAACTTCCTATGGCAAATGGAGAGGCACTTTGAAGGCCAAGGGGTGGTCAAAGAAGCAATAAAGGTATGCAGTAAAGCTCTCTACCTTTCAGATAATGCTACTTTGTGGTGGAAGAGAAAGTGCATAGATATGGAGAAGGGTACTTGCAACATAACAACATGGGAAGATTTCAAAAGGGAGCTAAAAAGACAATTCTTTCCTGAGAATGTGGTTTATGAAGCAAGGAAGAAGTTGAGGGAGTTGAAGCACAAGAGTACGATTAGCGACTACGTAAAGGAGCTCACTACTCTTACGCTTCAAATCCCCAACTTAGAATTAGAGGTTGCATTGTTCTTCTTCATTGATGGACTCCAACCTTGAGCAAAGCAAGAACTACAAAGAAGGGATGTTAAGGATGTGGATGAGGCCATCGTGGTGGCCGAATCACTTACTAAGTATCATAGGGGAGACTCTAAACCCAAGTCTTCTTCCAAGCCTAGTTCTACTAAAGGTGGGGGAAACAAGGGGAAGAGTTTCTCAACTAAGAAGGAGGGAAAATACTCTTCAAAGAAAGAGTACGAGGAAAAGAAGAAGGATTTCGTGCCTAAAAAAGGATGCTTCGTGTGCAAGGGACTACACCAAATGAAGGATTGTCCTAAGCTAGGGACTCTGGCATCTATCGCCGAGGAACGAGAGGCCCAAACTCAAGTAAATGAGTGTGTTGGATCTATCCAACTCATGAATACTGTGAAGGGCAAAGAGGCAAGCACCACAGAAAAGAAAGGCTTGATATATGTCAAAGCCTTTTGGTGCACGAAATTGCAATCACACTTTTGCAACTCCGCACAACTAACCAGCAAGTGCACTGAGTCGTCCAAGTAATAAAACCTTATGCGAGTAAGGGTCGATCCCACAGAGATTGTTGGCTTGAAGGAAGCTATGGTCATCCTATAAATCATAGTCAGGCGGATTCAAATGGTTATGAGGTTTTGATAATTAAAAGATAAATAAAACATAAAATACAATAAAGATACTTATGTAATCCATTGGAGGGAATTTCAGATAAGCATTTGGAGATGCTTTGTTGCTTCTGAACCTCTGCTTTCCTATTGTCTTCATCCAATCATGCGTGCTCCCTTCCATGGCAAGCTGTATGTTGGTGGATCACCGTTGTCAATGGCTACCATCTGTCCTCTCAGTGAAAATGGTCTAGGTACGTTTCCGCACGGCTAATCATCTGTCGGTTCTCACTTGTGTCAGAATAGGATCTCTCTATCCTCTTGTACACTGTCACTATGCCCAACATTCGCGAGTTTGAAGCTCGTCACAGTCATTCCTTCCCCGATCCTACTCGGAATACCACAGACAAGGTTTAAACTTTTCGGATCTCAGGAATACTGCCAATTGGTTCTAGCCTATACCACGAAGGTTCTAACCTCACGGACTCGAATGCTCTGTTGTCAGGAGAGGCAAGTCAAATCCGTGGATTAGAGGCCCAAGAGATTATACTCTAGCTGTCGTCCAATGACTACGTTGAACATCATGTGGACCGCTTGTGGTTGTCAGGCATGCGTATCTTGGCTAAGCGAGTAACGAAGAGAGTGGGTGATTGTCATGGGTCACCCCTTCATTCCGACTTAACTGAATTAAGTACGAGTGTGTATCTTGGAGAAGAAGTAGGTGTGAATTGAAAGAAAAACAATAGTAATTGCATTAATTCATGAAGAACGGCATAGCTCTGCACCTTAATCTATGAGGTGTAGAAACTCCACCATTGGAAAATACATAAGAGAGAAAGGTCTAGGCATGGCCGAATGGCCAGCCTCCCTCAAAGTGATCAAAAGATCAAAAAATGATCAAAAGATGAAATACAATAGTCAAAAGTGCTATTTATACTAAGTGCAGATAGTGCAAAAATCCACTTCTAGGGCCCACTTGGTGTGTGTTTGGGCTGAGCTTTGAAGCTTTCACGTGCATAGGCCATTCTTGGAGTTAAACGCCATCTTGGATGCCAGTTTGGGCGTTTAACTCCAGTTCCGGTGCCAGTTCTGGCATTTTACGCTAGAAAAATGTCTCTGGTGGGCGTTTGGACGCCAGTTTGGGCCATCAAATCTCGAGAAAAGTTTAGACTATTATACATTGCTGAAAAGCCTAAGATGTCTACTTTCCAACGCAGTTGCGAGTGCGCCAATTGGGCTTTTGTAGCTCCAGAAAATCTACTTCGAGTGCAGGAGGGTCAGAATCCAACAGCATCTGCAGTCCTTTCTCAGCCTCTGAATCAGACTTTTGCTCAGGTCCCTCAATTTCAACAAGATAATACCTGAAATTACAGAAAAATACACAAACTCATAGTAAAGTCCAGAAACGTGAATACCAAGGGTGAACCCCTTAAGGAAGTAGCAAAAGGGGTTGAGATGTCCCTTGGTTCTTTGAAGGGCCTTGTGGATTTCTCAGTAGCACCCATGGACAATTTTAAAATCGTCATCGGGCTCAATTTGCAAAGGATGGCAAATATAATACCTATGCCATACTACGACGTAGTATGTGTCATGGAGAAACGATCTCTATGCATGGTCTCTACAGTCTCTAAAGTTGGCAGACCACCGATACTATCTGCTATGCAACTCAAGAAAGGGTAGAAGAGAGAGATTACATATTTGGCTCTATTACAAGAGGAGTCAACATCCAAAAGAGAAGACGTTCCTCCCAAAATCAAGGAAGTCCTTGAAGAAAATAAGGATGTGATGCCTCCCGAGTTGCCAAAAACAACTACCACCTAGGAGGAAGGTGGACCACAAGATTGAATTGGAGTCAGGAGCAAAGCCGTCCTCCTCAACACCTTATAGGATGGCACCGTGATGAGTTGCATCATCTACCCTTTTTTCTTGCATAAAAAGGACCATAAAAGAGGCATAATCTCATTTGATCATTGCAATACATGCCTTTATTGATGAATATCATAGTACATTGCTTTGAAATGAGTTTGTGCTGAATTTCAGGAGAAAAAGACATCAAAAATAGGAAGGAAACAACAAAACAAGTGGGGTGTGTGAAGCAGGCGTGCCACTTGGAACAAACGCCACAAAATTTCATTGGTGTGGCATGCCAGAAGCTGGGTGTGGCACGCTAGTATAACTTTCCAGAGAGCAACAATGAAGACCATTGAAGGGGCGTGGCACGCTAATTTATCATTTAGAAGAGTTCATCACTAAGGCGTGCCACTTTTTTTGAAGGTGTGGCACGCTAGCTCCAAAATTCACCACTTGAGGATCAAGGCGTGGCACGCCAAGCCTAAGAGACCCACAATTGAATGGGTGTGCCACTTGAGCAACATGGCATGGCACACTGGTATAAAAATCCAGAAAGGAGGTTAAAGGCTAAATATGGTCTGGCCGTGCCACTTGGTGTCGAAGGCGTGGCACGCCAGCCCAATAATTCCACTAAGGTGTGCCACTTGAACAACACAGGCTTGGCACGCCAATGCACAAAGAAGACCCAAACCAAAGCTGGGCGTGCCACTTGGAGTTGAAGGCGTGGCACGCCAGCTCACATATCTCACTTGGGCGTGCCACTTGTATGACTAGGCGTGGCACGCCAACACTCAAGGAAGCCAAGCAAAAGCTAGGCGTGCCCTGATGAGCGGATAATTTGTACGCTTTTTGGCATTGTTTTTAGTATGTTTTTAGTATGATCTAGTTAGTTTTTAGTATATTTTTATTAGTTTTTAGTTAAAATTCACTTTTCTGGACTTTACTATGAGTTTGTGTGTTTTTCTGTGATTTCAGGTATTTTCTGGCTGAAATTGAGGGACCTGAGCAAAAATCTGATTCTGAGACCAAAAAGGACTGCAGATGCTGTTGGATTCTGACCTCCCCGCACTCGAAGTGGATTTTCTGGAGCTACAGAAGCCCAATTGGCGCGCTCTCAATGGCGTTGGAAAGTGGACATCCTGGGCTTTCCAGCAATATATGATAGTC
>NC_029774.3:55067011-55068855 GCF_000817695.3 Arachis duranensis | reverse complement strand
GCCATGGAAGAAGCCTTGCGTGCATGAAGAAGAAGACAGTAGGAAAGCAGAGATTTAGAAGATAGAGCATCTCCAAAACCTCAACCTGTTCTCCATTGGTGCAAAACAAGTACTTGTTTCATGTTCTTTTACTTTTCACAATCAACCCTGATAATTATTGATATCCTGATTAAGAGTTACAAGATAACCATAGCTTGTTTCAAGCCGACAATCTCTGTGGGATCGACCCTTACTCGCGTATGGTTTATTACTTGGACGACCCAGTGCACTTGCTGGTTAGTTGTGCGAAGTTGTGTTTATGCCATGGTATTGAGCACCAAGTTTTTGGGGCCATTACTAGGGATTATGGATTATTTGAGTTGTAGTGATCACAATTTCGTGCACCAAGTTTTTGGCGCCGTTGCCGGGGATTGTTGAGTATGGATAACTGACGGTTCATCTTGTTGCTTAGATTAGGTATTTTTTTTTTGGAATTCTTAAAGATGAATTCTAGAGTTTCATGATGATTTGTTGAAGTCTGGCTGGCTGTGAAGCCATGTCTAATTTCATTGGACCGAGGTTTCAACTTATCATCACAAGAGCTTGTTGATTTCTATCAATCTTGCTTTTGGAGCAGTGATCTGCTAAGGCTTGGCTGGCCATTGGCCATGTCTAGTGTTTTGGACCGAAGCTCTCTTTGAAAGCTTGGCTGGCTGTGAAGCCATGTCTAATTCCTGGACCGGAGTCTTAGACTAAACATTGCATGATTCCTGGAATTCTCATTAAGAATTTTGATACCTTTATTTTCTTTTCTTTTCCACTTAATTTTCGAAAAAGCACAAAAAAATTTTACAAAATCATAAAATCCAAAAATACTTCTTGTTCGAGTCTAGAGTCTCATCTTAAGTTTGGTGTCAATTGCATGCATTCATTCATGTGTCCTAAGTTATTTTCAAGTTATTCTTGATGATTTACTTTCTCTGATCTTTGAAATTCTCTCGACTTGAGTGTTTTTGAGTGTCTCATATGCATTTTCATTTTGTTAGTATCAGTAGTATACAAACTGCTAAGTTTGGTGTCTTGCATGCATGGTTATTTAGTTGCATTTTGATTATTAAAACTCCAAAAATATTTTTAATTTGTGTCATTTCAAGTCAATAATACAGAGAATTGAAGATTCAGAACATACAGCAGAGGAATTGCACAGAAAAAGCTGGGCGTTCAAAACGCCCAGTGAAGAAGGACAGACTGGCGTTTAAACGCCAGCCAGGGTACCTGGTTGGGCGTTTAACGCCCAAAAGGGTAGCATTTTGGGCGTTAAACGCCAGAATGTGCACCATTCTGGGCGTTTAACGCCAGGATGGCACAAGAGGGAAGATTTTGTTTTCAATGCAAATTTTTTTAAGTCTTCAAAATTTTTCAGAATCAAATCTTTTTCAAATCATATCTTTTCAATCAAATCTCTTTCAAAATCAATTTCTTTCTATTTTCAAGGATACTTGCTATCAATTAATGATTTGATTCAACATTTCAAGTATGTTGCCTTTTCTGTTGAGAAAGGTTTAATGTTTGAATCATATCTTTTCTTGTTAGCCAAGTTATTAATTTTTAAAATCAAATCTTTTTTTAAATGTTTTTCAAATCATGTCTTCTCAATCACATCTTTTTAAAACTAATCATATCTTCTTAACCACATCTTTTTCAAAATAATTTTTAATCAAATCTTTTTGATTTCTAATTTCAAAATCTTTTTCAAAAATCACTTGATCCCTTTCCCACTCTTGGTTTTCGAAAATTAATTAGTGTTTTTCAAAAATGTTTTCAAAATCTTTTACTTAATTTTCGAAAATTGCTTCCCTTCTTCC
>NC_029774.3:55064969-55066059 GCF_000817695.3 Arachis duranensis | reverse complement strand
TTTCATGGAAGGATCAACAGAGACCTCAACAAGGTTTCAACAATAATAATGGTGGGAGAAACAGGTTTATCAATGGCAAGCCTTTTCCATCATCTTCTCAGCAACAGGCAGAGAGTTCTAAGCAGAACACCTCTGACTTAGCAACCATGTTTTCTGATCTAATCAAAACCACTCAAAGTTTCATGACTGAAACAAGATCCTCCATTAGAAATTTGGAGGCACAAGTGGGTCAGCTGAGCAAGAAAATTACTGAACTCCCTCCTAGTACTCTTCCAAGCAATACAGAAGAAAATCCAGAAGGAGAGTGCAAGGCCATCAACATGGCCGAATTTTGGGAGGAAGGAGAGGCAGTGAACGCCACTGAGGAAGACCTCAATGGACGTCCACTGGCCTCCAATGAGTTCCCCAATGAGGAACCATGGGAATCTGAGGCTTGGTGGATGAAATTGTGATCACATGTTCTTTTGTTTATAAAAGATGTATACTCTGAGGGCATTGTTTATTTTCACAACTCCGTTCAACTAACCAGCAAGTGTACTGGGTCGTCCAAGTAATAAACCTTACGTGAGTAAGGGTCGAATCCACAGAGATTGTTGGTATGAAGCAAGCTATGGTCACCTTGCAAATCTCAGTTAGGCAGATTAAAAATGATTTATGGGTTTTCGAATAATTAATAATAAAAAGAAGAAATAATAAAAGGGATAGAACACTTATGCAGATTTATTGGTGGGAATTTCAGATAAGCGGATGGAGATGCTGTAGAGCTCTTGGACGCCTGTTCTCCTACTCCTTCTACTCAGTCCTTCTTACTCCTTTCCATGGCAAGCTTTGTATAGGGGTTCACCATCAACTGTGGCTACTTTCATTCCTCACGGGGAAATATCCTGTGCGGCTGTCACTCGCACAGCTAACCAGTCTGGAGGCATCACCCATGGCTGATGGCTACATCCCATCCTCGCAGTGAAAACTATGCTAACGCACTCTGTCACAGTACGGCTAATCACCGGTTGGTTCCCGCTCCTACTGGAATAGAATCCCTCTTTTGCGTCTGTCACCAACGCCCAGCAGGTTAAAGTTTGAAGCACGTCAC
>NC_029774.3:55063269-55063510 GCF_000817695.3 Arachis duranensis | reverse complement strand
GTCCAAAATATCAATGAATATTAATTTAATTAGATGAGCGGGACTTGTAGCTTTTTGCTTCTGAACAGTTTTGGCATCTCACTTTTTCCTTTGTAATTTAGAGTGATTGGCTTCTCTAGGAACTTAGAATTTGGGATAGTGTTATTGACTTTCCTAGTTTAAGCATGTTGATTCTTGAACACAGCTACTTTATGAGTCTTGGCTGTGGCCCTAAGCACTTTGTCTTCCAGTATTACCACCA
>NC_029774.3:55054380-55055745 GCF_000817695.3 Arachis duranensis | reverse complement strand
TCCCTCAATTTCAGTCAAAATTTACCTGAAATCACAGAAAAACACACAAACTCATAGTAAAGTCCAGAAATGTGAATTTAACATAAAAACTAATGAAAACATCCCTAAAAGTAGCTCAAACTTACTAAAAACTATATAAAAACAATGCCAAAAAGTGTATAAATTATCCGCTCATCAAGGCTCAAAATGAGACCATAGAGATTCCATTGGACTTACTTCCACCATTCATGAGCTCTGATGAGTATTCTTCCTCTGAAGAGGATGAGTATGTCACTGAAGAGCAAGTTGCTAAATACCTTGGAGCAATCATAAAGCTAAATGACAAGTTATTTGGAAATGAGACTTGGGAGGATGAACCCCCTTTGCTCACCAAAGAACTGGATGACTTGTCTAGACAGAAACTACTTCAAAAGAGACAGGATCCTGGGAAGTTTTCAATACCTTGTACCATAGGCACCATGACCTTCAAGAAGGCCTTGTGTGACTTAGGGTCAAGTGTAAATCTCATGCCTCTCTCTGTAATGGAGAAGCTATGGATCTTTGAGGTGCAAGCTGAAAAAATCTCACTAGAGATGGCAGATAACTCAAGAAAACAAGCTTATGGACTTGTAGAGGATGTTCTGGTAAAAGTTGAAGACCATTACATCCCTACTGATTTCATAATCCTAGAGACGGGGAAGTGCATGGATGAATCCATCATCCTTGGCAGACCCTTCCTAGCCACAGCAAAGGCTGTGATTGATGTTGATAGAGGAGAGTTGATCATTCAAGTGAATGCAGAATCCTTGGTGTTTAAGGCTCAAGGATATCCCTCTGTCACCATGGAGAGGAAGCATGAAGAGCTTCTCTCAAAACAGAGCCAAACAGAGCCCCCACAGTCAAACTCTAAGTTTGGTGTTGGGAGGCCACAACCAAATTCTAAGTTTGGTGTTGAACCCCCATATTCAAGCTCTAAGTTTGGTGTTGGGAGGTTCCAACATTGCTCTGAGTATCTGTGAGGCTCCATGAGAGTCCTCTGTCAAGCTACTGACATTAAAGAAGCGCTTGTTGGGAGGCAACCCAATGTTATGTTTTTATCTATTTTTCTTTGTTATTTTATATTTTTTGTAGGTTGATGATCATGAGAAGTCACAAAATCAATGAAAAAAGACAAAAACAGAATGAAAAACAGAAAGAAAAACAGCACACCCTGGAGGAAGAACCCACTGGCGTTTAAACGCCAGTGAGGCTAGCTGTTGGGCGTTTAACGCCCAGTCTGGCACCATTCTGGGCGTTTAACGCCAGAAAGGGGCACCAGACTGGCGTTAAACGCCAGAAAAGGGCAAGAAGCTGGCGTTAAACGCCAGAAATGGGCACCAGCCCAGC
>NC_029774.3:55053325-55054333 GCF_000817695.3 Arachis duranensis | reverse complement strand
TCACCTATCAAATCCCATCTTTCTCTTCACCACTCACATCCATCCTTCATAAAACCCCACCTACCTCACCCTTCAAATTCAAACCACTCTCCCTCCCAAGCCCACCCATACATGACCGAACCATAACCTTTCCCCCACTCCTATATAAACCCATCTTCACTCCTTCATTTTCACACAACCTAAACACTACTTCTCCCCCTTTTTGGCCGAACACAAAGCCATTCCCCTCTTTCTCATTTCTTCTTCTTCTACTCTCTTCTTTCTTATTTTGCTCGAGGACGAGCAAACCTTTTAAGTTTGGTGTGGTAAAAGCATTGCTTTTTGTTTTTCCATAACCATTTATGGCATCCAAGGCCGGAGAAACCTCTAGAAGGAGGAAAGGGAAGGCAAAAGCTTCTATCTCTGAGTCACGGGAGATGGAGAGATTCATCTCAAGGGTGCATCAAGACCACTTCTATGAAGTTGTGGCCTTGAAGAAAGTGATCCCCGAGGTCCCTTTTTCACTCAAAAAGAGTGAATATCCGGAGATCTGACATGAGATCCGAAGAAGAGGTTGGGAAATTCTTACCAACCCCATTTAACAAGTCAGAATCTTAATGGTTCAAGAGTTCTATGCCAATGCATGGATCACCAAGAACCATGATCAAAGTGTGAACCCGGATCCAAAAAATTATCTTACTATGGTTCGGGGGAAATACTTGGATTTTAGTCCGAAAAATGTAAGGTTGGCATTCAACTTGCCCATGATGCAAGGAGATGAACATTCTTACACTAGAAGGGTCAACTTTGATCAAAGGTTGGACCAAGTCCTCATAGTCATATGTGAAGAGGGCGCCCAATGGAAGAGAGATTCAAGAGGGAAGCCGGTTCAATTGAGAAGGCATGACCTCAAACCCGTGGCTAGAGGATGGTTGGAGTTTATCCAATGCTCAATCATTCCCACTAGCAACCGGTCCAAAGTTACCATAGACCGGGCTATCATGATTCATAGCATCATGATTAGAGAAG
>NC_029774.3:55034176-55050840 GCF_000817695.3 Arachis duranensis | reverse complement strand
AGGGTGCGTTGAACATTTCCACTGAGAGGATGGGAGGTAGCCACTGACAACGGTGAAACCCTTGCTTAAGCTTGCCATGGAAAGGAGTAAGAAGGATTGGATGAAGACAGTAGGAAAGCAGAGAGACGGAAGGGACCAGCATCTTCATACTCTTATCTGAAATTCCTACCAATGAATTACATAAGTATCTCTATCTTTATCTTTATGTTTTATGCGTTTATCACCATACCCATTTGAGTTTGCCTGACTGAGATTTACAAGGTGACCATAGCTTACTTCATACCAACAATCTCTGTGGGATCGACCCTTACTCGCGTAAGGTTTATTACTTGGACGACCCAGTACACTTGCTGGTTAGTTGTGCGAAGTTGTGTTTATGCCATGGTGTTGAAGACCAAGTTTATGGATTATTTGAGTTGTAGTGATCACAATTTCGTGCACCATGCCCCTTGGTATCGAAGGCGTGGCACGCCAGCAAAGGAATCTCACTTTGGCGTGCCACTTGAACATTCAGGCGTGGCACGCTAACTCTTGGAACCAAGGCTAGTGATGGGCGTGACATGCCAATTGGTACAAAATCACAATCACACTTGCATTTCCGCACAACTAACCAGCAAGTGCACTGGGTCGTCCAAGTAATTCCTTACGTGAGTAACGGTCGATCCCATGGAGATTATCGGCTTGAAGGAAGCTATAGTTATCTTGTAACTCTTAGTCAGGATAGCGATAATAATTCTCAGTTTTAATTGGAATAAGTAAAAGAACATGGATTAAATGATACTTGTTATGCAGTAATGGAGAACAGGTTAAGGTTTTGGAGATGCTCTGTCTTATGAACTTCTGCTTTTCTACTGTCTTCTTCTTCACGCACGCAAGGCTCCTTCCATGGCAAGCTGTATGTTGGTGGATCATCGTTGTCAATGGCTACCAGCCGTCCTCTCAGTGAAAAAGGTCCATGTACATGGCTAATCATCTGTCGGTTCTCACTAATGTTTGAATATGATCCATTGATCCTTTTGCACACTATCACTGCACCCAGCATTCATGAGTTTAAAGCTCGTCACAGTCATCCCTTCCCGGATCCTACTCGGAATACCACAAACAAGGTTTAGACTTTCTGGATCTCAGGAATGCTGCCAATTGATTCTAGCTTATACCACGAAGACTTTGGTTTCACGGATTCGATCACTCTATTGTCAGGAGAGGCAATCAAACTCATGAACCAGAAACCCAAAAGATACACACTCAATCTAAGGTAGAACAGAAGTGGTTGTCAGGCACGTGTTCATAAGTTGAGAATGGCGATGAGTGTCACAGATCATCACATTCATCATGTTGAAGTGCAAATGAATATCTTCGAATAGAAACAAGCGTGATTGAATAGAAAACAAAAATAATTGTATTAATTTATCGAGACACAGCAGAGCTCCTCACCCCTAACCATGGGGTTTAGAGACTCATGCCGTAGAAGATACAAATTTAGATGTAAAATGTCATGAAGTACAAAATGAATCTCTAAAGTAGTTTTTATACTAAACTAGTAACCTAGGTTTACAGAAAATGGGTAAACTAAAATAGATAGTGCAGAAATCCACTTCCGGGGTCCACTTGGTGTGTGTTTGGGCTGAGCATTGAAGCTTTCACGTGTAGAGGCTATTCCTGGCATTAAACGCCAGCTTTGGTGCCTTTTTGGGCGTTTAACTCCAGCTTTTATGCCAGTTTTGGCGTTTAATGCCAGAAAAGGGTAGAAAGTTAGCGTTAAAACGCCAGTTTGCGCTATCAAATCTCAGGTAAAGTATGGACTATTATACATTTCTGGAAATTCCAAGATGTCTACTTTTTAACCCAATTGAGAGCACGGCAATTGGGCTTCTGTAGCTCCAGAAAATCCATTTCGCGTGCAGGAGGGTCAGAATCCAACAGCATCTGCAGTCTTTTTTAGCCTCTGAATCAGATTTTTGCTCAGGTCCCTCAATTTCAGCCAGAAAAAACCTGAAATCATAGAAAAACTCACAAACTCATAGTAAAGTCTAGAAATGTGATTTTTGCATAAAAACTAATAATTATATACTAAAAACTAACTAAATCATACTAAAAACTATCTAAAAATAATGCCAAAAAGCGTATAAATTATCCGCTCATCATAAGTCTCATGGCGTGGCACGCTGGTAGTGTTTTTCAGAGAAGGAGATAAGAAGCCAACGAACTGGGCGTGCCACTTGAGTGATGAGGCGTGGCACGCCAGCAAAGGGATGATGCATGGCACGCCAGCAAAGGGATGAGGCATTTAGAGGGGCGTGGCACGCCAGAACCTGGGCATGTCATGCTGGTACAAGTTTTCAGAAAGCATGAAGATGAGGAAATGGCCTGGGCGTGCCACTTTGTATCGAAGGCGTGGCACGCCAGGCTACTTGAGGTTATTAAAATGGCCTGGGCGTGCCATTTTGGCTCGAAGGCGTGGCATGCCAAGGATGTAATGAAGGAGGGTATGCCACTTGGATGATGAGGCATGGCACGCCAAGCCAGAATCAAAGGAAGCGTGACACGCCAGCGAAGCGCCAGTCACACGCCAACTGGAAGATCACGTTTCTTTTCCCTCCAAATTTTAATTTTCTTTTCACTTTTGTATTTTCCTTTATTTTTCTAGACCTAGGAGTAGTATAAATATCCCTTGGAAGTATTAAAAAAGGGATCGGAGTAGGAGGATTGAGGATAGTTCTAGTTGGGTTCACTTTTTACTTTTTACACTTTTTCTCTTCCATCTCTTGTACTTTCTCTCTGAGCTATGAGTAGCTAAATTCCCTCTCATTGAGAGAGGGAGCTCTATTGTACTTGATGGGTTAATGATAGTGAATTTCTTCTTTTCTTCATCTTCTCTTTGATTTGCTAAAAGGAATTTTGTTTTTCATGCTTAGTGTTCAATCATCTTGGAAAAGAGATTGAATGCAAAATGGGTTTCATCGGAACCTTGGAAAAGGAAACATGAAACCATGCTAGAAATTTCTTATCACACTTGAGTAGGATCTGGGTTTTGGTGTTTGGATATGGTGACATATAATCCTCCATCTACTTGGACCTATGATGATGTGTGGTATAATCAGGGACCAAGCATATCTCTCTTCATGAGCAATTAGATCAAGGAATTGGCTATTGATCAAGATCTGAGAGATTGAGTCACCAAGGGATTGGGGCTTAATCAATCATGATTGCCAAGAGGTCAATGAGTTGCATGATTGAAGAGGATATAAGCTGGATTTAATCCAAAGAGACAATATCTCCTGATCTCAATGAATTCCCCTTATTCTTATCTCTCCCATTCTTTTATAGCTTTTATTTACATTCTGCAAATCCCCATTCCTTGTTTACATTCTTGCCATTTCTATTTCTTCACTCTATTGCCTTTCTTTATTCATTTGCCATTTATGTTTTTGCCATTTATTATTCTGCAATCATAATTTATTCTGTTTAGCTTGACTAATTCACCAATTGATTAAAAATTGCTCAAATCTACCAATCTCTGTGGATACAATCCCACTCCACTGTGGGTTATTACTTGACGATAATTTTGGTGTGCTTGCCAAAGAGCGGATTCACCATTTTTATTGGGGGGATTGAATTCAAACTCATCACACCGCTAGAACTCGAGGAGTTGAAGAAGTAACTCTAGGATTTGCTAGATGCTGGGTTCATCCATCCATCAAAGGCACCTTATGGCGCACTAGTCTTGTTCCAAAAGAAGCATGATAGTTCATTGAGACTATGCATCAACTATCGAGCACTGAACAAGGTAACCATCAAGAACAAATACCCCATTCCTTTGATAGCCAATTTGTTTGATCAACTTGGTAGAGCCAAGTGGTTCTCAAAGCTAGATTTGAGGTCAGGATATCACCAAGTGAGAATTGCTGATGGTGATGAGCCTAAGACCATGTGTGTCGCGAGGTATGGATTGTATGAGTGGTTGGTGATGCCTTTTGGCTTGACCAATGCTCCTGTGACCTTCTGTACCTTGATGAACGAGATCTTTCGACCTTACCTTGATCGGTTTGTAGTGGTCTACTTGGATGATATTGTTGTCTATAGCAATACCTTGGAGGAACATGTAGAACACTTACGAACCATATTTAAGATCTTGCGAAAGAATAACCTATATGTGAAGAAGGAAAAGTGTTCCTTTGCAAGGGACGAAGTCCACTTCTTGGGACACATCATTAAAGATGAAACTCTCTGCATGGATCAAGGAAAGGTGAAGGCTATTAAAGAGTGGGAGCCGCCAAACAAGGTATCTGAATTGAGGTCATTCCTTGGGTTGGCTAATTACTATCGGAGGTTTATCAAGGGATACTCTGCCAAGGATGCACCATTAACTGATCTTCTCAAGAAGAATCACTCTTGGGAATGGTCAAAGGAGTGTCAAAAGGCCTTTGATGAGTTGAAGGCTGCTATCACAAAATGATCAGTACTAGCATTACCCGACTACTCAAACGTATTTAAAGTTTACATTGATGCTTCTGACTACGCTATTGGAGGGGTTCTGATGTAAGAAGGACATTCGATTGCCTTTGAAAGTTGCAAATTGAATGATACAGAGAGGCGATACACTGTCCAAGAGAAGAAGATAACTGCGGTGGTGCATTGTCTGAGAACTTGGCATCACTACTTGCTTGGTTCACACTTCATTGTCAAGACAGACAATGTAGCTACAAGCTACTTCCAAACTAAAAAGAAGTTAAGCCCCAAACAAGCTAGGTGGCAAGATTTCTTAGCTGAGTTTGATTTCAAATTTGAATACAAGTCAGGCAAGACTAATGTGGTAGTAGATGCGCTGAGTCGCAAGGCTGAGTTGGCGGCCATTTCTATGGTTGAAGGAGATATTGTGCATACCATCAAGGAAGGATTGCATCATGATCCATTATCCAAGAAGTTGGTGGAGTTGGCTAGAGAAGGTAAGACCAAAAGATTTTGGTTAGAAAATGATCTTCTCTACACAAAAGGGAGAAGACTATACGTTCCTAAGTAGGAAAATCTGATAAGGAAGTTGGTAAGAGAATGCCATGACACCAAGTGGGCTGGTCACAAAGGTCAGCGAAGGACCTTAGCACTCATTGAATATTCTTATTATTGGCCTCAAATGAGAGATGAAGTGGAGAGCTATGTGAAGACTTGTCTTGTGTGCCAACAAGATAAAATTGAAAATAAGATACCAAGTGGATTGTTGGAACCTCTACCTCCATCAGAGCGACCGTGGGAAAGTGTCTCTCTCGATTTCATCTCTGCCTTACCAAAGTCCGAGGGGTTTGGATCTATTCTCGTGGTAGTAGATCGATTTTCGAAGTATGCTACCTTTATACCCGCCCCTACTGATTGCATTGTAGAGGAGGCAGTACGACTATTCTTCAAGAATGTGGTAAAATATTGGGGATTGCCAAAGAGCATCATTAGTGATCGAGATCCATACTTCATAGGACGACTATGGACAGAGTTGTTCAAACTCCTTGGGTCGGAGCTTCATTTTTCAACAAGCTTCCATCCTCAAACCGATGGGCAGACTGAGAGAGGAATAACTTACTCGAGTGTTACTTGAGGCATTTCATAAGCTCTAATTAGAAGGATTGGATAAAACTCCTCGACATTGCTCAGTTCTCATACAATTTGCAAAGGAGTGAGTCTACAGGGAAGAGTCCATTCGAGATTGTGACTGGACAACAGCCACTTACACCTCACTCTCTTTCTTCCTCTTACTCAGGGAAGAGCCCTGGAGCTTATCATATGATTAAGTCTTGGGAAGAATAAGCAGATGTCACTCGTTCTTACCTTGACAAAGCTGCAAAGAGGATGAAGAAATGGGAAGATAAGAAGAGGAGGCATGCAAGCTATCAAGTGGGAGACAAGGTAATGATCAAACTTCTTCCACAACAATTCAAAGCCTTTCGCAAAGTTCATAAGGGTTTAATATGCAAATACGAAGGGCCATTTGAGATCATTGGACATGTTGGGGAGGTTACTTACAAAGTACAACTCCCTCCCTCTATGAAGATCCACCCAGTCTTCCATGTGAGTATGCTTAAACCATATCATAAAGACCAAGATGAACCGAGCAGAGGTGACTCGAGTCGTGCTCCGCCTATGGTAATTAGATCCTTTGATAAAGAAATCGAAGAGATCTTAGCTACTCGCATCGTGCAACGAAGAGGAGTACCACCAACTATCCAATACTTGATCAAGTGGAAAGGACTCCCGATAATCGAAGCTAGCTGGGAAACTTGTGAAGATTTGTGGCAATTCCAAGAACACCTACGGCGCTATCATGAACAGAACGTGACGAGGACGTCTACGCATTAGGTGGGGGAAAATGTCACGGTAAATTTTAGAAGGTTAGATTTAACAGTGTTTGTATAGTTTTTTAGAGTGTTTGAGAATACTCAAGATGGTTCCGGAATGTTCTAGAATGTCCTAGAAGGTTCTAGAAGACCCTGGAAGGTCATAGAGTATTCTAGAAGAGAGTAGATGTATATAGAAGTATAAAGAGTGCTATGGAATAATCTAGAAATATTTAGAAAGTTGTGGTAGGATAGATATTTGTAAAGAAGGTTCTGGATGATTAATTTGGACCGTTGATTAGATTTAATCTTAACCATCCCTTCTTCTCTTCTGAATATATAGGTTAATAACATCATCTTCTTATTCATCCCAAACACACACCAAACGAAGAAAAGAAAAGGGAGAAAGGGCCAGCAACGGGAGAAGAAGGAAGAACAAGAAGCTGAATCATCATCATCATCTTCAGTGCACATAGAAGAGCAGAAGAATGGTCTTTGATGGAGGATAATCGAAGTTAGAGACCCTCGACCACTCAATCTCTTCAACGTTCTTCCACTGGGTAAGAACCAGTGATTCCTATTCCTCTATTCTTCTTCCAATTCGAAAATTCAATCTTCATTGTGCTCCATTTTCTTTATTTAGTGACCAAACCATTCAAAAACAACCACTTACACGAGTAAGAAATTCTTCTCTTGTTCCATTTTGATTCAGCCATTTGGCCTTGATGAAGTAACAGAGCCATGAATTTGTGATTGTTAGGGTTTCTGATTCAAGATAAATAGAGGAGCAGAATTTAGTTTGTGATTTTCAAAGAAGGTAAAGGATAGGATAGATAGAATGCTATGTTTGCTACTGTGTTTGCTTGTGATGATTGATGACTCATTATATGCTTGATTAATGAAAAGTGTATTTTGAATTCTGTTTTGATATGATACAAAAAAGTGAATGTTCAATTATGTATACATACGTGTAAAAATGTGAATTGATGATTTTAAGTTCTTGGGGCTGTACTCAACATTCTAACAACTTTGTTTAATAAAAAAGAAGATAGAATTATGGTTTTAGAAGTATTATAAGTTTAGTTGTGAAATTTGATATATGAGATTGTTAAATTACTTGATGCAGAATCTCTGCATATTTGGCAGCGACTTGAAATAAACTCTGGGAGAACTCTGGACCACTGATTTGAATAAAATTATTTTTCTGTGAAACCTTGGTGTGTTTTAAATGTCCTATAAAAATTTCAGAACTTATTGATGAGTAGATTAAAAGGAATGAATTTTTGCAAATTATTGGTTTCTGCAGAAAAGTCTATTCTCTTGTTATAGAAGCATCAACTTATAACCTACTTAACTTTTGATTCTAATAACTGATAAAGTTGAAACTAATGGCAAGTTGAAGATTTGTACGTCTATAACACCCAGTTTGAATTTTAGACCAATGCCATGTTTGACAAAATAAATATGCAGATGGGAAGGTGACTAACTTACTGACCTTTAAAAACAACGTTTTCCAAAATAGGGCTATGTTTCTAGCTGTATATCTTTTTCGTGTGACATAATATTGATCTGAAATTTGATTTGCTTGAAATCTGAACGAGTCTAAGGTCACAAATTTTGAAGGACAATTGGTTAAAATTGAATTTTTCATGAATTTATTAAAATCATTGTTCTCTGCTATTTTTATATTTTTTTAAAATAATGGCAGAATTTTGAAAATTATTATAAAATTCAATTTTGATCAGATTACCTCAAAACTAGTTTCAAATTAAAGCTTTGGACCTACAAAATTACATTGTATAAGTAAATGTCTTGTACGTGAGTTTTTCACAATATATATGGGCCTTAGAAAGTCAACAGGTGCTGCGTCGGTGATCTGTATATAGCATTCACTGTTTTGTATGCATAATTTTAGGTACAGGCATTGTCATAAACTTCAGTCTGTCGGAGACATGTGAATATAAAATTGTACAATTTCGAGGCCATTCATTATACTAATTATTAAATAGAAAGTTAGTCACCAGTAGGATGTTAAGCTAAATATTCTAAGAGGAGACTAGAAGAACATGTTAGAATTTAAAGTAGGTGCCAAGATACCAAGAAGACTTTAGCAAAAGTAATTATGCTGAAATGAAGTGTGAATATTCTGGGGAAGACCAGAATTAATTGTATAAATTAGTGGTAGCCCTGATGGACCCAGAGCAGACTGTTTACTGAGAAGGGGTGAGGTTCGCTCTGACGAAACCATAGCAGATTAGCTGGTGAGAAGGAGGAACGTATGGGGTAGGGACACCTACCGAGAAAGTTGTTTCTCTTCCAGGCGCATACCATCAAGTTGCATTACTGACTGAGTTGAGAAACCATATCCGAGCATAACCTCGGGTAACATTGGGCTGCGGATAGACGATCGATGTGTGAGCTCATGGTCTGCACTAGGGACATGCATGCATCATGTTGGTTGCGCACTTGCAAATTACTTGTGTTTGATATTGTAATTACTTTAATTGCATATATTTGTTTTCTGTTATATATAAATAAATATGTTACTCGGTTATTTTCCTTTTACTTTGTTTGACCAAAACATAGAAACCAAGACCCTAGGATCCCTTTCACCCTACTGGAACTTTAGGTTGTCACCCTTCTTTTCTTTTCTTTTTCCCCTCCCCAGATGGGATCGTCGGTGATCTTCTTTGAGATTCCTCTTATCTTGAGTTATGGAGACCCCGTGCGGGGTGGAGTCTTCATGTGGGGAACACCTAGAACCCGCATTTATGCTTTACGCGACCGTAGTTTTAGATTTTCTGTACATAGCCCATATTTTGATCCAAACATACCATACGAGTTTACCTTAGCGGAGCTACATCTTGCCGGAGGCCAGTTTCTTTTTCCTTATTCTCTCAATATGGTAGGACCGCACTACAATGTACCATTTCCAAGTTTTTTGTATGTACACAAGGCTGAACCAGATCTTACTCAGCATTTTCCGATTCCCGACTACACAGGTTTAGCCGATGCCAAATCACCCTTGGGGCACCATGTTGCAGCTGCTCAGGCCACACACTCTAATATGGCAGTGGATGTGTAACACCCTAATTAGTTTAAGCTTTACCTCGCGTCGTAGAGTAAAGATTAATCAAAGGTTATGACAATTCTAAACTCATACGTGTAATATATAAAGAAAGAATTAATATAATCTAGAAGCCCGATGAAAGATATAGCTAAAAACCAGGATTTAAAAGCGCAAAACGTACTAACGAAGCTTCTAACTTTAAGCACAAGAAAAGATACAATATAATAAAATATCATAGTATAATATCATAAGAATCTAGCCACGGCTCGCGGAGTTTAAGCCGGCTAGCCATATATATAGACAACCAGAAACTGAAGTTTAAAAGAGCTTATACAAGTTTTGTTCTCTCAAATACAAGTCTCTAGACAAAACAAAATACAAAACTGAGAGATGTATAAACAAAATAAACAAAACACTCCAAAAGGTATCATGATCCTCTGCTTCTGTCACCATCCAAGTAACTCACCGAGGTGGGTTATGACCTGCATCTGAAAAATACAACAGAAATATGGTATGAGAATCGGAGGTTCTCAGTATGGTAACAGTGCCCAATGATGTAGGATATAAGACCCCGGGACGCCAAAGGAAATCCTAAGCTCCATATCCATCAAAAAATCTCATCTTAAAGCATACTAAAACAATAAACCATATAAGCATATAAACCTTATCATAAATAAACAGGGTACTCTATCTTAGGGGTTTTCTATTCTAACCAAATACCGCTGTCCCACAGCCTTCACCAACCTATCCTCCATGCGATCCCATCACCACCGCGTTCTAAACCTCCTCAATCCCAGTAGAAATCATAATTATATACAATGCAAGTAATACACAAGTAGAAGCATATAAGGCAAGTAGTCAAGTAAGTAAATAGGCATGTTGTTCAATTAGGCATACAATTATAAGTCGGCAAAGAGAACAAACTGATAGAAAATGCACATGATGAATGCCTGTCCTACTGGCTGTGATATCACATTGTCGGTTCAACTGCCAACCCGACACATCTCCATGGAGATGTCGCCCTTCGGAATCATCATTGAGAACCCTCAAGATATAGTGCTCGGATCACTATCTAGGGTTTTGCGCCCGCACGCTCAATTGATCCAGAGGGATGCGAGCGGGATACTCTTGCCACGGACCTCACATCTCAACGCAAGTGGGACGAACCACCGCCCTTACGCCGCTGCCGCCACCTCGACAGGCGGGATCCAACCGCCGTCCCTACCGGGCACATAGCGTCTCATCAATCTCAGAATAAAATAGCAGTTCGATGGTTTTTCAGAAAACATTTTCAATACATCGGTGGTTCCTCATCACACATTCGAGTCCTCGACTCATCTCAACCACTGTCAATTCACATTTCCATTACGAACTCAATAGTTCCTCAATTCTCATCTTATACATCAACCACTGATCACATACTATCGATCCATCCTCAGTACACCAGAAACCTAGGCCTCCGTTTTCTAAGTTTTCCAAATAATATCATCTAAAACCCTTAAGTTCTTTCCCATGTTTTAAATGTCCAAAACTAGGCCCTAAGAGTCTTAAAATGGTGTTAGAGAAGCTTGCAATCTTGTTAGAAAGGTGAAATAGTTGAAAACAAAGTTAAATTTAAGAAACAAGACGTGTGCGTACGCACAGGGGTGTGTGTGCGCACGCCCTGGAGAAGTTTTAAAGAGTGTGTGTCTGCATAGAGGTGTGCGTACCCACTGGTACTAAAATTCACAATGTCTGTTCGCTCGCACAAGCTGTGATAGCACCCTCAACAGACTGGCCTTCCCAACGTGTGCGTGCGCACAGGGCTGTGCGTACGCACAGGTTGCAATTCCTCATTCGTATGTGTGCGCACAAGCTGTGTTAGCACTGTGAACAGCGAGCCTTCCACTGCGTGTGTGTACATACAGGTTTGTACGTGCGCACAGGCTAAAATTTTTGCAGGGTTGTGCGTGTGCACATACCAGAAATCACAATTTTGCAACTTTGCAGAATTTCAGATTTTTATCCCAATCTTTGAATGATCATAACTTCCTCTACGAAATTCCAATTTTTACAAACTTTATATCAAATTGAAGAGTTTTCAATAAGCTTTAATGTCAAGAAATTTTCAATCAATTTTGAAAACCGAGGCATAAGTTATGATCAGAGAAAATTTACCAAATTTTCCTTTTTACCAAAAACCACAAGTGCTCCAATTTTTCAAATTCTCAAACCACATCCAACCAAAACAATACCAAACCCCTATTTATGACACATTCTACCCTCTTGGGTTAAATTCATCATTTATACAATCTTTCCATCTCAATTCACTATTCTCACCCATCAACATCAAAAGTGCAATACCACAATCAATCCCCATTCAACTTTTCCAACCACATTACCAAATTATCAACATCAATATTACATATATCAACACAAATTACTTTTCAACTTCACATAATCGTTCATCCTCATCATAACATTATCAATCATCATGAACAAACTCAAAAATCATTAATCAATCATAAATCATCACATATCATTATTCAACTACTCAACAACCATTTTAATTAAAATCTATCCTATGGGTCACTAGCCTAAGTGTCCATGAATATTATATACTACATAGAGAAAACCGAAACCATACCTTAGCCAATTCTCTATATGCACCAAAACCCAAATTTGAGCATAATATCAACTTTTCACCAAAATCCAAGCTTCCAATTCCACCTCAACAAGCACCAACAAGTTCCAATAGCTCCCAATTCACAATAATCAAGCTATATATATACATAAACCATCAAAAATCAACCTAGGGCTCAATTTAAACATAATCTTGCAAAGGTTCAAGAGCTCTTACCTTTCCTAATAGCTTTGGGAGCCAAAACGCAATGCTAAACAAGGATTAGAGTGAATCTAAACACCAAAAAATCACAAAATCTCACTTAATCAAAACCTTAAAACTCGAAATATAAAGAGAAGAACTGAGAGGGATTGGAGCTTTCTTACCAGTTTCTTATATGGGTCTTGTAGACCTCTTCACAAGGAACACATAGCAACAAATGGTGCGGCGATTGGAGCTCTATAGCTCAAGATATGAGCTTGTGAAGATGGAAGTGAATAGTGCTCAATCTCTTTTCCTTCTTCTCTCAATTTCTGATGTGTGTTGTGTTTATGAGAGGGTAAGGGTTCATTAATGAGCCCTTATATATGTTAGGCTTGGGCCAAACTTGGGCCCGGTCCAACTCGTTAGCGTTTTTAGTCCGTTTGGCCTAACTTCGGGCCAAACCTTTAAAATTAAAGCCCGATTTTTGACTTCTAATATTTTTCTAAGGTTTTTGACTGTTTTCACTTTTTCTTGGCAGCACCGGGCAGACTTAAACCGGTTCAACCAGTTCGACTGCCAGTTTGCAGTTTTTCATGGTTTTTTGCAGAAAACACGTTTTCTAACTCAGAAAAACCTACTGAGTCCAAAAATTACATTTAAATCCTCAAATTCTCACTCCAACTTTTCAGAATCTAGTTTGGGCAATATTAATTACTTAATTAAATGATTAATTAAGCTCAATTCTTACATTCTCCCCACCAAATAAGAAATTTTGCCCTCAAAATTTAGTGATTACCTGAGAATACCTCGGGATGATCTTTTCGCATCTCAGACTCCAATTCCCAAGTATGCTCTTCAACTCCTACTCGCTCCCAAGCAACTTTAACCAATGAAACTTCCTTTCCTCACAGCTTCTTCACACTATTGTCGTTGATTCTCACTGGCGTCACTTGGAAGGTCAAATTTTCCCTTAACTCGACCGATTCAGGCTCCAACACATGAACCACATCCGACGTGTACTTGTGGAGCTGTGACACGTGGAATACATCATGCAAGTTAGACAAGTGAGGTGGCAAGGCTACTTGATATGCCACCGGTCCGAATCATCTTAGAATCTCGAACGGTCCGATGAACCTCGGATTCAACTTCTTGGTCTTAATTGTTCTTCCAATCCCAGCTGTCTGTGTAACCCTCAGGAATACATGTTCTCCCACTTCAAATCTAACGGTTTCCTTCTCTGGTCTGTATAACTCTTCTGTCGACTCTGAGCAGTTAACATCCTTGCACAAATCTTCTTAATGTTCTCAGTAGTTTCTACTACCAAATTAGGACCCAAGACGCTTACTTCACCCGATTCATACCAACAAAGTTGAGATTGGCACTTCCGTCCATACAAGGCCTCATACGGAGCCATCCCAATGCTCACATGAAAGCTATTATTGTACACAAACTCCACCAATGGCATGTAACGGTCCCAACTTCCGGGTTGATCCAATACACATGCTTTCAGTAGATCCTCCAATGTCTGAATAATCCTTTCTGACTGTCCATCTATTTGTGAGTGATATGTTGTACTGAGACACAGCTTCATACCGAAAGTTCTTTGGAAAGCTCCCCAAAATCTTGACGTGAATCGAGGATCACGATCTGACACTATGCTCGACGGCACACCGTGCAACCTGACTATTTCCTTAATGTACAATCTTGCTAACTCTTCCATAGAACAGTTTACTCGGAAAGGAAGAAAATAAGCGGATTTGGTTAAGCGATCCACGATCACGCAAACCGCATTAAATCCCAACCTAGTCCTTGGTAACTCGGTCACAAAATCCATTGCAATTCCTTCCCATTTCCACTGAGGAATGTCAAGTGGCTATACCATCCCCGACGGTTTCTGATGCTCTATCTTTACTTTCTACAATGTCAAACACTTGGATACCACTGTAGCCATATCACCTTTCATCCCAGGCCACCAGCACATCTTCTTTAAGTCATAACACATCTTCGTGCTTCCGAGATGAATGGAAAACCCACTGTTATAAGCTTCTGACAACAAGTCTTGTCTCAAACTTCCGACATCCGATATGCAAATTCTCCCTTTGTACCTCCATAATCCTTCATCATCCTTGATGAATTCTCCAAGCCTCTTCTCACCAACTGGTTGAAATAGTTGCTGAAGCTTTTGCTCATTTTGCTAAGCCCTCTGAATCTCCGTCTTAAACGTACTTGAGATCTGTAATTGATTCAAATAAGCTCTTCCGGAAACTTCACTAATATCTAGCTTAAGATCCACAAACTTATCCACTAACTCCTCTTCCTTGATCCGCATCCAAGCTATGGTTAAAGATCTCTGACTCAATGCGTCTACTACCACATTCACCTTTCCAGGATGATAACTCAGTTCAAAATTATAGTCCTTAAGCAACTCCATCCACCTCCTCTGATGCATATTAAGCTCTTTCTGATCAAAGTTGTACTTGAGACTCTTATGATCAGAAAAGACGCTAAACCTTACTCCGTACAAATGGTGTCTCCAAATCTTCAATGCAAACACAATCGCCGCTAATTCCAAATCATGAGTTGGGTAGTTCACCTCATGCGGTATCAGCTAACGTGATGTGTAAGCCACCACATTCCGGTGTTGCATCAACACGCAACCCAGACCCTACAAGGAAGCATTACAGTACACTTCGAATGGTTCATGCGGTTCCGGCAAGATTAAAACAGGTGCTGAAGTTAACTTCTGCTTCAAAGTTTTAAAACTCTCTTTACACTTCAACGTCCATACAAATGGCACTTCCTTCTTTGTCAACTTTGTCAGTGGTAGTGCAATCCGGGAGAATCCTTCAATGAATCTACAGTAATATCTGGCTAAGCTCAAAAAGCTTCTAACTTCCATCACAGTCGTCGGTCTTTCCCATTCCATCACTGCTTCCATCTTAGAAGGATCTACAGCTATTCCTCCTTTGCTCACCACATGGCTTAAGAATTTCACTTCCTCCTTCCAAAACTCGCACTTGGACAACTTAGCATATAACTTCCGCTCCTTTAAGATTTGCAACACAATCCTTAAGTGTTCCTCATGCTCCTTCGCCGTCTTAGAGTAAACCAAGATGTTGTCTATGAAAACCACCACGAATTTGTCCAAAAAGGGATGAAAGACTTTGTTCATGTAATCCATGAAAACAGCAGGTGCATTTGATAAACCACTATTTTATGGTTTATATTGTGTTTAATTGTGTGGTTTTATCATGATCCTTACCCACTTATTCATTAATTTAGCATGCATTTATATTTCCTTCCTGAAATTATTACATGATTGAAAACTGCTTCCTAGTGACTTTTAATTATGCATTTTAATTCTCCTTTATTCCATTCGATGTTGTAATCTGTGTGTTAAGTGTTTCAGGCTTTATAGGGCATGAATGAGTTGGAGATTGGAAAGGAAGCTAGCAAAAATGGAAGGAACATGAGAAATTGAGGAGATAACCAGTGAGAAGTGACGCGGCCGCGTGACTCACGCGTTCACGCGAAAGAGGAGAAATCGCAGTGACGCAGCTACATGGCTAACGCGACCGCGTGGATTGGAAAAGCACAAGTGATGCGGAAGCGTGGACGACGCGAACACGTGGCAGGGAAAAACGCGAATGACGCGTCCGCATGGATGATGCGATCGCGTGACGTGCACGATCTGCATAATCTGCAGAATTCGCTGGGGGGCGATTTTGGACCCTATTTTGACCCAGTTTTCGGCCCAGAACAGCAGACTAGAGCCAGAGAACATGCAGAAACCAGGGATAACATTCATTCTACACAGTTTTAGTTTTAGAACTAGTTTTTACTCCTCCTCTAGGTTTTTCTCTCTACACATTCATAGTTCTTAGGATTTTATTTTTCTACCACTTTTTGCATTGGGATACTGAGAAGAGTTATTACCTCATCAAGACTTCGTCATTCTAGTTCGTTTTCTTTACTTGGCTTTACTCTTCCATGTCCTTTGCTTTGTTTAATTTTACCATTGGAATATTTTTAGGATTATTTAATACACGGATTACTTTTATTTTTAATTGATTATTTTGATTTTTATTTACAATGTCTTTCTTTAATTCCTTTTCATACGTTATGAATTTTACATTCACAATGAGCGAGTAGTTCCCTAACTTGATGGGGAGTTGATTGAAGGGAGCCCTTGAGTTGGAAGGCTTAAAAGAAAGATTGTAATTGGGTTTATTGTTGGATTGCCCTCTAGTCACTAACACCAATCCCTTTTAATTAAGTGGGTTGCAACTTGTGAACGGACGTAGCATTCTAACTTGTTTGACTTTCTCTTACCTAGTAAGAGATAACTAAACAGGATAACCTTTAATTATCAATTAATCTAGAGAGTAATCCAACAATAATGGGGCTTCCAACTAATCAACTCCCAGTCAAGGCTTTTATTTACATTATTCAAATTCTCCAATTTAAA
>NC_029774.3:55003801-55034058 GCF_000817695.3 Arachis duranensis | reverse complement strand
AAGTGGATTTCTGGCGAGTTAAGAACTATACTTGCAACGTATATATTTTAATAATTTTTAATTCGCCAATTTCTGCTCGCATCAATTTTTGGCGCCGTTGCCGGGGAGTTGCAACAGTGTGCTAATTTATTGATTGGTATTTATTTTTATTGCAATTTTTCTTTTCATTCTATCACTATGAGCTGTACGTTTCTTTCGTTAAATGACGCGTTCACTTCCTGATCCAAGCATGCTAGTATTTGACCCTGAAATTGAAAGAACTCTTTCACGTATAAGGCAAGCTCGACGTCGGCGACTCCTCTTTGAGGACGAACCTGAACCGTCATCTAAGGAAGAAACAAGCTCCCTCTCTACTGATCCAGTTCATTTACGTGCAGGTGACATGGCAGCACCCAGAAGAGTCACTATCCAGGAGGAAGGAGCCCCTGATTTTACGCTCCAACCATTTCAGGCACACCACCCAGCAGTAGTTGTAGATTTTGAAATAAAGTCTTCACTACTCAACTTGATGCCCAAGTTTCATGGCTTACCTGCTCAAGAGCCTATCAAGCATCTTAGGGATTTCCAGACTGCTTATTCTACTGTTAAGCGTGATGGCACTGATGAAATCTCTATTCTGTTGAAAGTCTTTCCGTTTTCTCTGGAGGGAAAGGCAAGAGAGTGGTACTACACTCAACCCGTAACAACTGTTTCCAACTGGGATACACTTAGGAGAGTTTCTGGATAAATTCTTTCCAACTAAAGTTGCCGATAAGCTGAGGAATGATATGTCTATGATCGTTCAGGATAAATCTGAGACCCTCTATGAATACTTGGAATGCTTTAATAATCTTCGAGATGCATGCCCCCATCATATGATTGACAAGATAGTGTTGCTCGTCTACTTTACACAGGGTTTGAAATCTCAAGATAGGACCACACTAGAAGGTGCTAGCAATGGTTCTATGAAAAAGTACAAGACTACGGAAGAAGCATGGCAATTGATCAGTGACTTAGTTGACTCTACTAGGAATCATAGGCAGAGACAAAGTCGGTCAAGAGCTGTTGCAGTGGTATCCACTAGTAAAGAGACTGCTGCTATAGCTCAGAGCTTATGTGAAATGACTAACTTGCTGAAGCAGATGCAACTGAATCAATAACAGCCTCAGCAAGTTCAGCCTTCTCCACCATAGCACAACCAGCAGTTGGTTCCACAAAGAGTATGCAGAATCTGTGCAGATTACAGTCACTATACCGATGAATGTCCGCAACTCCAACCAGAAGACAACACTGTAGCAGCCACTCATAACTTTCATGACCGCCCCAATCAAGGGTACAATCAAGGTGGCAACTATAACCAAGGATGGCAGGATAACTCTAACCAAGGTTGGAGAGACAATTCTAACCAGGGTTAGAGGGACAATTATAACAGAGGAGGCAGAGATAATAATAGAAATCAGAGGTGGAATAACAATAACAACTTCAGGCAGCAGTATCAGAATTAGTCCTACAGAGCACCTCATTTAAGACAGCCTCAAGCATCTCAGCAGACCTCTCAGATCACTTACCCCTCTTCATCTCCTAATGATGAGTTACTACAATCCATTGATCGGAGACAACAGGCCATGGAAAACAATTTTACTTCTACTCTGAATGGTTTGAATTCTACTTTGCAAGCCCTTGTCTCACAGATTGGATCAATGAACAACTCCAACAACCAGTCCTCAAGCTCTGGTGGACTTTCCTCTCAACCATTACCCAACCTAAAGGGTGGTATTAATGCCATCACCCTAAGGTCCGGAACCACATTGCAAGAGAGAAATCAGGAAGAGCCAACTCCATCTGAACACACCTCAGCTGAAGAGGTAGTGGAAATAGAAGATGTTGAAGAAGAAAAGAGCATGCAAGACATGGCTGAAGAAGAAGACACCAAATTACAGGAAGAAGCAACAAAGGGTGCAAACACTATAGAGGACACCGTTCCTATTCCATTTCCACAACTTGCAAGGAAGCCCAGGAAGTAGTTGGAACCTGATCCCAAAATGGTAGAAATATTCAAAAAGGTTGAGGTAACTGTTCCCCTTTTTGATGTCATTCAACAGGTACCTAAATATGCAAAGTTTCTAAAAGATTTGTGCATACATAAAGACAAAATTAATGAATTAGAAACTATTCCTTTAGGAAGTTCTATATCTGCTTTAATGGGAAATATACCTGAAAAATGTAGTGATCCAGGTCCATGCATGGTTAACTGTACAATTGGAGGTGTGATATTTTCTGACTGCATGTGTGATTTACGAGCATGTGTTAGTATAATGCCTTTATCTGTATATGATGTTTTGAGGCTCCCTCCCTTAAAAAGGTCGGCAGTTCGTTTTGTGTTAGCAGATAAAAGTATTATTACAGTGGCTGGAGTTGCTAAAGATGTATTACTGGGCATTAAAGGTCTCACTTTTCCCATTGATTTTTACATCCTGGAGATGCCCCAAAATGACTCAGAGAAGCCATCGTCTATCCTACTCGGATGACCTTTCTTGAAGACCTCGAAGTTCAAATTAGATGCTTTTGTAGGCACATACTCTTTTGAAATAGACGGCCGAGTAGTAAGCTTCAATCTGAATGGAGTTATGAAGCACCCTCCAGAAGATCGTTCTATCTTCCAGTATGACATCATAGATGAAACCGTAGCTGAAGTTCACCAGGAAGAGTTTGAAGATAAGTACATAGGACAAGGTCCAAGTATGGGGAATTCCGAGGACAATGCAGGCACTCTACCAATGCCACCAGTTCCAGATAATCCAGAGCCAGACCATGATCAGAAGTTAGAATTGAAACCCCTCCAATGAACAGAAGTTAGAATTGAAACCACTCCCTCCACACCTCAAATATGCTTACCTTTAGGACAAGCAGAAGTTTCCAGTTATCATTGCACGGGACCTCACTTCTCCGCAGGAAGAGCAGTTACTTAGTGTGCTGAGGAAGCACAAGAAAGCAATTGGGTGGAGTTTAGCAAACATAGTAGGCATCAACCCTCAAGTTTGTGAGCACAAGATATTTTTAGAAGAAGGAGCAAGACCTGTTCGTCAACCACAAAGAAGATTGAACCCCACTATTTTAGAGGTTGTCAAGAAGGAAGTGACCAGACTATTAGAGGCAGGTATTATCTACCCCATCTCAGACAGTGAATGGATGAGCCCAGTGCAAGTGGTGCCCAAGAAGTCTGGAGTCACTACAGTGAAGAATGAGCATGGAGAGCTCATAGCAACCAGAGTACAGAATGTTTGGAGGGTCTGCATTGATTACAGGCGTCTCAACCAAGCTACTCGTAAGGATCACTACCCTCTTCCATTCATTGATCAAATATTGGATCGCCTGTCAGGTAAATCACATTATTGCTTTTTAGATGGTTACACAGGCTATTGTTAGATTCATATAGCTCATGAGGATCAGGAAAAGACTATCTTTACATGTCCCTTTGGGACTTATGCTTACAAGAGAATGCCATTTGGCCTGTGCAATGTACCAGCTACCTTCCAGAGGTGCATGATGAGTCTTTTCTCTGATCTTATTAAGGACTGTATGGAGGTTTTTATGGACGATTTTAGCATTTATGGTGATTCTTTTAACCTTTGCTTAGATAGTTTATCTAGAGTATTAGATAGATGTGTCAGTACAAACCTTGTATTGAATTTTGAAAAATGTCATTTTATGGTTAAACAAGGAATCGTACTGGGACATGTTGTATCTAATACTGGCATTTCTGTAGATCCAGCAAAGGTGGATGTTATTTCTAGTTTGCCTTACCCCTCTTCTGTGAGGGAAGTCCATTCGTTCCTTGGACATGCAGGTTTTTACCGAAGATTCATTAAGGAATTTAGTAAGGTAGCACTTCCCCTATCCAGATTACTGCAGAAAAATATTGAGTTCGAGTTCAGTGAGGATTGCAAACAAGTGTTTGACAAGCTGAAAACCGCCTTGACTCAAGCTCCAATTGTGAGAGGACCAGATTGGAGCCAGCCGTTTGAAATCATGTGCGATGCTTCCAACCATGCAGTAGGAGCAGCGCTGGCTCAGCGTGAAGGTAAGGATCCTTTTGTTATTGCTTATGCGTCTAAAACTTTAGACGCCGCTCAGTCCAATTACACTACTACTGAGAAAGAGCTTCTTGCTGCCCAGTCCAATTATACTACTACTGAGAAAGAGCTTCTTGCTATTGTTTTTGCTCTGGATAAATTCCGAGCTTATTTACTTGGTACTAGAGTAGTAGTGTATTCGGACCATGCAGCTTTAAAGTATCTATTAGCTAAAAAGGAGTCCAAATCAAGGCTCATATGTTGGATACTGCTATTACAAGAATTTGATTTAGAAATAAAGGATAGGAGTGGTAACCAGAATCTAGTGGCAGACCACTTGAGTCGCCTTGAGCACATTAAGGTTGATTCTACTCCTATAGATGATAATTTTCCATTTGATAACCTGCAAGCAGTATCTGAGGTAGTCCCTTGGTACGCACCTGTAGCTAATTATCTAGTTAGCCGCACATTTCCTCCACACTTTTATAAGCATCAAAGGGACATGCTGAAAAGCAAGTCTAAATATTATATATGGGATGACCCATATTTATGGAGATGTGGCGCTGATCAGGTAATTAGATGTTGTGTACCTCAATCAGAATTCCAGCCCATTTTAGAGGCATGTCACTCATCTGAGAGTGGAGGACATTTTGGCCCTCAAAGAACAGCTAGAAAGATCTTAGACTATGGATTCTGGTGGCCTACTCTTTTTAGAGACGCTGCTGAGTTTTGTAAATTTTGTCTCCCATGCCAAAAATTTGGTAATATATCTAGGAGGGATGAGATGCCTCAACAAATTATGCTTTTCTGTGAAATTTTTTATGTTTGGGGCATTGACTTCATGGGTCCATTTCCAAATTCTAATGGTTATTTTTATATATTGTTAGCTGTGGATTACGTTTCCAAATGGGTGGAAGCAATTCCTACCCGCACTGATGATGCTAACACTATTCTTTCCTTTGTGAGAAACCATATTATTTGCCGCTTTGGATCACCACGAGCAATCGTGAGCGATCAAGGCACCCATTTTTGTAACAAGAGACTAACAGGATTAATGAAGAAGCATGGGATAATTCATAAGGTTGCAACAGCATACCATCCTCAGACCAATGGGCAAGCCGAGGTGTCAAACAGAGAGATAAAGCGTATCTTGCAGAAGATAGTCAAACCTCATAGAAAAGACTGGAGCACCAGGCTACAAGATGCACTATGGGCATATAGGACATCATATAAAACACCCATTGGGATGAGTCCTTTCCGCTTAGATGGAAAAGCTTGTCATCTCCCAGTTGAAGTAGAGCACAGAGCCTTTTGGGCAGTCAAGGAGTGCAACATGGGAATTGAGACAGCTGGAGCTGAAAGGAAGTTGCAACTGCAAGAACTGGAGAGCCTTCGCCTAGAAGCTTATGAGAACTCAAGAATATACAAGGAGAAGATGAAGGTTGTACATGATCAGCACATCAAGAAAAAAGAGTTCCAACCTAGGGATTTAGTCCTCCTTTACAAATTTCGACTGAGGCTCATGCCAGGCAAGTTGAGATTAAGATGGGACGGTCCATACAGAGTAGAGAAGGCCGAACCATACGGAGTTTATCACCTAAGCCATCCTTCAAGCTCTGAACTTATCAAAGTTAATAGACAACGTCTGAAGCTGTACCATGGCGAGAAGATGCAGAAAAACAAGGAGCTTGAGATCTTCCTCTTGGAAGATCCCCACTTAGCAGAAGATTGAGCTAGTGGAGCCCCTAATTTACGAACGTTAAGCAAAGTGCTAGGTGGGAGACAACCCACCATGGTATGATCGTTCTTTTCTTTATTTTTAGCTTTTCCTATTCAATAACTCTTCTCTTTATCAGTACTTTCGTGCATCTGCATTTACATACTTTTAGTTCTAAAAAAAATGCCACGCGATGCGACCGCATCAGCGATGCGTCCGCGTCGAAAGGAGAGGGGAGAAAATAAAAACGAACAGAGAGTCACGCTGGAGCGTGGCTGGAGGCGTGCCAGTGGCACAAATCGTCCCATGTGACCGCGTCGCTGACGCGTCCGCGTCACATGGGATAATGGCCTCCCACGCGACCGCGTGCCCCAAGCGGCCGCCTGCCCTGATTTTCGACGTAAAAAGGGTGCACAACAAGTTATTGTGCGAGAGTGGTGCTGGATTGGTGCTGGACACACAATCCCTATCACACGACCGCGTCGCCGACGCGTCCGCGTCATTCCTTTCTGAAGCCCACTCACGCGATCGCATGCCCCACGCGATCGCGTCACCCCAAATTTGGCAAATATATCAATTCAAACAGAGAGTTGTGCAGGCGCGAGGCTGCACTCACGCCAGAAGCATAACATGGGTCACGCGACCGCGTGATCGACGCGACCGCGTCAACTGAATTAAAGGGAACGCGTGCCCCACGCGACCGCGTCGCTTGCGCCGCACAGCTCAACCCAAATTGCCAAAATATCTTATCTTTCTCTTCTCCAAATTCTAATTTTTCTTTTCCCTTCTTATTTCTTCCTTCTCCCTTCTTCCTTCTTCCCTCCTTCTCACTTTTTACTTTCTCTCTCCCTTCCCACCATTATCAAGGTTTTTCTTCTCTTCTTCCCTTTTAACTTTTCTATTCTTCTTCTTTATTTATGTTTTCTTCTTCCTTCTTCTTTCTTTTTAATTTCTTTGCATATGTTTTCTTTTTCTTTCTTTTCCCTTTTTGTTGGTGTTAGAATTTATTTGGTCATTGTGGATTGTTTCATAATTGTTTGGCAATTATATTTTTTTAAAGGGGTTGCTTGCATGTTCAATTTATTATTTTCATTGGATTATTTACCATGCATGCTATGTGTTTGTGAAAAAGCCCGTATGACATTATGCACTTTTCTACATTATCATATCTTACTATTCAATGCATGCTTTTCACAAATTCCCTTTTACTATTTTATTAATTGCATTTAATTGCCAATACAAACGTGATAGTTTGTTACGAAGTGATGCTTGATCTATGCTACTCATGCCCTTGCCGGCATGCCAATAAACATCTTGCATCTACTTCCCTATCGTGCACTTATTCTATTCCCTTTCTTGATCTTTTCACATGTTGTCATGACCATGTGTTTATTTCATTCATCTTTACCGTGCACTGATTATCACTCACTCAATCCCCTTCCTTTCTTTATCGCTTTAGATTTAACTTACTTTCTCTTCCCTTTTTTAGAATGGCCACCAAGAAAGGCAAAGAGAAAGCTACCCCTAAACCCACCGCAAGGAAAGGAACGAAGAGATCATTAGTGGCAGAGCCTTCTTCAACTGCAGTCAAGCCCTCAACAAAAAGAATTAAAAGGATTATCAAGGTTGATGAAAAGGAAAGAGCCTTCCCAGCAAAGGACACTGCACGATTCCCAAATCGCTACTGTGAGCAGATATTTCCTATTCTGGCAGCTCAAAATTACAACAATGAACACCTTCTTATCCTTCCGCCTCGTATTGCTGAATTTGTTGAGCCACAAACTGCACAAAGACATTGGAGATTCTTACAGAGACAGCCACGACAGGTTAATCTTTCTTGGGTTGTTGAGTTCTACTCCAACTTCCACCTGCTGACTCTGTTGTCCATTTATTTACGCCAGAAGCAAGTTCCCATTACAGAAGAGGCCATTCAGCAAGCCTTAGATCTCCCCCTGCTCCAGAAGGATTAGACGCTTTTCAGAAAGCCGCGATCAAGCGCCAGGCATACACCTTTAACTGGGATGCTGTTCTCAGAGTTATCGCTCGACCTGGCAGTAGATGGATCTTTGGATACCATCGTTCCCATCCTAAGGGAATCTCGGCTTCCGCACTCACCTTAGAGGCTCACGTATGGGCACAGATTATGTCCCATTACGTCTTCCCGAGTACTTATGAGTCCCCCTTCACGGCAGACATGGCCGTTCTACTATGGTGCATCCTCACAGACCAGCCTCTTAATTTACCAAGACATATCCGGAATGCTATGGAACATGTGCAGATCGCGGGCAACCTACCTTTCCCCGCATTGGTCTCTAATCTTATCTCAGCAGCCGAAGTATCCTACAGAGCTGGAGACACCAAAACCATTCTTCCACGGGATGATCAGTATGTCCCTAACGGGAGATATCTCAGGCCACAACTTGCCACTACCAGCCAGTCCACAGAGGATGCTACAGCTCCTCAACCATCTACTAGTCAGCTGCTGCACCAAATACTGAAGCGATTGGACTAACAAGAAAAGAAAGCAAAGCTCCGAGAGTGCCGCAACCACCGCCGTTTCAAATACCTCAAGGAGCTACTTACAGGCAATCACCGACCCAATGACGATCCAGGCACTCCGGACTCCACTTCTTTCACCAACACAGGGAGCCACGACGGTCTTGACTGTGGAGACACTGCCACCAGCCCACCACTGTTCCTGACAGATGGCACCAAGGACGGTGCAAATCCTTAAGTGTGGGGAGGTCGGTCAGTACCTGACTTCCAGAGGTAATTTCTCTTCCCTAGCACCAATAAATTAGGATATTTTAGTTAGATTTTCTTTTTTTATAGATTAGGATAAATTGCATAGTAATAGGTTAGTTGCATGCATGTTCTACTTGATTGAAAAAACAATAAGTTTCTTCTAAGACTCTATCTTTGGAACAAAATTTCACTAATTTTAATTAAAAAATTTTTATGATAAATCTGCTTGAAGTTGTATTTGGAACATGATTTTTGAGCTAAAGAACACACAACTTGTGAAGATTTGAGCCTTTATGCATGGTTACATTATTTAACCATAATTATTTTATTCTTGTGTGTTTACTTCTCTATGGTTGTAATCTATATTTTGTTTCATCTATATGTCCAATATTTATTATGTTTGTATGCTTGCATATGATTGAGGCTATTATTTGTTTAAACTCACTTATCCAAATTAAGCCTATCCTTTTCAATTACCTTTGTTAACCACTTTGAGCCTTTAAATCCCATTTGTTCTATATTTTACCACATTACTAGCCTTAAGCAGAAAAACAATTGTATATCCCAAATTGAATCTTTGGTTGGCTTATGATAGAATTGTGTATGCTAGTTAAGTATGGGAAATTGTGGGAACAAAAGTTATTAAGGGAATGTGTCATGATATACAATGGGAATTTGGATACCTACTCATATGAAACTATAAGAATTAAAAATCTATGTGCATTGATAAGCTATGTTTATTTTTATGTCTATATAAAAAATATCAATAAATAAATAAGGGGACAAAATTACCCCAATGCTGAATTAAGAATTCAAAGATCAATGCACATATGATAAAATTAAAAAAAAATTGATACATGCGGAATGAATGTAAAAGGAAATTCTGGGTAGCTAGGTAAGAATTCTAAGGTTATATAAAATATATAGGTTGGGTTAAAGCTTGGGTTAATTAAAGATTCAATTTATAAGCTCACTTAACCATATATGTATCCCTACCCTTACCTTGGCCCCATTACAACCTTGAAAAGACCTCATGATGTTTGCATTGGTATATTAACTGTTGTTGATTGGTTAGGAGAAGAACAAAAGTTAGAGAGCATGATTAGAGAAGGATAGAGTGATTACCCTATACACTGGAGAGATTAGAGCATACATACATCATCAGTGAGGGTTCTATGCTTGAATTTCCATGTTCCCTGCTTTCATGAGCTATGTTCTTGCACTTTTATCTGTCTTACTGTATAATGATAGAATTAGTGGAATTTGATTTGTAATTGTTTTGAAGAGCTTATTTACTTTTGATCAAGTGAGCAAGAATCATATAGTTGCATTCATATATATAGGTTGCATTGCATTGCATGAGTTTCTACATGTTCATACTTATTTATCTTATCTCCTTCAGTTAAGCATGAGGACATGATAATGTTTAAGTGTGGGGAGGTTGATAAACCACTATTTTATGGTTTATATTGTGTTTAATTATGTGGTTTTATCATGATCCTTACCCACTTATTCATTAATTTAGCATGCATTTATATTTCCTTCCTGAAATTATTACATGATTGAAAACTGCTTCCTAGAGACTTTTAATTATGCATTTTAATTCTCCTTTATTCCATTCGATGCCGTAATCTGTGTGTTAAGTGTTTCAGGCTTTATAGGGCATGAATGAGTTGGAGATTGGAAAGGAAGCTAGCAAAAATGGAAGGAACACGAGAAATTGAGGAGACAACCAGCGAGAAGTGACGCGGCCGCATGGCTCACGCGTTCACGCGAAAGAGGAGAAATCACAGTGACGCGGCCGCATGGCTAACGAGACCGCGCAGATTGGAAAAGCACAAGTGACGCGGAAGCGTGGACGACGCGAACACGTGGCAAGAAAAAAAGCGAATGACGCGTCCGCATGGATGACGCGATCGCGTGACGTGCGCGATCTACATAATCTGCAAAATTCGCTGGGAGGCAATTTTGGACCCTATTTTGACCCAGTTTTCTGCCCAGAACAGCAGACTAGAGCCAGAGAACATGCAGAAACCAGGGACAACAATTCATTCTACACAGTTTTAGTTTTAGATCTAGTTTTTACTCCTCCTCTAGGTTTTTCTCTCTACACATTCATAGTTCTTAGGATTTTATTTTTCTACCACTTTTTGCATTGGGATACTAAGAAGAGTTATTACCTCATCAAGACTTCGTCATTCTAGTTCATTTTCTTTACTTGGCTTTACTCTTCCATGTCCTTTGCTTTGTTTAATTTTACCATTGGAATATTTTTAGGATTATTTAATACAAGGATTACTTTTATTTTTAATTGATTATTTTGATTTTTATTTACAATGTCTTTCTTTAATTCCTTTTCATACGTTATGAATTTTACATTCACAATGAGCGAGTAGTTCCCTAACTTGATGGGGAGTTGATTGAGGGAGCCCTTGTGTTGGAAGGCTTAAAAGAAAGATTGTAATTGGGTTTATTGTTGGATTGCCCTCTAGTCACTAACACCAATCCCTTTTAATTAAGTGGGTTGTAACTTGTGAACGAACGTAGCATTCTAACTTGTTTGACTTTCCCTTACCTAGTAAGAGATAACTAAACAGGATAACCTTTAATTATCAATTAATCTAGAGAGTAATCCAACAATAATGGGGCTTCCAACTAATCAACTCCCAGTCAAGGCTTTTATTTACATTATTCAAATTCTCCAATTTAAATTCCTGTTTACTCAACTCAAACCTTTTTTAAAACATCTGATTAATAAAATAGCACACTTTTCTGCAACTCGTTGAGAGATGACCTGGGATTCATACTCCCAGTATTTTAATTTTAAATTTCTGTGACACCTTTCTAAATTGATAAGTGGATTTCTGGCGAGTTAAGAACTATACTTGCAACGTATATATTTTAATAATTTTTAATTCGCCAATTTCTGCTCGCATCAGCATTCGTTTACCCAAAGGACATTACCACAAACTTGTAGTGTCCATAGCGTGTTCTAAACACAGTCTTAGGGGTATCATCATCTTTCACCCTTATCTGATGGTAACCAGATCGTAAATCAATCTTGGAAAACACCCCAGCTCCTTGCAACTAGTCCATCAAGTCATCTATCCTTGGTAGTAAGTACTTGTTCTTCACCATTACTTTGTTCAACTGTTGGTAATCCACGCACAGTCGCATTCCTCCATCTTTCTTCTTTACCAATAAAACTGGCACTCCCAATGATGATACACTCGGTTGAATGAACCTCTTGTTCAAAAGCTCTTTCAACTGAGCCTTTAATTCAGCCAGCTCTATCGGAGCCATTCTATACGGTGCAATCGATACTGGTCCGGCTCCCGGCACTAATTCAATCGCAAATTTAATCTCCCTATGAGGTGGGAACTCAGGGATATCTTCCGGAAAAACTTCCAAAAAGTCTCTAACCACTGGAATTTGTTCTAAGTTCAGGGCATTGCCCGAAGTATTAGTAGTTAACAAGATGTAACCCTGACAATCTTCCCCACTACAGTGCACCATTATAGAATTCAGATAATAACCCTCAGCTACCACTTCTCCATTTTTCCCTTCCGGCATAAACTGAATCATCCGCTCAAAGCAATCCAATAACACCTGATTCCTTGACAACCAATCGAACCCCAAGATCATTTCTAACCCAATCATTGGTAAGCAAATCAAGTCATGCACAAAATCTCTATCCTCCAGTTTAAATCCTACTTACCTACAACCTAACCTAATCATAACTGTCTGATGCACAGTATGTACATGCAGATCAAATGCTAACTCTGACATTTTCAAGCCTAGTTCCTCAACCTTAGCAAATGAAATAAACGAATGCGATGCTCCAGTATCATATAATGCAATTAAGGTCTTATCACCAATTAAACAAATACCTCCCATCAACGGATCCACCTTGGAAGCATCCTTGGCGTTCACAGCAAAGACTTGACCTTGGTGCTGACTTTGACCCGCATTCGGGTTCCTCCCCCGAGTACAATCCCTCGCCATATGACCAGGCAAGCCGCAGTTAAAGAACCCAATTAAACCAATATTGCAAGAGTCATATGGATGAAAACGTCCACAACGCACACAAGCTAAATCCGAAGAACTCTTACTCTGATTTCCTCTCCCTTTGCCATGCTGAAACTGATCATGAGTGTTCTTTCTGAAGCCTCCTTGCCCTTGAGGCGTATATCCTCCTCTCTTGAAGCTTTGACCTCTCGGATGGAAACACTTGCCACGTCCCCGACTCGAGTTACCTCCATGAGTCTCCTTGGATGCCGCTACTATCTTGGCATATGATGAGCGGATATTTTATACGCTTTTTGGGGGTAATTTCATATAGATTTTAGCAAGTTTTTATTAGTTTTTAATAGAATTTTATTAGTTCTTAAGCAAAAATCATATTTCTGGATTTTACTATGAGTTTGTGTATTTTTCTGTGATTTCAGGTATTTTCTGGCTGAAATTGAGGGAGCTGAGCAAAAATATGATTTAGGCTGAAAAAGGACTGCTGATATTGTTGGATTTTGACCCCCCTGCACTCGGAATGGATTTCTTGGAGCTACGGACGTCCAATTGGCGCGCTCTCAATTGGGTTGGAAAGTAGACATCCAGGGCTTTCCAGCAATATATAATATTCCATACTTTGCGCGAAGATAGATGATGTAAACTGGCGTTCAATGTCAGTTCCATGTTGCAATCTGGCGTCCAGCGCCAGAAACAGGTTACAAGTTGGAGTTCAACGTCAAAAACACGTTACAACCTGGCGTTCAACTCCAGAAACAGCCCAGGCATGTGAGAAGCTTAAGTCTCAGCCTCAGCACACACCAAGTGGGCCCCAAAAGTGGATTTCTGCACTAATTATCTTAGTTTACTCATTTTCTGTAAACCTAGGTTACTAGTTTAGTATTTAAACAACTTTTAGAGACTTATTTTGAATCTCATGACATTTTTTAGATCTGAATTTTATACTCTTTGACAGCATGAGTCTCTAAACTCCATTGTTGGGGGTGAGGAGCTCTACAGCATCTCGATGAATTAATGCAATTATTTATGTTTTTCCATTCAAACATGCGTGTTCCTATCTAAGATGTTCATTCGCGCTTAACTATGGAGAAGGTGGTGATCCGTGACGCTCATCACCTTCCTCAATCCATGAACGTGTGTCAGACAACCACCTCCGTTCTATATCAGATTGAATGAATATCTCTTAGATTCCTTGATCAGAATCTTCGTGGTATAAGCTAGATTGATGGCAGCATTCATGAGAATCCGGAAAGTCTAAACCTTATATGTGGTATTCCGAGTAGGATTCTAGGATTGGATGGTTGTGACGAGCTTCAAACTCGGAGTGTTGGGCGTGATGACAAATGCAAAAGAATCAATGGATTCTATTCCGACATGATCGAAAACCAACAGCTGATTAGCCGTGCTGTGACAGAGCATTTGGATCATTTTCACTGAGAGGATGGGAAGTAGCCATTGACAACGGTGACACCCTACATAGAGCTTGCTATGGAAGGAACTTTGCACTTTTGCATGAGTTGAATATTACATTATAGGAATTCAGAAGACAAAGCATCTCCAAAACTCCAACATATTCTCCATTATTACACAACAAGTAATTATTTCACGCTCTTTTATTTTTTTTAGTAATTCAAACTGATAATTATAATTGATATCCTGACTAAGAATAATAAAATAACCATAGCTTGCTTCAAACCAACAATCTCCGTGGGATTGACCCTTACTCACGTAAGGTATTACTTGGACGACCCAGTGCACTTGCTGGTTAGTGATACGAAGTTATAAGAAATCTTGATTTTGATATTGGGATTATAATTTCGTGCACCAAGTTTTTAGCGTCGTTGCCGGGGATTGTTTGAGTTTGAACAACTAAAGGTTTATCTTGTTGCTTAGATTAGGAATATAGTATTGATGCTATAGAGTCATTAAATTTGAGTCCTTTAATTTCTCTTCAAAAATTTTTCGAAAATATTACTTGTCCCTATTAATTTTTAATTTTTCGTGAATTAGTGTCTTATTCTAAGTTTGGTGTCAATTGTATATTTTATATTTTCCCTTTAAAATTTTTGAAATAGTGTTCTTTGTTTTTCCTTGATCTTCAAATTGTTCTTGTCATTTTTTCTTGTTTGATCTTTGGTTTGTCTTACTCTGTGTCTTTTCTTGTTTTTCTTGTGCTTTTTCAAAACATTAGTTTTCAAAAAAATTTAATTTTATCTATAAAAATAATACATCTTTAAAACACGTTACATTTATAGCTCAGTTGGCTAGAGCGTTGGCTTATGTTCTTGGCAATTGGGTAACTTCTTTATAAAACTTTTTCAAAAATAATTTTTCTTCGATTAATTCTTGTGCCAAACTTTAAGTTTGGTGTTTTCTTGTTAATCTTTTTTATAATTTTCGAAAATTTTATTGAAGTTTTCTAAAACTTTTATGTTGATGTTCTTTCTTTTGTTCTTGTTGTTCTTGTGAATCTTCAAAGTGTTCTTGAGTCTTCTTTATCTTTATCTCTTAAAATTTTTTAAGTTTGGTGTTCCTTGGTGTTTTCTCTCCAAAATTTTTGAAAACAAGGAGCATTAGATCTAAAAATGTTAAGTCTTGTGTCTTTTGTGTGTTTTTCTCTTTCATCATAAAATTCAAAATTCAAAAAAATATCTTTTCTAACTATTTTTAAGCTACTTTTTCGAAATTTTTTTATAAAATTCAGATTTCAATTTCAAAAATTTTCAAATCTTATCAGTTTAAGATAAAAAAAATAATAATATTTTATTATCTTTTTCAAAAATATCCTAACCACTTTCTCTCTCCTCAATTTTTTCGAAAATCTTCACAAAATATTTTAAAATTTTTATTTCGTTTTTATTTTATCTTATTTTATTTTATTTTATTATTTCAAAAATACATTTTTATATATAATAAAATAAATAATATTTACATCCATATCATCTCCTTTACTCCAACACGGACATAAGTGGAAATGAACAGTCCAGAAGGACTCTGGGGTCATATGCTAACCCCACTACTGCTTCATATGGGAGTAGTATATGTAAACCCTTCATTGGAGTTAGTAGTTTTGAGTTGAATCCTCAGCTCATTATCATGGTGCAGCAAAGTTGCCAGTATTTCAGTCTTCCACAAGAAGAACCTACAGAGTTTCTGGCACAGTTTTTACAAATCGCTGACACAGTACATGATAAGGAGGTAGATCAGGATGTCTACAGGCTATTACTGTTCCCATTTGCTGTAAAAGACCAAGCTAAGAGGTGGTTAAATAACCAACCTAAGGACAGCATAAAGACATGGAAACAACTGTCAGAAAAATTCATGAATCACTATTTTCCTCCGAAACGGATGACACAGCTAAGGCTGAGCATCCAAGGCTTTAAATAAGGAGATAATGAACCTCTCTATGATGCCTGGGAGAGATACAGAGAGATGCTAAGAAAATGCCCCTCTGAAATGTTTTCAGAGTGGGTCCAGTTAGACATCTTCTACTATGGGCTTACAAAAAGAGCTCAGATTTCTCTAGACCACTCAGCTGGTGGATCTATACACATGAGAAAGATAATAGAAGAAGCTCAAGAGCTCATTGATACAGTTGCCAGAAATCAGCATCTGTACCTAAGCAGTGAACCTTCCATGAAATAAGAGGCTAAAACAGTAATTGCTGAAATGAGTCCTGCAGAACAAGTTACAGAATTCAATCAGCAGTTGGATTTTCTAAAAAACAGTTAGCCAAATTCAAAGAGATGTTACAAGAAACAAGACTGGCTAATAAGAATATGGAAGTGTAATTGAAGCAAACAGAATAGCAGTTATCAAAACAAATAACAGAAGAGTGCCAAGCAGTTCAATTAAGAAGTCGGAAAACAGTAAATACCTCACTTCAAGACAGCAGGAAGCCAAGAAATGAGCAAACTACCCAAAATCTCTCTGAGGACAGTAAGAGCCCAGAGAGGAATAATTCTTGCGCTCAAACGCCAGAGAATGGGTGGAAAGCTCGCGTTGAACGCCTAAACCATGCTCAGTCCTGCCGTTCAATGCCAGAAACAAGCAATGATTTGGCATTGAACGCCCAAAGGGAGCACAGTTCTGGCGTTCAGATGCCAGAAACAAGTAAGGAGTTGGCATCTAACGCCACTCCAGCTTCCACCCCTGGCATTCAAATGCCAGTGGGGGATCAGAGACATACAAGTTCTGATAATAACCCATCTAAAAAGGCTTCTCAACCCACATCTGTAGGCAATAAATCTGCAGCAACTAAGGTTGAGAAATACAAAGCCAAAATGCCTTATCCTCAGAAACTCTGCCAAACGGAACAGGATAAGCAATTTGCCCGCTTTGTAAACTATCTCAGGACTCTTGAAATAAAGATTCCGCTTGCAAAGGCACTTGAGCAAATACCCTCTTATGCTAAGTTCATGAAAGAGATCTTAAGTCATAAGAAGGATTGGAGGGAAACTGAAAGAGTTTACCTCACTGAAGAATGCAGTGCAGTCATTCTGAAAAGCTTACCTGAGAAGCTTAAAGATCCGGGAAGCTTTATGATACCATGCACATTAGAAGGTACTTGTACCAAGCAAGCTCTATGTGATCTTGGGGCAAGTATTAACCTAATACCTACAGCTACTATCAAAAAGCTTGGGTTGACTGATAAAGTTAAACCAACCCGGATATGTCTCCAACTTGCTGATGGCTCCATTAAATACCCATCAGGCGTGATTGAAGACATGATTATCAAGGTTGGCCATTTGCCTTTCCCACTGACTTTGTGGTGCTGGAAATGGAGGAGCATAAGAGTGCAACTCTCATTCTGGAAAGACCTTTCCTAGCAACTGGCCGAACCCTCATTGATGTTCAAAAAGGGGAAGTAACCCTAAGAGTCAATGAGGATGAGTTCAAGTTGAATGTTGTCAAAGCCATGCAGTATTCAGACACCATAAATGACTGCATGAGCGTTGATATTATTGACTCTCTGGTAAAAGAAGTCAATATGGCTGAGAGTCTCGAATCAGAGCTGGAGGATATCTTTAAAGATGTTTATCCTGATCTGGAGGAATCAGAGAGAATAATAGAACCTCTGAAAATCCCTCAGGAAGAGGAGAAACCTCCTAAACCCGAGCTCAAACCATTACCACCATCCCTGAAATATGCATTTCTGGGAGAAGGTGATACCTTTCCTGTAATCATAAGCTCTATCTTAGAGCCACAGGAAGAGGAAGCACTAATTCAAGTGCTAAAGACACACAAGACAGCTCTTAGGTGGTCCATCAGTGATCTTAAGGGCATTAGCCCAGCCAGATGCATGCACAAGATCTTATTGGAGGGTGACGCTAAGCCAATGGTTCAACCACAAAGGCGGCTGAATCCAGCCATGAAGGAGGTGGTGCAAAAGGAGGTCACTAAATTACTAGAGGCTGGGATTATTTATCCCATTTCTGATAGCCCCTGGGTAAACCCTGTCCAAGTCATCCCTAAGAAAGGCGGCATGACAGTGGTCCATAATGAAAAAAATGAACTGGTTCCTACAAGAACAGTTATAGGATGGCGTATGTGTATTGATTACAGAAGGCTCAATACAGCTACCAGAAAGGATCATTTTTCTTTACCATTCATAGACTAGATGCTAGAAAGACTAGCAGGTCATGAATACTACTGCTTCCTGGATGGATATTCAGGTTATAATCAAATTGCAGTAGATTCCCAAGATCAAGAGAAAATAGCATTCACATGTCCATCTGGAGTATTTGCATACAGAAGGATGCCATTTGGTCTATGCAATGCACCTGCAACCTTTCAAAGGTGCATCCTCTCAATTTTCTTTGATATGGTGGAAAAATTTCTGGAAGTCTTCATGGATGACTTCTCAGTATTTGGAGACTCATTCAGCTCCTGTCTTGACCATCTAGCACTTGTTCTAAAGAGGTGCCAAGAGACTAACATGGTTTTAAACTGGGAGAAATGTCACTTTATGGTGACTGAAGGAATTGTCCTTGGACACAAAATTTCGAACAAGGGAATAGAAATGGATCAAGCTAAGGTAGAGGCAATTGAAAAATTACCACCACCAGCCAATGTTAAGGCAATCAAAAGCTTTCTGGGGCATGCAGGATTCTATAGGAGGTTTATAAATGATTTTTTCAAAAATTGCCAAACCTCTAAGTAATCTGCTAGCTGCTGACACGCCATTTATCTTTGATCAAGAGTGTCTGCAAGCGTTTGAGACTCTGAAAGCTAAGCTGCTCACAGCACCAGTCATCTCTGCACTAGACTGGACATTACCATTTGAATTAATGTGTGATGCCAGTGACCATGCCATTGGTGCAGTGTTGGGATAAAGGCATGACAAGCTTCTGCACGTCATTTACTATGCCAGTCGTGTTTTAAATGATGCACAGAAGAATTACACAACCACAGAAAAAGAGTTGCTTGCAGTAGTTTACGCCATTGACAAGTTTAGATCCTATTTAGTAGGATCAAAAGTGATTGTGTACACTGATCATGCTACTCTTAAATATCTACTCACAAAGCAGGATTCAAAACCCAGACTCATCATATGGGTATTGCTTCTGCAAGAGTTTGATATAGAAATAAGAGACAGAAAATGGACAGAGAACTAAGTAGCAGATCACCTGTCCCGAATAGAACTAGTAGAAGGGGTGTCCCTCCCTCTTACTGAAATCTCTGAAACCTTTCCGGATGAGCAACTCTTTGCCATCCAGGAAGTGCCATGGTTTGCAGACATTGCAAACTACAAGGCAGTAAGGTTCATACCTAAAAAGTACAGTAGGCAGCAATCAAAGAAATTGATCACAGATGCAAAGTACTATCTTTCGAATGAACCATATCTCTTCAAGAGATGTGCAGACAGAGTAATCCGTAGATGTGTGCCTAAAGAAAAAGCACAGAAGATCCTCTGGCACTGCCATGGATCACAGTATGGAGGACATTTTGGAAGTGAGCGAACAACCACAAGAGTCATCCAATGTGGCTTCTACTAGCCTACTCTCTATAAAGACTCCCGAGTCTTAGTACTTAATTGTGACAGTTGCCAAAGATCTGGCAATCTGCCTCACAATTACGCCATGCCTCAACAAGGGATCTTGGAGATCGAGTTGTTTGATGTATGGGGTATTGACTTCATGGGGCCATTCCCACCATTATATTCAAACACTTATATTCTGGTGGCAGTGGATTATGTATCCAAATGGGTAGAAGCTATAGCAACACCCACTAATGATACTAAGACAGTGCTGAAATTCCTCCAGAAACACATCTTCAGCAGATTTGGTACCCCTAGAGTATTAATCAGTGATGGGTGCACTCATTTCTGTAATAAACAGCTTTACTCTGCTTTGGTTCAATACGGAGTTAGCCACAGGGTGGCCACTCCATATCATCCACAGACAAATGGGCAAGCTGAAGTCTCTAATAGAGAACTTAAAAGAATCCTAGAACGGACTGTAATTAACCGTAGAAGGGATTGGGCAAGAAGCTTGGATGATGCTCTGTGGGCATACAGAACAGCATTAAAGACCCCTATAGGGACCTCTCCAAACCAGCTTGTGTATGGAAAGGCATGTCACTTGCCAGTGGAACTGGAACATAAGGCCTACTGGGCAACCAGATTCCTAAACCTTGATGCCAAGTTAGCTGGAGAAAAACGATTGCTCCAGTTAAAAGAGCTAGAGGAATTTAGACTCAATGCTTTCGAGAATGCAAAAATTTACAAAGAGAAAGAAAAAAGATGGCATGATAAGAAATTGTCATCCAGAGTCTTTGAGCCAGGGTAGAAAGTTCTGCTATTTAATTCTAGGCTCAGATTATTCCCCGGAAAATTGAAATCCCGGTGGAGAGGACCATATGTGATTACAAGTGTATCACCATATGGATACGTAGAGCTCCAGGATAATGATTCTAACAAAAAGTTCATTGTTAATGGACAGAGAGTCAAACATTATCTTGAAAGCAATTTTGAGCAAGAGTGCTCAAAACTGAGACTTAAATAAAGCTCAATAATAGTCCAGCTAAAGACAATAAAGAAGCGTTTGCTGGGAGATAACCCAGCCATTTACAAAGCTTATTTGTTAATTAATTAATTTTTACAGGTATATGTCAAGTATCTTCAAGGTAAAATAGCAACTGCTTAAGTTCACAGAGTTACAGAAGGAATCAGAGGATAAAACAGCAAAAAAGGAAGCTCACTGGTGCGAAAAAGCCAGTAAAAGCTGTTTTGGGCGTTGAACGCCCAAAAGAAGCACCTACTGGGCGTTCAACGCCAGTAAGGATAGCCATCTGGGCATTAAACGCCAAAAAGGAGCATCTTCTGGGTGTTGAACGCCAGAAAGAAGCACCTTCTGGGCGTTCAACGCCAGAAAGAAGCAACAGCTGGGCGTTGAACGCCCAGGAGAAGCTGCACATGGGCGTTAAACGCCCAAAACATGCAGCGTTTGGGCGTTTAACGCCAGGATGGTGGGGAGGAGGTAAATTCGTTTTTACTTCACAATTTTTTATTTTTTTCATTTCAATTCATGATTTCTTGCATAAACATATTATAAACTCTCATCCTTCAATTCCAAAAAAATTTTTATCCTAATTTCTAAAATCCCTTTTTCAAAAATATCAAATGTATCTTTTAGCATGGTAGGAAATAAAAAAAAGTGAGTTTTATTCTTTTTTTGAATATTATTCCTTTAAATATTATTAGTAGATACAAACTTAATTATTTATCGTGTCCTGAATTTTTATGTTAGAGGATTATTTATTTTTTTGATAAGTTTGTAAATTTATTATCTAATATTTAGTACAAATTTTATTTCTATATTTAAATGTTTATTATTGCCTCATTATCTAATATTTAATATAAATTTTATTTTTATATTTAAAAATTTATTTGTATTAATTGTCTACTATTTTTAAATAAAAAATTAATAAAAAATATAGCTAAAAAAATCGTCGACACTGTTGTTGTTTTCTAATTTAAAATAGATAAAAAATAAAAAATAGAAGATAATATTGTCGGTATTTTAATGATCAAATTGACGAATAATTTGTCAATTTTAATAAATCAAATATCCACAAATTTATCGTTAATTTTACATAATTATCGATAGTCAATAAAAATATATAAATATATGCCAATATATAAAACACATATAAATATATGCCAATATACAAGAATTAATTGATGACTTATTTTCATTATTCATAAAATTTGTATTTGATTATAAAAAAATCAAAATTAACTTTTATTTTCAAATAACAATTAACCAACATTCTTTTGTTTAATTTTCTTTTTCTTTCTTTTAATATTTTCTTATCTAATATTATATTATTTGATTTTTGAAAGAATAATAATTAATTTCCTGATAATATTCTTAGAATTTGATAAACAAAACTATCATGCGATAACAATATAATTTTTAAAATTATAAAATTAAAAATTGAGGGCCTATGCGGCCATGCCTCGACTCATTTATTTAGTTATGAATTTGAAATATGTGTTATGCTTGGATATGGAAATTTGGTGTGTTTTTGAAAGATATGGAGTTGATTTTTTTTAAATTGAAAAATATAAATCGGAGCCTCAGTTTTGTAGGGGGTTAGAAAACTTAGACTCAGATTTTAGTAATGTAAAATTCAAATTAAGGAGTGAACATATCGGTGCTTTCGATTTGTGTGGATTTCGATTTTCTTTTCTTTAATAGAAGAAAGCAAATCGGAAGGTAAGTTTTGAATTAAAAAAAATTATGAAATGCAAAATTGAAATCTGTGGGTCAGTTTTTCGAATTTAAAAAAAAAACTTTAATTCATTAAAATTGAAAATTGAGGGTCAGATTTGTAATATATATATATACTCCCCCACACACTTCGTCTTCTTCAATTCATCTTCTCTTTCTTCGTTCTAAGCCTGTGTTCAGTTTGTTTCTTTTTTATTTTTGCAACTTTGAACTAATGTTGAGAGGAGATACATTGTTTTGAAAAAAAATGGAGGATAGAGTTATGTTAAAATTATATTATCATGGTCAGATATTATTACAAACACCTGAGGGAGTAAGATTTGTATGTGAGAATCCATGTGATGTTATTGTTCCTTTTACAATACTATTTGAAGAACTAAAAGGTGTTATTTGCGAAAGAATAGATCCGCATATACCGAAGATGATATCGAGTATTTTATATCGGTATCCTGTATCAGTGTTTAGTGAATTTGTTCATTTCCAGACGAAGTATGTCACGAATGAAGGGAGCATGCAAGAGATGTTTTCAGTCTACTTCGAAAATCGATCACAAGTGTCATTTATCGAGCTGTACATTGAGTTCCAGCAATCTGAAGCTGATCGGAATATCGAATGGAGAGATTACAACAGTGATAGCGAGGAAGAGTTCGAAAGCAACTATGAGGTTGTTCAGCCAAACGAAGACGATGATGAAGCTGCTGACATCATGGAGACAGATGTGGCGGAAGTGACAAATGCACTAGCAAATCAGCAACCATTCGAAGAACCATCTTTTATGCGTGCAGTGGATCTGGAGGCTATGTATGTGCCAGAATATCCTGAAAACTTTAATGCAGGTATGTAATTTAGATAATTATATAGTAACTTTATGATATAAATAATTAATTTTGATGTCAAATAGTATGAGTATTATTAGGTTCTGTATGCAATTAGTGATGTATAACTACATTTGTAGAATTAAAATATAAATTGCACTATTATATATTATTATTGAAGACAATTAGTATGATTATTATTATCCTGATGTGTATAAAATTAAATTATATTTAAGAATTATATGATTATATAATTTATATTATACATATTTGTATATTTATTTATCTATGTCTATTATATATTTTGTCCAAGTATTCAAAATTTAAAATCTATGTATATGTTTATTTAAATTTAGATATTATGTTGATATTATTATATAACCGTATAATACATTCTTATGTTATATTATACAGTTACCGAATAATATAATTTATATTCTTTTGTTAACATGAAAGTTATATATTTTACGTGAATGGATATATTAATGTATTTTTATATTAATATTTTATTATAAATTTATATATTTATAATTTGTTTAATGAAATTGTATGTATTTATCCCTTTACATATACTTTTATGAACTTATGTCATGATATTGTTGTTGTAGAGCCTTTGGTTGTGCCAGATGGTGAATTTGTCGTGGAAATGGAATTTAGTTCTCGTGAATCTGTGATTGCGGCAGTTAAAGATTATGCTATCCGAAGAGGCGTAGATTACCGGATGTATGAATCAGAACCCCAAACATTCTATGCCAAATGTACACAGTACGGAACAAGTTGTGATTGGCTGATTAGGGTTAGCATGATCCAGAGAAAGTATTGTTGGAAAATTAGAAGATATAATGGTAGTCACACTTGCACTAGATCAAGTATTTCTCAAGACCATTTCAAGCTGGATTCAATCACAATTGCAGAAGCCATTAAGCCATTGGTAGAGGCTGACCCATCCATAAAGGTAAAATCTGTCATCGCTGAAGTTCAATCAAAGTTTAATTACACTATAAGTTATCGCAAAGCATGGTTGGCAAAGCAAAAGTCAGTAGAAAAAATATTTGGAGGTTGGGAGGCTTCCTATGAAGCTCTGCCTATATGGTTTGAAGCCATGTGTGCTAAGGAGTCATCAGCAGCCGTCCACTTTGAGACCATGCCTTGTTATCAGGGGGATGAATTGGTTCCTAATATTCGGGTGCTACATCGGGTTTTCTGGAGTTATTACCCTTGCATTAGAGCATTCAGGTACTGCAAACCAGTTGTACAGGTAGACGGGACTCATTTATATGGAAAATATAAAGGTTGTCTGTTGGTGGCAGTTTCACAAGATGGAAACAATAATATCGTGCCCATTGCATTTGCTATTGTCGAGAGTGAGACTTCTGATGCATGTTATTTTTTCCTTAGTAATTTGCGACGACATGTGGTGACACGGGATGGTGTGGGCCTTATCTCTGATCGACACGATTCTATAAGTTCGGCGGTGGAACGCAGTAATGGAGCTTGGTCGCCTCCGAGAGCTTTTCACATGTTCTGCATCAGGCATATAGAGTCTAATTTTTTGAGAAAATTTAAGGCACCATATCTCCAAAAGCTTATCGTCAACATAGGTAACTAAAATAAATACATATTTTTCATGTTATAGTAACCATCATTGTAATGGATGTCTTGTTTTTTCCATGTCGCAGGATACTCTAGGACAGTGCACGAATTCCAGTTGCTTTACGGACGTTTACACGAGCGGGGTGAAGCATACACAAGGTGGCTGGATAGAATTCCTCGTGAACAGTATGCTTTGGCATTCGATGGTGGATACCGATGGGGTCACATGACTACAAATTTAGTGGAGTGCATTAATTCGGTATTGAAGGGTGCGCGTAATCTCCCAGTCACTGCACTTGTAAAGGCAACATTTTACAGATTGAATGAGTTATTCACCAGGAAAAGGGCTGAAGCGGAGGCTCGAATTAATGCTGGTTATGTGTTTTCAGAGACCGTGACCTCTAAATTGCATGCAAATCAACGCGCAGCCGGGAACATTCAGGTTAATTGCTTTGATAGACAGAATGAAATATTTGAGGTGCGTGAGATGCCTAGTGGCTGCGAGTTTGCAGTTGATCTACGACAGCGTCGTTGTGACTGTGGTGAATTTTAAGTGGACTGCATACCATGTCGCCATGTCTTTGCTTGCTGTGCAAATCAACGATTGGATTGGCAGGTGTACGTTCATGATGTTTACAAGATGGACCAGGTCCGAAAGGTTTATAGAGTTAGGTTTAGACCACTTGGGAATCCTACCACATGGTCTATGTATAATGGACCTCGGTTCGTACCAAATCCCTTTTTGAAGCGAGTGACAAAGGGTCGGCCAAAGATGACCCGGTTCTTAAATGAGATGGACACAAGAATGTTACGTCATCCAAGACGCTGTAAGCAATGTGGGGCTGAGGGCCACAGTCGTAGTAGATGCTGACAAGTTGGTGGTTTTAGTGCAGGCGGTGTTGCTCAAAATACCTAACTATTATTATGGTGGCATTCAAATTTGTAAAATTTATATATTTTATGTTGTATCAAATACATTATGTTGCCACTTTGTCACTTTATATTAAACTAACAAATACTATGTCTTTCAACACATTCTAGTCATGCTACTTATAAAAGTCAAAATATTTCATACACAGAGTCTTAATATGTCCAACACAAAGTACATGTCTTTTTTACACAAAGTCCAGATATTTCTTACACAAAATCTACATATTTTCCACCACATATTCTAACATTCTACCTTCTCATTCCCCCCTTGACATATTTGCAAAAGTTCTTATACTTTTTCGCAACATTTGTAAATGTGGACGGCGTGAATCTATTTGCACTCCGACGTGGAGGATCAACTCTTAGGTTGTATCCTTTGCCTCCAACAGATGAAGATGAGGTCCCACCTATTTCTGTACCTGTCCAACCTGAAGAAAATTTTAAGATAACAAAAGTATCAACCTAATAGCAATATTCTATGCAATAAATTATACTGTCCAATATATATATATATATATCAACCTACAAGCAAAATTCTACACAATAAAATATACTATAAAGATATCAATCTATTAAGGGTTACCTTACCTATACTAGGCCCAGGGTCATCACCACAGTCATCATCTTCACCATGTTGGCCATCATCGACCTCATTGTCCTCATTGTCCTCTTCTTCCTCATCGTCATCATCATCGTCCTCGTTATTACCGTCGGGGGAGTCTACCAAATAGTCAACATCATCAACGTCATTACCCCTCATACTCTCCTCGATGAGACCCATTTGGATGCGATGGGAGTTATCGCTATTAGCAATACCTCGACCGCCTTCACTCCTACTTGAGTCAACAGATAATCTGCCTCCAGAATTTCCTGAAGGTGAACGAAACCGAATTCGGGTATCCAATGACCTCTGACCTTGGGTCAGGACATTCTGGTGCGTTGATTTGGGTGGGGGTACTTCACTCACATTACACGACTGATTGACCCACTTCTGTAGCCATGAAGCCAAGCAGCTGGCTAAATGATGTCTGGTCCCCAGTTTCAAATGGCGATACACATGGAACATATGGATTTGAAGATGGTTGGAATGACGGTGTAAAAGGCGATGAGCAATAAGTCTGAGGAACATACGGATTTAAAGATGGCGAGATTGCTCTTGTAGTGGTGTTGACTGTGGAGGTTGTTCCCTTTGTAATGATGGTTGCGGCTCGGGCTCGTGTGGCTGATTCGGGTTAGCAACACCCTCTTGATCTTCTTGTAAGACCAAATCAGACAAGTGCAAATGAGTCCCGTATTTTCCTCGGTACCAATACATGTAAAGCTCTAACGGATGATGCAAAGGCACATGCTCATGAATTAGGACATGACTATATCGGTTGGTCCACTGCATTATCCAAAATCTGTGTGTGACAGACCAATCCAAATTTTTGGATCCGATCAAAATCTCATCATGTTGGCCATCTAGAGACCTCTCCTGATGTGGGACACCCTGTACGAACCCAAATTGTGTCCTACACCTATCGGTTGCATGCCATTCAAGAGTCTCAAACAATATCAACGGTACCGTTGCACTCCAAATTTCTGATTGACTACGAATATCTTCTGGAATGACATCTGCCTCTATCCGATCAACACCGTAAGCTTCCCAAACAAACTGGATTGGATAAAAAAATATTATTAAGCACTACATAATACGAACGCATCAAGAAACATGTATATCTAGATGTTTCTATATCAATGGATGAGAACACACCTGGCCTTCCTAAACTTCATCTAACAATCTCCTGAAATAAGCAACAGTATGATATCTATATGGCCAATTATGATGCTCCCAGTTACGCCATCTGTCAATATTTTTTTATTACTAAAGTTTCAAACCAGATATTGCAATAGGAAGTAACATAATATTCAATCTCATTTAAAATTTGATATTACCGGTTAGCCAGTGGAAAGAACCGCGGGGTTCTAGAAATCGGAGCAAGGAACGGCATACGAATCCAAGCCCAGATATGCAACAATGTCAGTGGACCATCAATCACTTTACAATCAAATCGAGATGCTCTACACAATGCTCTATACAAGTGTGCTAGGGATGCCGATCCCCAGCTAATTTCGTGTATCCGTGAGAAGTCACGAAGCAATGGAAGAAATTTCCAGTGAACCGCTGACCCAGACTTATCAGCAAATAAGATTGACCCAAACAACAACAATATATGGCATTTAACATACTTTTTCATGGCAACTCGATCATTTAAAATTAATCCTTCTTTCACATTTCTAATCCAGGTCATGTTGATGTAACTTCCTCTGCAATCACTGGTTCTCGGTGCAACTCCAAATTGATGTAAGCATTCAGCTTCCATGGCTTCCTGACTAGTCATGGTTGTTCCTGTCACGGGAAGACCATTTATCGGAATACCTAGGATTCGAGTTATATCCTCCAACGTAACGGCGCACTCACCCGTTGGGAGATGGAATGTATGAGTATCTGGATGCCATCTCTTTACTAGAGCTGTTACCAAAGCTGACTGACCTTGGATTGTATAATCCCAGTGGGTTCATGTGAAGACACCTCAAAGTTTTTGTGCCCTACAAAATATAGACGAATAATTAACTCAAGTTATTTTTTGGTAGTTAATCATACATGAATACAAAGACTTATAACTAACATTAAATATACACCGGAACAAAAAATAAATTAACTTCTCTACTTAATTGTCATTATCACTAAGCTTCTTATCAACAAAATGAGCATTATTACTTATATTTTAACACAAAAACTAATTAATAATTATCTCCAATAACTTAATTATTTAAATTATGACAATAATTAGTTCAAATTGCTATCTATTTTATTACAAGCTATCTATTTTGTTACAAGTATAATTTATACATTAAATTAAAAGTACTAATTTACATTCTCATACAACTCAAATGAATTTATAAGATTATTCACAAACTTTACTCTATTACTATAATTATTTATATTTATTAATCAACATCTCTAAATTTATAAAATAAATCTATTCAGGTGGTATCAGTAATTTTAATCATTCCACTAATTGCTTCTTGTGGGATTGCTGTATTTTTGTTGCCTAATGGAAGAACTGCACTTTCAAGGTTTAAAATTTTTTTGGCCATAAATAAGGATTCTTTGTGTAGCATTAAATAGGGAAGTCCTCTTTCAAGGTTTACAAGTTATTTTTTTATTAATTAAATTATTGTAATTAAAATAAAATTTAACATAACAACTTAAAATTATAATTTCAATCTTATCACGTGCATGGCACGGGTGATTAAACTTGTATATATATAAATACAAGTCTGTATGACTAAACTAACCATTACAACAGAAAATATATGTTTATCTACAATATATTTACTATAAATTACATCAAATCTACAATATAATTACTTTTCTATTTATATTGAAAAAAATTTAACAAAAATACTTACATAATGAAATTGGCTAAGATAGTTAACAATATGAAGTTCAGGACGATCTACTTCTCTAATTTTTTTTTCTTAGGCATTGTGGTTTTTATTTATTGTAAATGTATGAGTTTGAAACCATGAAAGGTAAATGATGAAGAAAGGTTGCTGAAACTGAACCAATTAGAATTGAAAGGGATGAATGAAGAGAGAAGCAAGAGATACTCTCGTGCAATTGCTTTCAAGCCCCACCCATCCCATGTGCATGGGGCACACGTGGTTAATAACCACAAATCCACAATACTGAAGCTCAGAATTGTAGAGTCTTTCTTTACCATTGATCATTGTTGATATAACTCTGTCCATTGAATTGATGAAGAGTGAAATCTGAGCCTCAGATTTCGGGCATCATTGCATTCACCGTTCGATCTTTCATAAATTTGTTTTTGGCCGTTCGATTGTCTTAGAAATGTGTTCCAGTTGCATTCAAATCTGAGGGTCCGATTTGAGAAAAACTGACCCTCCGATTTGTGGTGTTATAAATTTGAGCCTCCAATTTCTCTTTTGTCATCGTCCGTACCCGAAAATTACACACAGAATCCCAATAACTATAAAAAATACTACTTCGGTCTCAATATACAAATTAAAAAGCGCCATGCCTCCTGGCCCGGGTTTTTTTTGTTTTTCCTCATTTTTTTTTCTTTACTGACCGGGTTAGGCATAAGGATGGTTTGGTTCCCTTCAGAACCATACACTTGTCGCACTATTAAGCTGCCCTCCACAACAGTCTGAGTCGTGTTTTGTTTTTGTATTTTTGTCTCCTTTGGCAGCTCAGTTTCGAAAAATAGAAATACAAAATCTAGTACTCTGCTCATCTGCTCCATTTTCCACCTTTCTCCTCCGTCCTTGGTTCCTCCACTGCCACCATGTCTCCGTCAGTCGTCGAAACCGGCGGCCTCCGACCGGTGAAAATAAACGGTTTTCACAATGAAGACGACCATGCATCTTCCGACTGCAAACACTCCAATGGATCTCTTCCCTCGACGACGTCGTCATCGAGGATCATCGTCGACGCAATTCCGCCGAAGGAGTTTGAGAAGCTTCGGAGAGTCCTCGTTGCTTCGGCGAAAGGGTTCTCAATCGGAGCGGGCATCAAGGGAGGCCTCGCGGTCTTCGCGATCTTGTCTCGATTGACGCGAAAGCAACGGCA
>NC_029774.3:54986096-55003769 GCF_000817695.3 Arachis duranensis | reverse complement strand
ATATAATTGATAATTGATTCGTTAGGAAGGAGCTTGCGGTGACGAACGGCGAAGCGATTGTAGCTGCTGTGAAGGAGACTCTGAGATACGGTTTGTTCCTTGGAACCTTCGCCGGAACGTTTGTTTCCATGGACGAGCTTATTGGTGCTCTCGGAGGTCACCGTAGGCATGTTCTCTGTTTCTCTCTCTCTCTTTTCGTGTCTCTGCCAGAATGTAGATCCTGTTGAAAGTTCAGGAACTTTAACCTTAAACCTTACTAAATTATAATGAATTTTGTAAATTTAACTTCTTTTTCTTCTGGATTCTCCGTTGCATGTATGTTCTATTAGTTTGAAGTTGTGGATTAGTGATATACATTGATTTTTGTCACAACTGAGATATAAGTGAGAGTTTTACTGTTTTAATATATATCAAGTGCAGTTAGCCTAAGAGTAGTTAGAGTTAGTCAGCATAATGGAAGTTAGTTAAGTCAGTTTGTTGGTTAACTAACCCTAACTACTGTTTGCTTAAGTTAATTCTACTCGATATATTGCAAAAGAGAGTGATTGTGATTGGTGTTGTTGTGCTTGTGTTTGTGCCTCTCTTGTGTTGTAGTTCAGGACAGCAAGGTGGAGAGCCTTCCTGGCAGGGGCTCTTGCTGGGCCATCCATGCTTCTGACTGGTTTGGAGACACAGCACACGAGCTTGGCCATTTATATTCTCATGCGTGCTGCTGTGTTAGCGTCTCGGTGTGGGATCAAGAGCAAGCGGTTTGGGAGATATTGCAAGCCTCTCACCTGGAAGCATGGAGACATATTCCTCATGTGCCTATCCTCCTCCCAAATATTGTACGTAATGTTGTTGTTATGTACCCCTTTTCTGGATATATAATCTTTGCTGCCTTTTTTTTGTAGGAAACCTTATACACATGTATACACATGGCCATGCATGTGCATGTTGCTTCTTATACTGTTCCTCTTATGCTCTCTGTTTTACTTAGTTATTTTGCCGTTCAAGTTCTGTGGCAGTGAGAGTGTAATTTCTGCTATGAGATATATAAAATTGAACGGTCTAAATACAAACATGATGCATGATGGGACATTATTGGTCCATTTGTTCGATGTTGCTAACCCTAATTAGTCAGGCAAAGCTTAGGTGGTGATCTTGATGTTGACAAATGATGTGTAATATCTGAAAACATTGTCTGTGTTTCACTTGACTTCATAATCTGAACCTCTTTAACTTTCAGCATGAAATTGAAATTGCAGTTGTAATATTCAGTTCATTGATAAGCATGCGTCTAACCGTCTGTTTATATTGATTAAGTTAGCAACTGAGCATGATGTTTCGTGAGTATTAGAATCCTGATGTGCACAAATATCATGATGAGTCAGAAAGTGGGTCAGTGGTGCCCAGTAGATTAGTTTTGTAGTAGTGCCTAAATGACTGGGGATACCCTAGTCATAGACCTAACAATATTCTGCAGTTATTTGTTTTATTTAATCTAAGGTTAACTGAAGCTATAGGGTCTTGCCTTTTCTGGATTATTAACAATTTATTTATCTGTATTTACTCATTTTTCCAGATGTGAAATGATGAATATCTTTAGTTTTCTGGTATGTTAAAAGATAAAAAATAAATAGGAAGATAATAAGGAACGGAAATGACATTTCACTGATATATTTGGTGTCCATCTCAAGATTATTCCAGATAAACCTTTTTATTTACATCATGGAAAATGTTCTACTTATTATGTAGTAGAAAAAAATATTTGGATACCTATCATTAAGTATCGCTGAATATTTTGATTTCAGGTCTGCTTATATATTAAAGCAAGAGAGTTTGCCATCTTCATATAAGTCTTTCCTTAATAAACATGGTGGGAAGGATGCAGTTATCCTACAAGGTGTAAAGGAGATAGCCAGTGGCAAGCCTTTTACTAATTTGGAAGCAATAGAGAATTACTACAAGACCATTGGTGTTGATGTGAAATTAGATCCAAGTATGAAAGTCCCATGCTCGGTATGAAATAAAGATTGTTCTTCGTTTCCAGTCTTATTTTTATCTTTTGATCTCAGCAAGTGTAATTACAGTATAGGTATAGAAATTAAATAAAATTAAACATTTATCTGTGTTCAATATCGGATTTAAAACCCAATTTGATATAGTTGAGGCAATTATTTTACAGTAATCACCATATTGGTCCCTAACAATATTAGACAAATTAGTCTCTACTAAAATAAAATGACAAATTAATCCTGTCTTTTAAAATTAAACAATTTAATCCCTCTACCATAGTAATATTAGGGACTAAACTTTGTCTAACATCTAAAAGATTAGGGAACAATTTGTCAATATTCTTTGAGGTACTGCGCAAACCTATTTGAGGTACTGCGCATTATTTTACAATTGAATCATGAGAAATGTGACTGCTACGATGAATGCTATCTCATTTGATTTGAGATTACATTTAAACTCCAAACCCACGCATTCCCTTTAATCGATGTATAGACTCTAGTGGAAACATATAGGTTTCGTTTCTGTTCTATGCCCTAACATAGTTCCCATATAAATTTAATCAGGGTTGTGGTATTTAATTTCCCATTATTTTATGTCTTCTATTGGGTCCTATGGTTGTAGTTTGTGATAATGGCTCGATGAATTTTATTAAACTGTGCAATTGTGATTTCAGTTTCAAACATTCATCAGAATTGGTTATATAAATTTTGTTACCCATGTATAATTTGTTATCATTGTTGCTTCTTTCAATGTTCAAAGTCAGTGATGTTTTGCAGATTGTACATGGGAATCAATCATGTGGAGAACATATCCTTTCTTTTCTTGTTGAAGCCTACAAGAGAGCATTACCTGTTTATCTTCCAGTTTATCTGATACCTGCCCTAATAGTTCACAGAAATGGACTTTTGAAAAGGTGATCAGATTAGAATAGCAATCAATCTTGCACATTACCTAACCTTTTGTGAGACCTTTATGAAATATATGTTTTGTGAAATTTTAATTACTGTTTAAGCTTTGATTCATGTTCTACTTTTACGGTGGCTTTCCAGTTTCCAAAGTGATTACAATAGTGCATTATCTGTGGCACAAAGGCTGGTTTTACTAAATGGGCTTTGCTTGACATTAAGTCATTCTGTTTTGAGCCTTCTCAAATTTAGCACCATATGCACCTTGTGCTTGGAGCCTTTTTATGACATTCAATATGAGAATATCCTGCTTATTCTTATTGGCCATTTTTAAATGCTTATGTGCAGGCCTAACACAATATTGGCCAAAGGTCTTCTTGGCACAGCAAGATCAAGCTTATTTTTATCTGTTTATTGTGCATCTGCCTGGTTAGTTTCATGAACTTGTGTGGACTATTCTTTATTTATTATGTTCTTAGTTGTCTTAAGTTTTGAATATGGTTTTTTTAAGTGAACATGGTCAAATTTAGGGGTGTTTACCCACTACCTGAACCAAATTGTAATAAACCGGTTTCAAATATATAAAACCAACTAAACCCAACCATTTATGAAAAATGATGTACCAATTAGAAATCCTTTTCTTCTCTCCCACTCTCACTATATCCTTAGTCTCTTCCCCAACAACAGCCATCACACCACTCCATAATCCAATATCAAAGAATACAGGAAATTTTAAATACAAAACAATTCTCAAATGCAAAATTAATCCATTGCCAATCAACTCAAAGGGTTCTATGGGCATGTAAGATCAGAGACAGTGGATATCTTCTGGGATGTTGAGGTTTGGAACTTGGAACTGTGATTGTTATCCACTCTCTTCCCCCTGTTTTTTTTTTTCTTTGAGAATCAATAAATGTGCATGGTGCCTCTGGAGTTGTAACAGCAATCCTGTGTTGGCGGAGACTGTGACTGCGATTGTGGAGCTTGCTCCAACAGTTTCAATCGCACTCCAGCGAAATCGCATGCCTCCGACCATTTCAGTTGTGCTACATCTCGTTCCTATTGCTGTCATCACCAATGTAGTTCTCTTCTCTCTTATCCTCTCTGCCGTGTCCCTCAACTGTGCTGGATCTGCCTCTGCCGCCACAGTCGTCAGTTGTACCCGGTTGCATGCCACTGCTCGTTAGACAAGGCCAGTTTAAGTTCACTACGGCAAAGCACTGAAGCAGAAGCAAACATTCTTCTCCAATAACAGTCTTATTTCACTAGGTGGGTTGGCTGGATCAAATGATACCATTGTGTTTGTTCATACATAACTCTTTATACTTTAATCTCTTTTGATGAGCTCATTCAGAGTTTTCTTTGGTCTCCTTGTACCCCCTAGCCACCGAACTATCTCATCTAATCTAATCTATTCCACTCTCTTGACTAGCTGTTGTTCTGGCTTTCTACAAATATGTTAAAACTACCTAAGGCAAAACTGTGAAGAAAGCAACAAAAAAGGAAAAAGGTGATATACATGTCATTACATGAGATGACAGATCATAAGTGATTTGGGATAATGGTGTACAAGTGGTTTAAACTGGTTTTAATGGATTGGTTGACTTGATCCAATAAAAGCAATTATAGGTTTTATGTTTCTTCCCAAAATAATTCTGGTTTTACTGGATAGGTTCTGCTTAGATTAATGTTTGGATCCAGATATGATTGTCTAGAACATGCCTAGTCACATTGCAATATGTTTGTATATTTTTGTCTGCGTTTAGTAGCTTTTTTCTTTTTCTTATTCTCATTCTTTTTATGTTCATCTCACTGAGAAATTCTCAGCATGAATTTTTTAAAAAAAAAAAGAGTGAATAATGATTATAAGATGGATGCCTTTGTTCTTCATCAGGATGTGGACGTGCTTTCTGTTCAGGATCTTCAAAAGATGTAATATTCCAATGGTGGCCATGGGAACAGTATGTTGCAACTAGCATAATTGTGTTAACGGTTTATGTACACTTCTATTTGTCATCCTGTTTGATTGTTATAAAACTCAAACTTTGCATTCTTGTGCAGTTCCCAACGGGCCTTGCATTGGCTATTGAGAAGAAAAGCAGGCGAATAGAGATATCATTATACTGCTTTGCACGGGCCATCGAGAGTTTCTTCACATGCTTAGCAGATGCAGGATATCTCCCTCACTCAAGGAGAATCAAGAGAGCTGATGTAGTAGTTTTCAGCTTGTCAACAGCTATCATAATGCACTGCTATGCTGAGGAGAGGGATGTTTTCAGATCCAAATATCTTAATGTTCTTGACTGGGTATTTGGTGTACCGCCTCCTCCATGTGAAACCCCGCGGTGCAACCCACAGGGCAAAGGGACAACAAATATGCCAGCACCAGCAGAGTATTCTTTACCCGGGAAAATTGCACTTGACTAGGCGGTACATTGATGATGTTGCTTTCCCCAGGTGACAATTAGAGCCTGATTATTGTGTGGGAATTTCTTTGGTGAAGAGTGAACTTGGGTGAAGAGTTTTTAAAGAGAGTGCGCATTGCATGTGATACATTTTATTGTAGAACAAACCATCTTTAGTTTTTACCCAACTTCATTCTTCACCATGGTATTACCTTTATTGTGTTGGGCAAGGGAACTACAATCATTACTTGAACGTGACTGCATACATGAAAAATACTTGTATGTTTCTTAAACACATTAATACGTTTTCCAAGAACATTTACAACTACTCATTCTTATTATCTATAAATTTGTAAGTTATACACACAGAAAACTGAGTAGTTCTAAATGTTAAGAACATATGTGGGTGTTATGAACATGCAAGTATTTCTTGTAGTCTTGGAGTATCCAGTTAACTCAGGGATATCAGAAGATCGAAGGTCTCTTTTTAATGTTTATTGCTGCATGGTATTTTGAAGCAGTGGCATACCAACTAACCTATTGATCACTCTAATGATATTATTCTCTGGTGACCATTATTAGCAGTGCCAAGAATTAACTCCTCAGCAATCTAATTCTGGATCAGCCGCACATATCTTCTCTTTGTAACTTCAAAATCTTTGAAAGCTTTGCTTATTTGATTTGTTAATTTGATTTTACATATTTATTAATATATTGAAGTGGAAGTGATTCAAGAGGTTAGTTATTTTTACCCTTGTATCAGAAATATAGCCCTGACTGAGTAAACCTTCTCATGGGTAATTTATGCTTTCATCTCTTCGGTAGGGTTGTTAGAAAGATATAAAGATAGAGACCATCAGACACGATGTATTTGATTGCAAACATAGATACAGACGACTTCTGTTTTTTAACAACTTTTTGTATTTTCAGACTCTTAGAAGGTGGAAACAGTGCTGGTTAAATGCGGGAATGAATTCGAGTAAATTACTAAAATGGTTTTTGTTTTTACTGTTAAGGGATCTGTCAGAGGTATAGCTCGTCGCAGAAGGGGAGATGTCGTTTTGTCTTCTCCATAGATGAGTTATACGCTGGACTCCAAAAAACACCAGATGGGGTTGGTATATGCAAAAAGTACTTCAACGCTCAACTTAGTAATAATTCAAAGACAGTGAGAGTGACTTAAGTGAGTATTAGGTTTTGATATGTCTTTTACCTTGACTTAATGTTACCTTATATAGATTGAATAGAGACCAAGTATTTTGAATATACTCAGTTAGCGAATGATAAGTTATGGTTATGGTGAGAACCACAATGTGTTTACTGTGATATTCTTAGCATCTGTTTTGACTATTTTATTGAGTTGGCGGTGATGACGTGTGATGAAGTTATCATGTCGTTGTGCTGAGTGTTATCATGCTTTTGAGTTATTAGATGAGTTATAACTTTTTTTTGCCGAGGTATAGGTTTCATTGGCCGAGTTATAGTTAATGGATCAAGACTTGTTCTTTGAGTAAAAGGTGGCAATTATTGAGTAATATGGAATGAGAAAGACTGTAACGGTCGAGTTATAGATATAACGACCGAATTATGTGTTGGTAATTTATGAGTCATGAAAATCCTAATGTTCTTTTGACCAAATCTCTGAATTATAGCTTGTAGTCGCTAAGTTATAATGATCAGATCACAGCTCCAAAGCTTGACTTGTTTATATTTAAGAGAAGTAGATTGAGCTTTTATGAAAATCGAGTTATAACTCAGCATGATATGGAAGAGATGCGGTTGTGTTATAATTCAGAGATACGAGTATTAGTCCCGTACGATCAAGTTGATAATCTTAAAAATAAAATTGTATCAGTATAATTTTGAACGAGCTTATAAATGATTGTTTGTTAGATTGATCCCATAAAAGGGATCTACATATGCTGTTTATTGATTTGGAAAAAGCGTATGATAGGGTGTCAAGGGAGGTCTTATGGAAGGTTTTAGAAAAGAGGAGAATAAGGATCGCATATATTCGTACAATTAAATACATGTATGATGGGGCCATAATTAGTGTGAAGACTCAAGGTGGTGTGACAGAGGAATTTCCTATTGGTATAGGATTACACCAGGGATCATCCTTAGTCCATAATTTTTTACATTAGTCTTGGAAGTATTCAGAGCACATCCAAGAGTCTGTGTCATGATGCATGCTTTTTGCCAATGATATCGTCCTTTTGGGAGAGACAAGAGAAGATCTAAATAAGATGTTAGACTTATGGAGAGAAGCTCTAAAAGTGTATAGTCTGCGCATAAGCCGTAGCAAGACGGAATATATGGAATGTAAGTTCAGTCTGAGAAGGAAAAATCCTAATATAGAGGTGAAGATTGGAGAAAACATCCTACGAAAAGTTAAAAATTTTAAGTATCTTGGGTGCATCATACAGGATAATAGAGAGATTGAATAGGATGTAAATCATAGGATCCAAGCAAGTTGGTCAAAATGGTAGAGTGCATCTGGTTTTATTTGCGACAAAAAAGTACTTTTAGAACTTAAAGGTAAATTCTATCGCACCGCTATAAGACTGGCTATGCTTTATGGTACGGAGTGTTGGACGGCCAAAGGGGAACATGAATATAAGCTGAGTGTGGAAGAGATGAAAATGTTGGGATGGATGAGTGGTCATACGTGATTGGATAAAATAAGAAACGAAGATATAAGGGAGAGAGTTGGAGTAGCACCCATTGTGGAAAAGATGGTTGAATCGTGTCTCAAGTGATTTAGACATGTGAGAAGAAAACCGATAGAACACCTAGTCAGGAGGGTGGATGAGATGGAAGATGGACAAGGGGTAAAAGGTAGAGGAAGACCTAAGAAGACCATCCGTGAGGTGGTCAAACGAAATTTACATATAAACGATCTCTTTATAGACATGATACTTGACAGAGTACAATGACGTCGTTTGATTAATGTAGCCGACCCCACCTAGTGGGACAAGGCTTTGTTGTTGTTGTTAGACCGACGCCAACTTATAAGTGTTGGTTTGTTTGATTGATTCTGACTTTTAGTTATCAGTTTGTTTGAAGTGATTCTGACTTATAGGTGTCAGTTGTTTGGGTTGATTCCAACTTTAATGTTGGTTTATCGGAATATGCGAGTGTGTAGGAAAAATAGTAGCCAAACTAAAGACATGAATAAAGAAAAAATAGTAGCCGAACTAAAGGCATGAATAAAAATAAAGAATGATTAAGTTAAAATAATGTACTATTTATTGAGAATTATCCTCTTAACATAGAAGGTATAGGATACAATGTCTCGTTAAAACTATTCCAAGCAAAATCGAGCGTGAAAAAGATCTTGCGAGTGAAAAAAAGAGTACATCTTCGAGTCTTGACTTATAACTTAGCTGTGATATAACTTCAGAGAAGTTACGTTCCAAGTACTAGATAGTTCTTTGCCTAATAGTGTTTGAAGGGTATAAGTCCCTTGCCGATCACCTTGCTAATTCGAAAGGGTCCTTTTGGTCGTCTTCTTTTGATTGAGTTGGTTTATTAATTTGCCGGACTTGTTTAAGTTTTTATATTTCCATCTGTCTAACTGCTTTTTCTCGAAATTTTGTTAAAGTCTTCGGCTTGGTGATAGCAACAATCTCGTGGAACTTGCTAAGAGGAAGACCACTCTTGAGGATATGGAGGTGGATGTCGGGGTTGAGGTTGGGAATCTCCTTTGTTATCTTATTGAACCTCGTCATTTAGTCACAGAGACTTTCATGTTGACCTTGTTTGGTTGTGCTAAGGTAGTCGAAATCATGGACATAAATATTGGATGCTGCAAAATTGTTAATGGAGAGATCGGCCAATTCCTAAAAAATAGAGATAAAAAATAGAGATAAAACCTGTAGGTAAATGAAAATCAGAGTAAAACAGAACCATCTAAAAATTTGGGAAAAAACCGACATAATATTGGCTCAGAAGCACAATTATGAAATATCATTGAGTGGAACTTAGTGACATGTATGTTTGGGTCTCTAATCCCTTATATGGCTTTAGCGTGATTAGTAGGGTGAAGTTCTTCGGCATCTAAACTTCATGATTTTCTCGGAAAAAAGGGTTTGGACGTCTTGTTAGCATCTTTAATGTTGTGACTTCTACTAGAGGAGGAGTTCCTAACACATGTTCGCCATCATTATTAGCATGCTTGCGATCTTTCTTGTTATTTAGGTTTTTTGTTGTTGTGTAACAACTTGGTTACCCTTTGGACCTCGGCCTCAAGCGCAACGTTCTTAGCTAATAATTCGGCCTAAGTTGGTGGATGAGGTGGTGAAGTTTGCTCATCAGCTATTATCGAGATCCTACAAAAAAATGGAATAAAAAGTGGGAAAAGAAAATGTGGGGCAATGTTAAGGTTGGCCCACGGTGGGAGAGATATTAACTGACTATTAGGTTTTTAGATGTCTTTTACCTTGATCTAATGTTACCTTATATAGTCTGAATAGAGACTAAGCATTTTGAATATACTTGGTCAGTGAATCATAAGTTACGGTTGTGGTAAGAACCTCAATGTGGTTATCGTGATATTCTCAGCATCTGTTTTAACTATTTCATTGAGAAGTTGATGATGATGTGTGATAAAGTCATCATGTTGTTGTGCTAAGTGTTATCATGTTTTTGAGTTATGGGTTGAGTTACAACTTCTTTAGGCCATGATATACGTTTTATTGGCCGAATTATAGGTAATTGATCAAGATTTGTTCTCCGAATAATAGGTGGCAGCTACCAAGTAATACGGAATGGACCAGATTGTAACAGTCGAGTTATAGATATAACGACCGAGTTATATGTTGGTAATTTATGAGTCATGAAAACCCTAACGTTCTTTTGACCTAATCTTCGAATTATAGCTTGTAGTCGCCGAGTTATAGTAATCAGACCAGTTTTTAAAGAATTTAGGATAAAAAAGTATTTGGAAAAGTAAAACAGACTAAATTTTATCTTTTTAAAAAAATGGATATATTAGTCTTTAGAAAATAAAACGAGAATAAATTAGTTTATAATAGTGTTTTTACACAAATGACAAATCGGTCTCATATTTGTTCGTCTTTGAGAAATTTTATCTTAAACAAATTGTTCCTTGAGAATTCAAAAGTAATGAAGAGTAATTATCTAAATTAGTCCCTGAGAATTTTAAAAACGGACATTTTAGTCTCCGAAAAAAATGAATACACATATAGATCCCCATAGTTTATCTCTATTGGCCAAAACAGTCTCCAAATCAGTTTCCGACGTAACTAACGGAGAATACTGAGTTGGCACATTAACTTGAACACGTGGTTTTTAAGTGTCCATGTGTGCTACATCCACGTGTGCGACGTCCACATATGCGAGGGGACAAAACAATGCTGGCTTTCTTCTCCTTCACAGCCATGTTCTTCGTCTACCGCATTCCCTTCTTCTCCTTCCTCTTTTTTTCAGTGTCAACCCTCTCCCTTTCTCACTCCCTTACACCTCTTGACAACTACCTCCATCTTGAATCTGAAGAAGCTGACATCATCCATCATAACATCTCCACTTCATGCCTCCCCTTAACCACTTTATCATCTGGGGAAGACCTTCCTTCTTCCTCGCATCCAATCGAGATTGTTCGCAGCACTGGGGCTCCGGTCCATGCTCTGGTTGTCGAGGTCGCAATTGCCTTGGCCTCTGATCTTCACCCTAAACCACTCCCAAAAGGTCTTGGCGGTGCTTGCCTCTTCTGCAACCCAATCAGTAGCAAAAACATTTTCGTAGCAAAGCCTGTCGACGAAGAGCCCTTAGTCTTAAACAACTCAAAGGACCTAGGCTCTCAACTACTAGGCCAACTGGGCCTCAAGACTTCAATTCGCATTGGTGAGGCTGCTACCTGTGAGCTTGCTGCATATCTCCTTGATCATGATTTCTTTGCTTCTGTACCTCTAACAACCCTCATCAAATTCTCTTATGCTTCTTTCTTCGCTAATGGCGCGCTTAAACTCGCATCGCTTCAACGCTTCATTGGTCACGCTTTTTATGCTGGCAAGTTGGGACCTTCTCTCTACTCTGTTTCCCCTGTTCACTAGATTAGAGTCTTGGACATTCACCTTCTCAACCATGATAGACACGTCGGTAACATGCTAGTTATGAATTCTAGCTTCGTTTCTGGTGTTGTTGAAAAATTCAGTTAATTAATGACTAATTAACCCATAAATTAGAATTTATTCTAGAAAATAAAAAATGTGATTTTTATGACTTAATATGATAGAGGAGATTGAAACGAGAATTTCGATACCAATTTTATAGAAATCGGCTTAAGATTGGACCGAACGGGCCAAATCGGACCAACCGGACCCATCTTGGGCCCTTAACCTAACCAAACTAAACCTAAAACCCTAAAAACAGCAGTCTCTCTCCTCTCTAAACCCTCAAGCACGCTGAAAATGAGAAAGGGAGTGAGGGGAAGAACACTCTTCCAAAGTTCCAACTCTCATTTGATCCTCAAACCACCATAACTTTTGATCCGTAGCTCCGATTGCCGCACCGTTCGCGGCCACGCGTTCACCGTGATGAACTCTACAAAATCCACTACTTTGTTTTTGAGGTAAGCCACGATTTTGTTCCAGTTTTCTCAGCCTTAAATTCGAATTTTATGGAGAAAAAGTATTGAGATTTTGGGCTCTTTGATGTTATAGGACCCAACTATCTTGAAGGAGATGATTAATCTTGTCTCCTTGATCTTTCGGTGTGGTAAGATTCTCAACCCTAGTAGAATTTGTTGGTTTATGATGTTTGGGTATTGAGTTGTTGTGATTGGATGTGATAATTGTGGCTTAGGTAGTGTGTATGTAAATATTGAAGCTTGATTGAGGTTTTAGAAAGCTTGGAAAAGGGTTTTGGTGTGTTAAAAATCTGTTCTTAGAGTGTCGAAGCCTTGAGAGCTTGTGAAAAAGTGATTTGGAAGTGCTTCGGGTTGAGCGGAAAAATCGGCTAAGGTATAATCTCGGTTTCCTGTATCTAAAATATAATGTAGTGTGAAAACTTAGGCTAGAGGCCCTAAGATAGGAATTGAAATGTTGATGTTGTTGAATGGTTGAGATAAATTATGTGGTCATATATGTGATTATGAATATTGATATTTTGATGATATGATGCATGAGAGATATGCATGTTTTGATATATGCTTGATGATCAATTGAGGTTGAGTTGTGGGTAAAACCATGTTGGTGGTGGAAATGATATTGATTATATGTAATGATGGTTGATTGGAAGTGGTGTTGTTGAAAATTGGGATGAGGAAGAATATATGACTTGATAATGTGTTTGAAATTGAGTTATTTGGTTGAGATGGGTTAAAATGGTGGGATGGTGGTTTGTGATTTTGATAAAAATATTAATGTGTGAGTTGAGGAGGCTTGAGGTTGATTTTTGGTATGTTTTGGTTGATTTTAAAAAGGGTTGGAATTGGTTTGTCTTGAAAATGGCACTTTGTGGTTTTGTATGAAAATGTAATTTTTGGGCATACTCTGATGGAGCATAACTTGGACTCCGGATCACAAATTTGTGCCAAACTTATTTAGAAATAAAATTGGATTCGGGATGTGTATGCCGCTCAAAGAACGGGTGAAAAATTATTTGAAACAGAGAAGTTATGCCCGTCGGAAGTTTGGGGTTTGAAACTGTGAATTCTGCAGCTTTTAACTTAGTAAAAGTTTTGGCAGAACGCACTTCCCCGCGTAAGCGTGGCCGATGCGCACGCGTCGTTTTCAAATGTTCACTACCCACGCGTGCGCCTGGCCGACCCGTACGTGTCGATGTGCAGATTCAATTGCCCAGCCAAATTCCCGAGAGTTGTGCGAGAATTGGACTAGCTTTGTGCGTGGGGCACAAAACGCACCCACGCGTACGCGTGGCTGACGCGCGGGAGTCACCCGTCTTTTCTCTTCTCCACGCATATGTGTGGGCGACGCATATGCGTCACTATACTTTTGGCTTTCCACGCGTGCGCGTGGGACCCTGTTTTTACCCACATGGTTGATTTTTGAGTTTTCAAAGCCAAATTTCATACTTCTAAGCCTCTGACCTCACCCATTATGTCTTAAATCATTACGATATGCCTAGCAATGGGAAATGAGCTAGAAAATGTGGTAACTTGTGAATGAAGAAAGGGGAGAATTAATGATCAATGATGGTCAAAGATGATTGTATGAGATACGGAGGATGGCGGTAGAAGTGCCTTATGTGCCATGAGTCGAAGGGTTGTATTTGCTAATAAATTAGCTGGTTATGGATTGAATTATGAACCGAATGGCTGAGTTATTGCCGAATTACGGCGGAGCCATTAATGAATTATGGCTGAGTATGATTGCATATATGCTTATTGAATGAAATATGAATGTTGCACTTTCATTATCTGAGATACGAGTTTTACTGGGTGAAAGTAGTGGCTAGCCACCACGTGCTCCAGGTGGAGACTCGATACTCTGCTGACCCTATGTCGTAAGTATGGCCGGACATTGTCAAAGTTCCAGATGAGCTCGCCCCCGTGAATATACACCAGTGAGGGTGTTGGATATGAGTTATGAATTATTTTGTGAATAACTCAAGTTGGGGATGCACGATAGAGAGACAGTCCAATAGTTAGCTACCAGGACTTGTCGGGTTGGCTTTATAACCGACAGATGAGACTCATCAGCCATTAGGACAGGCATTCATCAGATGCATATTATGTGAATTATTTGGAATTGCCTAATTGACTGCATATTACTTGCTAATTGTCTAAATGCCATATCTGCTTCCTATTTGTATATCTCCTTGTCTGATATTATGGTGTTTGCCATATTATATTACTGCTGGCGGTTGGGAAGTTTGAAGGATTTGGAAAGGAAAGTATTAGTTAGACTGAAGATTTTTAGTCAGTTGCCATTTATGGTTTAGTTTATTTATAAGCTTTGATTTATCTGTTGGAAATTCTAGGATTGTCTTCGGCTTTTCCAAGACATTACATGTTAGATATGTGGGCACTGTTACATTACTAAGAACCTCCGGTTCTCACCCATGCAAATTTTGTGGTTTTCAGATGCAGGACGTGAGGCTCCTCGCTGAGACATGCTGGAGACTTTTGGATTAGCGAAGATCCTTGGTTCTCAGGTCTTTACCTTGGTTTTATATTTTCACTTATATACTTTTATCTCCACTAAATAATACATACTGTGTTGACTCCTCTTAGAGGTTGTTTTGGAGAATAGGTTTTGTATTTCGCCCTTCGGGTTTCCTTTGGGTTCCTTGCCTTTTATATACATGTATATACTTTTATGCTCGAACCGGTTATCTTCGCAACCGGGTCTTAAGTTTTTGATATTTGTGTTTTTGGCACTCTTTGTATATATTCTCGCGTTAGCTCATCCTTTATCCGTTACGCAATGTTATCAACCGGAGTGTTGCACTTTTCAATTTACGATTTTGTTTTACCTCTTTTTCTTCAAAGGCTCATAGTTATAAATATTCTTTTACACTACTATACGTACTAAATTTTAATTTTGAGGTCGTAATGCTTTTCCATCTCTATTTTATGACTTAAGCATAAGACTCTGCATGGTAGGGTGTTACAGTTGTTGTTCATCTTGTTCCCATCGACCATGTCTTCTGCCTCCCTAAGTGGCATGATCCTTATTTTGAGTGGCTCCATTGACCACAAGTTTCTACAATGTTCTCCAACTTAGAACTTGATTACATTTCAAAACTCAGTCCATTTAACGACGCTCGAATTCAAAGATATGAGCTTCTTCTATTGAGGGAGTCCTCAATTAGGGTTCTTCTTGTTTGCACCATTTCTTGAAGCATGTTGTAGCAACAGGGCTTTGCCACACCGATATAGGTTACTGATGATGAGGCAGTTTTTTGGTGGCAAAGAAACACTGAGCGATTTTTGTCGAGAGGAGAAAAAGGGTGAGAAAGGATATGGTGGAAAAGGAAAAGAGGAGGAAGAAGAGGATGATGGTAGTTCGGTGGATGAAGAAAACCAAGGACTTTTTTGTCCCCTCGTACACGTGGACACTTAACGTTCACATGTGTAAGTTAACGTATCAACTCAGGATTTTTTGGTAGTGAGTCACACCGAAAACTGGTTTGGGGAATGTTTTGGCCAAATGGAGAAAAACTACAGGGACTGATATGCGTATTAATTTTTTTGGACTAAAATATCTGCTTTTAAAATCTACGGAGACTGATTTAGATAATTACTTAGTAATAAATAACTTAATAAAAAATGTAGACATTGAACATGTATTAGGTTTCTTCGTTGTTTTTCAATCGAATTCTAACAACATGCATGTTGACGTATTTAATTTCTGCATAGCCTGTAAATGTCCTAGTAAAAACGTGTGTTTGACTTTCCTTTTGTTTTCTATTTTTATTTTTATTTTTAATTTTCAATCTTTAGAATTTTACAAAAAAAAATAAAAACAGGGCATAAAACTAAAAAATGTGTTAGGCAAAAAAAAAAACAATATTATCTAAGAAGAAAATTTGAATGATGCAAAGGAGGTTGTAATTGACAAGATGTTGTTGGGTATACTTGATTAAAGATGTAACTGACAGAGGTAGCAATGTAAAGCGTTAAGGAAACAACTGTAGGAACGGTTACTAATTCAAACCTGAAAACTAGCGAAGATATTATAGAAGTAACTGTTAATGGACATTAGATTAGTTTATAAATAGAATTTTGGGCAAACATTATAATGATTTCAGTTCTTTTAGGAGAACACTTGAAAATGGCAACATAAGTGTTCTGAAAATTGAACCAGACCGACCGATTCAACCGGATTAACCAGAAACTGATCTCTTAGTCGATTCGATTGATATGAAAAATCGTCTGACAAAAGCAGGTAAATAAACGGTTGAACCGGTAGTTAACCAGCCCTTCACCTTGCATTGCCAGGTCTACTCGGAGCTGCGGGCATCACTGCCTCTGTCCTCCTCGTCGTCGGCCACCCTGAGCACGTGTCTCTGTCCTCGGCGTCGAGCCCTCTCTCTCGGACATCAAGCCTCTGTCTTAGATCCCTTCTCTGTCTGAATTCACTTTTCTTCCTCCTTTGCCGTCACTTCTCGTCCCCCTTGCCATCGTAAGCAAAGCTGCTTCAATTTATGTTTCTTAGTTTGTTATTTTACTGATTTTGAGTTACTGGTTTTTCTGTCTTTGTTCATTTTTGTTTATTTTGTTAAATTTTGATAGACAATGGTTGATAATGTTTTGTTAAATTTTCTAAAATAATTTTGTTATTCGGAGTTACTGATTTTCTGAAATAATTTTGTATTTATTTGTAGTATAAACGAATGCTTTATCTCATTATTAATTTTATAAATGTCTTAGAGGGTTAGACACAAATATTATAGCTAAAACACAATCAAATCTTCAAATTATGCATGAATCTTGCTGAACGTGGTTGGTTAAATGGAACAAATGACACCGTTTATCTAAATTCAAAGCCAAAGCCATTGTCTCGATACACAGCATTCAATTATGCATAATTAATTTATAGCTGAAGATACCGTCCATTCATTTTGAGTGCCAAAATAAAAGAGAGACCCAATGAGGATATACTTTGACTTGTCTGCAATTTCACAATATTGATGTTGCAATTATCGGATTTTCTTTTACAGGAGGAGAAAAATAGTAAAAATGCTGCTCCTTTTCAAGCAAATCCGCTTATGAATGGCCTTTCCCCTCCTGGTTATCTTGATTGTCAAGAAATTGAGTTTGATTAGATTTTAATAATTAATTAAAAGTTTTTTATTTTGAATTTTTAATAATAAAATATAAACAAATTACTATATCAAATAGTAAAATTTTAAATTTTATTAATTTAAAAATATTAAATTTAAATCTTTAAAATTGTATATTGAATTTTTAATGATTTTTTTATATTCGATTAAATCCATTCAATTATGATTTTATTCTAGTTAGACTATTGAACTATCACTTAATTGGTTCAATAATTAGTTCGATTTTTACAACTTTTGCTAAAACAATTTCAACTTCAGAGAATAAAATTGGGAATTTTGAGTAATTCCTCTAAAATCTGAATTCAAACTTATATTTTATTTTTTATTTTTAATTAAAGTTCTTTACTTTTATTTATTTTTCTTCATTTTCTTCTTCCTTTCTCTTTTAATATTTGTATTTTTTATTTGTCTCTGACGCCTTGTATTTTTTCTTTTATTTTTTAATTTCATTTTTTTAATTCTGTTGACACTACAAAATAGACATTAAGATACCTATATTTTCTATTAAAAATAGAACAAAAATTGAGTCAAATAAATTAGCACACCCAATGAAATATTGTCAATAAAATATAGTTTTGTCAAAAAAAAAAAAA
>NC_029774.3:54971732-54986091 GCF_000817695.3 Arachis duranensis | reverse complement strand
ATACGATTTATGTAGTGTCAAAATTGTTTTTAGATACTCAAAAGTTAGTGTCAATTGACATGTCAAGTTCATTTGTAATATCTTCTTCTACTTTTAGTAATGAAAGAGAAAAAAAAATTGAAAATATTTTCATACCTCACACCATGGAGGTTACTTTATTGTCAATGAGACATGATGGCATGGCCATATCCATCATGGATGAAGTGCATCTCATACAAACACTATGGGTGGCCATCTAATAGTTTATCACCGGAATTTGTCCCCTTCATAGCTACACAAGGTTTGATTAATCTTCTTTACTCACCAATTCAAAATCATGTTTGCCATAATCTATGTGTTAGTGCTGCTATGAAAAAATTTTCAACTTTTATGCCACGGACTTCACTTGGTTAATTGCCTACTTCTTCAAATAAGAGTACAATAAGGGATAATTATTTTTCTATTTCTCAAAATACAAGTCCAGTTTTTTCTAATATGTCAATAACATTATTGTCAGAAAGCTTTATGGTTACTGTTGATACATTGGCAAAGTTTTATCAACGGATAAATGTGAATAATTATAATTTGCCTAATATATTAACTTATCATATGACAAAAATACTTAATTCTTTTATTGATTTGACAAATATAAAGTATGAGCAATTAATCTATAAAGTAAATTAAATTGCTAAAATAGTTAGTATAAAAGATAAAATTTTTTTTTATTGAAGTACAAGAGATAAATGCAGAACAAAATCCTCTTGAACATGATATGTATTTGGGTAGACAAGATCAAAATGATGGTAATGTAATAAAAGATGATACTGGACTACAATAAAATATTAAACAAGTTCTTATACAAAATGACATTAGAGGACAATATGTCAATCAAGTGATTGAACAAATTCTGAAAAAGATTGGAATTTAATGTTGGATTTGCAAATCGATCTCACTTTGTGTTTTCTTTTCTTGAATTTATCCAGCAAATTGAATTGTCTGAGAGATGAAAGTTTCTTAAGTTATTAACTATATTTTATGTAGAAGATGAAGAATTGTCAGTAGAGCACCTTGCTCGCTACATTATCGAAATCAATGATGTGGCGTCAAATGAGTATTTTAAAATAAAATTCTTTCCCTCCTCATTGACAAACAATGTCTTTACGTGATTTTTTAATCTAAAGCCAAATTTAATTCACTCTTAGATGTAGCTAGAAAAAGATTTCATAAACAATTTTTTCGTGTTGAATTAAGAGTGAGTTTAAGTGATTTATTCTCTATCAAATGCAATGAAGGAGAACCAATTGCTAAGTATCTGATTAAATTCAGAAACATAAGAAATTGATACTTTACTCTAGTTCTAGAATTTGACATTATCAAAATGTCCATAAATGGATTAGAATTTAGAATTAGAAAAAAGTTTGTAAATCAACAATATCATGACATGACCCATTTTGCTGAAAATGTTAGACAAATTGAACAGCTGAATACTCAGAAATAAGAAAAGTATAAAGAGATGATACAAGAAGGATTGAATAATCATCAATAAATAAGCCATGTAGAAGATGATCGAAAAAAGTTTCTGAAGGACAAGGTAAATGACTTTTGTATAAATAAAGGGTAATTTTGATAATGATGTTTTTTTAAAAAAAGATAAGAATCTCATTTTTTTCTATCTTCTTTTCATATTTTTTTCGTTCTCACTTTTATCTTCTTTCTTTCCTTTTTCTTTTCTTTAACTCTTTTCTTTTTTCTTATTTATTTTTTTCTTTTCTCTCTTCTTTCTCTTCCTCTTTTCTCTTTCTTATTTATCGTAGTATTCTTACTTCGTTAATTTTTCCTCTTTTTTTCTATTTCTATATCTCTTTAGTCTTTCTTATTCATTCTTATCTGCTTTGGTTTCTCTTTTTCCTTTTTTTATCTTTTAAGTTTCTATATCTTTCTTGTCTTTTGGTTCTAACTATTTTATTTACATTGTTATAGTTTTATTTAAAAAAATTATATATCGAGTTTAAAATCATGGTAAAGACAATCTCTCATTGACATTTTGATATGTAATTCACAAGTACAAAAGCATAATTGGCTTAAAAATTTTGTTGAATCTATTGACATCTAGAGTCAAAAGTATTAGAATGTCAGGATAGAGATTTCATAGGATTAATAATTTTATCAAATCTAATTGATACTTGGAGGTTAACATGTGAAAGAAATTACTTTAGAAGTTATGTTACTTCTGAAGTTAAACAATTTGTGTCAATTAGAACAATGAAAGAGTATGTGTAAAAAACTCTTAATTGAAAAGTTACCTTTAAGATAAAGGTCAATTGCACACATTAAATGTGCCAAAAGTTAAAATAGATATTATTTAACACGCTTATAAGTTTCATACAAGAGAATAAATTTTATTAATAAACAGGTATTCAACTTTTAATATAAAAACTTTTATAGACTTAAGAATTCCGTTAAGTCTATTATTGATTAGCATTCAATTTGTCAAGCAAGTATGTGCTTAATGTATCAACTTAAAGACACTTGACACTCCTAATGTCAATTGGTCAACAAATAAGATAAATATTAATTGATACCCTCAATTTGTCAAAAGTAAGATAAATGTCAATAGGAGCTGTCAATAAATAACTAAGTTTTTACATTTTCAATCATTGCATGTCTTCAATTGAGAAATCTTAGAGGTATTATGTTAGGCAAAAAAAATTATCTAAGAAAAAAATTTGAATGATACAAAGGAGGTTGTACGATGTTATTGGACATATTTGGTCAAAGACATAACCGACAAAGGTAGCAATGTAAAGCATCAAGAAAACAAGTGCGGAAACAATTACTAATTCAAATTTAAAAACTAGCAAAAATATTATAGAAGTAATTTTCAATTGATATTAGATTAGTCTATAAATAGAATTTTGGGTAAACATTATAATGAACTCAATTCTTTTAGGCAAAACACTTAAAAACCCAAAAATACACTTGGCCTCTCTAGTATCACAGAATAAAACTGAAAATCTTAAATAATTTTTTTAAAGTCTGAACTCAAACATATATTCTATTTTTTATTTTTAATTAAAGTTCTTTACTTTTATTTGTTTTTCTTCATCTTTTTCTTTTTTTTCCCTTTTAATTTTTACATTTTACTTTGCCTGTGGTATCTTATTTTTTTTTCTAATTTTATTTTTTTAATTTCTGTTGATACTACAATTGAGACATTGAGATATCTAAATTTTTTAGACTTTTTTAGTTAAATAAAATAAACACTTTCTAAAATTACCTGATTCCCTTGAAGCATTTTTCAAAACACAAATTTTCTATTCCTAATAATATATAAATCGTCCCTCGGCATATAGTTTATATAATATGTTAATCACTATACCCTAAAACGATTTATGTATGAATAGTTTCTGAAGAATAACATATAAATTGTCCCAAGCTAGCCAATTTTAGTAGTTATATATAAATCATTCCAAGGTAGAAGGATTTATATGCAACAGCCTCAGCATTCAAGCGCAATTTATGCTCAACTTGGCTAACCCTCAAGACTCAGCTACGATTTATGCTCAAAATGATAAAAGCAAATGAGTTAAACAAAATTGGTATTTATATTTAGACATAATTTTAATTTGTACTCAAATCACTACAAGAAAAGAGAGCTATTTTAACACTTTATTTTTTAACACCATAACTAAATGTCAAAATTAATATATATTTTTGACAAATATCACAAATGTCAAATTCTCTATGTTTTCTTGATGAATAATTTGACCGTAGAAAATTACTTCTCAATTTTGACACTCATTTGTTTTCAATTTACTCCACTATTTCTCTTCGTCTTTAGGCTCGATCAATTTTGACTTCACACTGCTCTCAGTTTGGGATCATATTACTCATTCTTTATCTTCAAAATCTCAATTTATTCTTCAGTTTCAAGATCTCATCTCATTCTTTGTTAAAAATTTTTGTTGAGAATATTTCATAGTCAATAAGTGTCAAAATAAATAGTATTTTTGACGGTTAATAACTATCACAGAAAATATATTCTCAAATTTTTTTAACAAATTATTTTTTACAGCCAATATTTATCAAAATAAGATTTAAATTTTTTTCACAATTACTTATATGTTAAAAATATTATTTTTGACAGAACTTTTATTAACATATTTTTATAGTTAAAATAATGTCAAAATTTGTTATTTTGACAAATTTTAATTCTTTTTTTTACACGTATAACCCTAAAAAATAATCTATAATGTTGTAGTGAATATATCTAAAAAATATTTGACACCAACCCATACAAAAGGAAAAGAAAATCAAAATACATAGTAAATGTAGAGTTTAACAAAAAATTGAGTTCAGTACTTGACGTACTTAAATTAATTTTGTGAAATATTTACTGTGTGAATACTTGTAGTTAAAAAGTCAACAATATTAGATCAAATTCATTTTAATATTCTATTAAAATTAAAACTGAGTTTATCTCAATTTTAAAACCTAATTCAAGAAATAAAAAATATCTTTATATTTATAAATTATTTAGACATATAACAAAAAATAATATAACTAATTGAACATAATATAAACAAACTTTGGACTTATAACAATATTTTCTCTCTTAATTACTATAATATGTGCCACGTGTACTCAATTATGAGTTCTATACTTTATTAATGTGATCCTGCAACTCAGGAAGCAAATCATACAGTTATATTTTTAACCATAATCATTTATTTTATCATTTTGAGCATAAATTATGGCTGGATCTTGACGGTTAGTCAAATTGAGCATAAATCGAGCTTAGGTGTCGAGGATTAGCTGTTGCACATAAATCGTGCTATTCTCTTGTGTTTTAGTCTCAAAATACGTAAATCTATCCTGGAACGATTTATATATAACTACTAAAGCTGGAGACCCTAGGACAATTTATGTTATTTTTTAGAAACTATTCATGCATAGAGCGTTCTAGGGTGTAGTGGTTAATATCTTTATAGTAATATAGATTGGGAGATTTTTTGCTAATGTGGCACTTATATGTTGAGTTTAAGAATTTATTTACTTCGGTGTCGTTATTAGAAAATTTTTAAATTTTATTTATAAATTATAACTTATTATTTGTTTAGGTTTAGGTTGTTACTTTTCTAATTTTTAAGTTATTTACTTAAGTTAATTTATTTAAGTTCTTATTTTTTAAATTTTAAATTATCTACTTAAATGGTTATTCTTAAATTTTGAAATCCACACGTATGCATTATCTACTTAGGTTGTTGCCATATATTCTAAAGAAAAGGTATTAAAATTTTTGAAAAAACAAAATGATTCTATTTAAATCACGTAATAACAATAATAATCCATAGTTATTCAATTAGTAATTTTTACGTAATAACAATAATAATTAGTAATTATTCAATTAGTTTTCGTATCACAACAATAATTTTATATTTTAAATTTAAATCAAAATCAATTAAGGTTTAGAAAATCCTAACTATGAATCAATTATATTGTGGGATACTTCCGGAATCCTCAAGTATTCTACAATATGAATTTAGTTTTGTGAGTTTTGACACTCTTAATGCTTTTGGATTCGATTACACATATTTGATTGGTAAGTTTATTGTTTTAAAAAAAAACAAATTCATTGATAAATTTATTTATCTCATCAATTTTTTTTAGCAAAGTTATTGACAAATTTTTTTTTATGTTAATCTATTTTATATGTTGGCTATTTTACTGGAATTGAAAGTGAGAAGACTCTTGAAAAGGATCACAAAACTATCAAGTACAATGTTATTGAACTGAAATTCAATGATGGATAATCAATTCTTTTTGAATTCTTTAGCTATAAATTTAAACCTAATTTTTCGCGAATCAATTCAATTCCTTAGAAAAAATTACGAATCAATTCAATTCCTTCATAAATGTGTATAGATTAGTTTGTTTGAAATATTTTTTAAAGAACGAAATATTTTATTATTATAATATTAACTTTTTAACTGAATTTTTAAATTTTAGTTATTAAGTATTAAGTATATAGTCTTTTGTGTGAAAATAAATAAATAAATAAAGTTGAGTTCCGTTAAAGTTAGCAATGAGCAATTTACAATTTTCTAATAGTAAACTTATTTGGTATCCTTTATTATTGTAAATATTGGATACCCTATTAATATAATGATTTTTATATTAAGGATGCATGACAATAAATTTATATAATGCATATAAATTTTAATATTTTAGTTGGTATAAATTATAAATTATTTATTTTAATATTGTAATATTATTTTGGACGGTATTAAAATATAAAATATATACGTAGTTTAGTACAATTTTATAGGATTATTAATGTTTTGAATTTAAAATTGTAAAATACGTATGTAATTTGGTTCAATTTTATTGTGTTAGTTTTTAAGTTGTAATTAGTGTTTTTTAATTTATAATGTTAAGTCCTATGTATCTAATTGCTAATTAAGAAAGTATATTTAATATTTAACATTGCAATTCACATAAAAACAATAGAGTATATTTTTTGACAATTATGCACAAGAATTAAATATTTTTTTAGATTTTGGCAATAAAGATGGAGCTGTTGTCGTTCTACTATTTGCAAGAGTAAAATTATTTAATTGTAATATGCATTCACAAATTTCTCAAAAACTAATTTTTTTTTTGTGAATTTTTACTATTTGTGTAATAAACTTTTAACAGAAAATATATATTCAAAACTAATACGTCGAATTATCTTACTAGGTAATAACTCAACACCATATCAACCAAGATCTACAACCATTAGTCCACACTCTATAGGTGAAAAAACATAATGCGTCAATCCTAGCGGTGTTAGTAATTTGGCTAACACAAATGGAGCATATAATAGCTTATGTCATCACACAAGTCAACAATAGTTTCAACAAACATCAAACAATATTCACCAGTTACAAAGTCAATGTATGATGCTAATATGCTTAGATATTTTTAATGTTCCATATTCAAAGATCAATCATTTAGTTTTTCAATTGGTCTATTAAAATAATTATTCTTATATGTTATATAATTACTATAAATGTACAAGAGTACACAAATCGATCTTGATCGCAAAAAGATGCAAGACTGAAGAGAAAATTATGTTACTTCAAAGGAGGCATAGTAAGATAATCATGATAGATTGTACTTATCACAAAGCTAAAGTTTCCACTTCTTCTACCTTTAATCCTACCTTTATAATATAGATTTATAACTCAGCTGGTTCAAAAATTTTATCAAATCATGATGCTCTTGATAGATAATACATCATTACAAGGGCATCTTACACACATGATGATGACATGTAGCAAAATTACCAACATAGTCAGTAGCAGTGATAATATAATGTAATTTGTTTTTGAATTTAAGAATAGATTAATTTTTTTATAGTATAAGATAATTGATGTATTATCTCTAATTATTACAGGGATAACTACATCTAATTCAAATTTACTAACCAAATAATTAGAAATAGTGTGCATAGGTGAAAAGGGAAGACACCTGAGACAAAAGAAATCATTGTTGAAGGAATTGGCTATAAATCTTGCAAAAATTTTTGAAGAAGTAGATGATATTACTAAAAACACGACTGTAGTAGATAATTCTATGCAAATTGAATACCCAGTCATATTTGATGTTGCTGAGAATATAGGTAATTTAAGAAGTAGCAATATCAACACTTTATTATTTACTATTATTATGCTTTTTGTAAACAAAAAATTATCGATTAGTATACAAGTTTTTAAAATTCTTACAAAGAGATTGTTATATATTATATTTTTTGTATTTGATTAGTGTGCACATAAAACTTAAACCTTGATCTTTGTACAATAAAATTGCATTATGTGATCTCATCTTTTTAATCCATAAATTATAGAAATCAATAATTTTTTGTAAATATTATTTTTATACTTCACATGGTGAAGAAAATGAATATTTTTTATATAGTATTTATTGCAGATATAAGTCAAACAGAATTTACTATCTTGGGGATTATTAAATATGATAGACATTGGTGAACCGAAATTTTTTTGCCAGTGTTGCAATGCTATGATGTAGTATAAGGAGAGATCAGAGAAGTCAAAACAAGATCTAATATTGAGTTTCCAATATGTTGTATGCGAGAGAAGGTACAACTGCCATTTTTGCAACGTCCACCTCAGCTCTTACAAGATTTAATATCTGAAGCAGACCAAAAAAGCCAACACTTTAGGCATAATATAATAACTTATAATAACATGTTTTGCTTTACGTCTCTGGACAAAAAAATTGAGACCTCCATCAATGATAGGACAGGTCCTCCCCAGTTCATTATGAGTGGACAAAACTACCACAGAATTAGAAGCTTGGTTCCAGTTGAGGGACAAAAGCCGAAATTCGCGCAGTTATATATTTATGATATAGTAAATGAGGTCTCAAACAGGATAGAGATTTTCAGGTTTGTATCATACATTTCAAACTGATTAGATCTATATCAAGATAATTTGTACTATGATTTTGGTTAATTATGAATACCAATATTTTTTAATTAATCTTTCATACAGTTTAAGAACAAATAGCAACAACCTTGATCAATCCTTGGTTCTAGACCTCAAGGGCATGATCGATCAACATAATATTCTTGCTCACTCATTTAGGACACTGAGGAACTACCTAAATTAAGAAAATATCACAAATATAAGGTTGCGATTGTACCGTAGAAGATCAAAAGATGCGAGAGTCTAAAATCTACCATCTTCTAACGAGGTTGCAGCTCTAATAGTAGGCAATGTTGATTCTGGAGATGCAGGGTGTGATATTATAGTTCAATTAAAGTCCAAACATCTACAAAGGACTCATGATACACATACCATATTTATTCTTTTTCAGTATCCTATGATGTTTTCATACGGTGAAGATGGCTACCAAGAAGACATTTCTTTGTGAGAATCTCATAGGGCTGATGGAAATAGAAAGAGACAATGTGTGAGGTTAAGGAAGTTCATAGTGTTTAGAAAACAAGAAAGAAGGATCAAGTATGCAATCATTGTCAATGGTGGAAGACTATTTCAACAGTTCTTGATTGATTGCTTTTTCATTATTGAAGCACAAAGGTTAACCTACTATCGAAACAACTAAGATAAGGTGAGGAGTAACATAAACAAGGGGATTCAAAGTGCAGTTGTTAGGGGTGAAACTCCTTTTTCCAAAACAGGTAAACATGTCATCCTATTCGTGTCCTTCACTGGTGGCATGAGATATAGATGTTATGGTAATTTGTAAGAAATATAGATATCTAAACCTCTTCATCACAATGATATGTAACTCAAGTTGACATGAGATTGACAGAGTTAACAATCCAAGGAACTTATAGGTTGAAGACCGACTGGATATATCGTGTAGAGTATTTAAAATTAAGCTTGGCATGATAATCTCATATTTTAAGCAAGGAATTCTATTTGGAATGCTAGATGCAAGTATTGCTCATCATCCAATATTATTTTTAGAGAAATTTTCTTTCAAATTATTATAAAATAAATGGCAAAATATTTGTTTATTTTTAACATATTATTGATTTTCTATTATCACCTTTAGTTTATGAAAGCACATATATAAAATAGATAGTTTATTTATAACATATTTTTTTTTATCTTTTTGTTATAAGGGATGTGCATGGTGGAATTCCAAAAAAGAGGTCTGTCACATGCTCACATTCTTTCATGGTTGAGTAGAGACCATAAGATAACAATGACAACTCAATTGATCGGTTAATATCGTCAGAGTTGCCCGATCCTATTCAATACCTGAAATTGTATAGAGTTGTGTCTACATAAATGATTCATGGACCATATGGTAGAACTTTCTCAAAACTTCCTTACATGAAAGATGGGTACTGCATCAAATATTATCCCAAAATATTCAGTAGCACTACAGTTATCGATGATAGTGGATACTCATCATATAGAAGACGAGACACAGGAGTAGTTACTGAGAAGAAGGGAGTCCATATGGATAATAGGAATGTGGTTCCATATAATGTATATCTGCTGATGTTTTATCAAGCGCATGTTAATGTAGAGTACTGCAACAAGTCAAATGCTATCAAATATTTGTTCAAATATGTGAATAAAGGTTTAAATAGGGTAGCAGTTAGAGTTTCAAAGGAAGCTTCTAGTGGAAAGGATACTCAGATTATTGATGAGATTAAACAATTTTATGATTGTAGGTATTTGTCTATGTAACGACCCAATCCCAGTAAGTCATGATCATACTAGAAATCAAGTGTCACCAACTTGTTCACCTGAAACTTTTACTATTTATTATTAAGTCTATAATCGGGTTAGCGTAATATCGAGTTTTGAAAAGACTTTTACTTTATAAAAAGATTCGCGAGGACAGCTAACTAAATATACACAAGCCATAATAGGAAATTAAACAAATCATACACAAGCCAGCATTATATATATCCACGACACATAGCATAGGCCATACATACGCATATAGGTACTATCGTGTGTGTGTATATATATATATATATATATCATAAGTTAGCATACCACCCTTTAGAAATATTACTATGTACAAATCAACACTCCAGGCCCTGGTTCATACAGAAAAACCCCTAAGCTGGCGCCCGAACTAGCCTAGTCAACTATGTACACCCTACTCTCTCAGTGAGTCTAACCAAAAGTGAGAGATTAACACAAAAGCTAGGCTAATACAAAAAAAAAACTATCAAAAGGCACAACCGCAGCTCTCAGGTCTTAGGTATCATCGTCAGAGGAGATCACAACCACATCAAAATACTCCTCACGGTCCTCGTCCTCGTCATCAGAAATCTCTATAATCTCAGGAGGAGCACTGACACTCGTGCTACTGGTCTGACCAACACTCACCGGTCCACTAATAGAGATGGTGAACAGCTCCTCAGAAGATGGCTCAGATGAAGATACTGAGATATACTCCATTGGGATATCCTCCTCCGGTACAGGCTCTGGAATATGCTCCTCCATGGGCTCAGGCTCAGGGTCCACCTGATCCACAGGCTGATCAGGATGCTGGTGAGGCACCGGCCCGTCATGAAACGGGTGAAATGGAGCATCCGGGTGAAGCCACTGCAGCGGGAACTCAAAGCGCATGTCGGGGTTAAACTCTGGAGTGTCAATCGGGTGGCTGAAAGGATGATCACGCAGAACGTACACACGAGTCCTAATCTCCGCAGCTACTACATAAAACCTATGCTGTACTATATCCTCGTATATATAGGGAGGGTCCATCTCGTAAAATATAACTCCGGTTTCCATTTGAAGGGGAGGAAGAAAAGGGGTAAGAACTGGGGGGTTCTTAGTAGGGTCGAGGGTAGTTAGTTTAGTCAGGGTTACCATAGTTCAAGTAATTCACAATGAACTATACAAGAACTACAGAGAAGCATCTAATTACCACAATTCAGAGTAACAGTGAGGAATGCATAAACACAGAACGGCAATCACAAATAATTTCACCAAATCAAGTAAAATGCAAATGCACAATAAGGATGATGCATGTCTGGTCCTATCGTAGGTAATGAGCTCATTTGTCGGTTTCGACCCGCGCCCGACGCAATCCGACTCGCAAGTCAGATAAGGCATTCCAGCGGCATAACCTCTGCAAGTTTCTACTTCTTGCAGGCGCTGATTCTCCAGCTGAAGTATACCGAACATGACCTCTGCAAGTACTTGCAGGCGCTGATTCTCCAGCTGAAGCATGTGCCACTTTCTCCTGAAAGCCATTCCATATACACGGAATTCCTGTACAATTACTCACGCATCAAGCCCACGGCTTAACATTTTCACAACAACACTATAACTATTTACTCTCCGTCACCCTCTTGTGACCTTTTTAATTATTTCATAATCACACGTGCCGGTTTGTCTTCTCTCTTTCTTTTAAAACCAAAACTAATCTCCCTTTTATTTTTAACACAAATTCTTTAACATTTTTCAAGTTGTTTCCAAACGGAATCCTTCGGCAAAACTTAATTACTTTTGAAGTTCACTAAAACTCCTCCAAATAAAATCCTTGAGTCAAATTCAAAACTTCAGCCCCTTTTCATTTTCAAATAAAACTTAAACATAGTACTTTTCTTAAATAATTTAAAAATATAAAATAATTCTTTTTTTTAAATAAATCAAAAATCAAATAATACCATTTCTCAAATTCAATCTTTTTCTTCTAAATAAATTTTAAATCAATTCTTAAGGTTTATAGCAAGATTTCGGTGGCACCTCCCCTAAAATCTGGACTCTGCCACCCTTTTCGGGTTTCATCAAAACCATTTTCCACACTCTTTTCAAATCATTTTCAATAAATCAAACCGGTAACTTTTAACATTTTCAAATTATCCTACTGTAATCCAGAAATCACAATCATCAGAATAACTCAGCTCCTAGCTGCACTTAAACCCTCCAAACCTCAAACTTATCATAAATATCAATATAAATTCAACCAACAAATAATCACAACATCAATTCACTTATCAAATATCAATTTAACTGATGAAAATTTACCAAAATCCTACCTTTGTACGAAATCAAAATATGCGAAGCTTCAGAAGAGCTTTCTGACCGAGCTGCTGAAGGAAAAATGTCTGAAATCCTCTGTGCCTCTTAGAACTCCAGTTGGCCAAACTCAAAGGGTAGAGAAGCTATGTTACTGTCGACTTTCACCGGACAAAAGTAACACCAACACGTAGAAGAGGAAGATACAAACGCTTTTACCGGATTAGATTTTTTATTGGGATTATGGATTAAGTGAAATCAAAGGAAGAAAATGGTGGAGGGTTACGGTTTCTTTGATGAAAGCTCTCGGTCACTTTACCCTTTCTTCATGCAATATGTTTAACAAATTAAGGGAAGTGTTTTTGATCTTAATGGAAGGGTGAGTTGTCAGTTAAAGGATTATGTGTCAATGTTATATTACTAGGTGGTTTTGAATTGAAATCTCTCTTTTCTTTCTTTCTCCGGTTCGGTCATATTGAATTAGAAGAAAGGCATGTTAATCATAATAATAATATGTATAAGTTACTAATACAAATGACATTAGTAACTTAGGAATTAAAAGATGTTTGATGGAATTTTAGTAACTCTAAGCTCATCAAGAAATAACAATAATTAAGTTTTTATCGGTAACCATCGGACTTGATAATAATAATATCAATATTATTATCTAGGCTTCATTATAATTAGAGCAAGTAAAATAAATAAATAACATAATAATAAAATTATATTACCATTTTTTTATTTTGGGGTTCGAAGTCGACTCGTCAAAATAAAACTAATCGCTTTAAAATATTATTTTAAGAAAAACTCGCATCATTGCAAAAATTAGAATTGTTACAGTCTGCATGTGAGGCTTTGTGAAAAATTTTGGCTTATGATATTCATCAAAGGTGGCCTTCAGTGATGAGATTAACTTTTCATTTGCCTGGAGAGCAAAATATCATCTTTAAAGATGATGATGATCTTGAAGAAATTATGAAAGAAGAGGAAGGGATGTGTATGATGTTCTTAACATGGATGGAGGTCAACACAGAATTTGAAGCAGGTCAAACTTTGACATATGCTGAGTTTTCAAATTAATTTTTTATTATAGAGAAGCAAGAGAATAGCATCTATGCAAAAGAGGATATCCTATCGGGAAGTTAAACTATGTTACAGTGGGTACAAGTGATATTTACTATATGAAAATTTTGTTAACCGTTCAGAGAGGTTGCACAACATATGGGTGTATTAGGACAGTTAATGGGATTATATATTCTAACTTCCAAGATGCTTACTATCCCATGGGACTACTGTGTGACGATAGAGAATTCATTGCAGTTATTAACGAGATAGCTGAACTTGCATCTGGTGGTGGACGAAATTGTGATTTCTATCTTTTGAGCTTTAGCATATATTTACTCTTAGGGCACTGTTTATTCTCACAACTCCGTTCAACTAACCAGCAAGTATACTGGGTCGTCCAAGTAATAAACCTTACGTGAGTAAGGGTCGAATCCACAGAGATTGTTGGTATGAAGCAAGCTATGGTCACCTTGTAAATCTCAGTCAGGCGAATTAAACATGATACTTGATTAGATTCAAGATAAAATAATAAAAGGAAATAATAAAAGGGATAGAATACTTATGCAGATTCATTGGTAGGAATTTCAGATAAGCGGATGGAGATGCTGTAGAGCCCAGGGACGCCTGCTCTCCTACTGCTTCTACTCAATCCTTCTTACTCCTTTCCATAGCAAGCTTTGTATAGGGGTTCACCATCAACTGTGGCTACTTTCTTCCTCTCGGGGAAATATCCTGTGCGGCTGTCACTCGCACAGCTAACCAGTCTGGAGGCATCACCCATGGCT
>NC_029774.3:54964099-54964881 GCF_000817695.3 Arachis duranensis | reverse complement strand
CAGCTTCTCCATTACAGAGAGTGGCATCAGATTTATCCCTGACCCAAGATCACATAGAGCTTTTTCAAAGCTCATGGTGCCAATGGTGCAAGGTATTAAGAACTTGCCAGGATCTTGTTTCTTTTGAGGTAGAGTTTCCTAAATCTAAGTATCTAAATCACTAATGAGCAAGGGAGGTTCACTTTCCCAAGTCTCATTACCAAACAGCTTGGCATTCAGCTTCATGATAGCTCCTAGATATTGAGCAACTTGCTCACCAGTCACATCTTCATCCTCTTCAGAGGATGAATATTCTTCAGAGCTCATGAATGGCAGAAGGAGATTTAATGGAATCTCTATGGTCTCTAAATGAGCCTCCGATTCCTCAGGATCCTTAATAGGAAACTCCTTCTTGCTTGGGGGACATCCCAGGAGGTTTTCCTCACTAGAATTTTTGTCCTCCTCCTCCTTTATGCATTCGGCCACTTTGATTAAATCAATGGCCTTGCACTCTCCTTTTGGATTTTCTTCTGTATTGCTTGGGAGAGTACTGGGAGGAGTTTCAATAACTTTCTTACTCAGCTGACCCACTTGTGCCTCCAAATTTCTAATGGAGGATCTTGTTTCATTCATGAAACTGAAAGTGGCCTTTGACAGATCAGAGACTATATTGGCTAAATTAGAAGTATTTTGTTCAGAGTTCTCTGTCTGTTGCTGAGAAGATGATGGATATGGCTTACTATTATTCAGCCTATTGCGTCCACCATTGTTAAAGCCTTGTTGAGGCTTTTGTTGATCCTTCC
>NC_029774.3:54963123-54963421 GCF_000817695.3 Arachis duranensis | reverse complement strand
CCTGCTCATAAGAAAGAGAAGAAAACAAGAAAAGAAAGAGGAATCCTCTATGTCACAGTATAGAGATTCCTTTATGTTAGTAGAAGAAGAAAGAGGTAGAAGAATGAAGAAGGAAATTCGGATTTGTGGATGAAGAGAGTTGAAGAGAAGTGTTAGTAATTAAATAATTAAATAGAATAAGAGAGGAGAAGGAGAAGAATTCGAAAATAATTTTTGAAAAAAGGGGTTAGTATTTTCGAAAATTAAAGATGAATTAAAATTAAAATTTAAAACAAAAAGAATTTTTGAAAAAGAGAGG
>NC_029774.3:54961968-54963030 GCF_000817695.3 Arachis duranensis | reverse complement strand
GTGGTTTTGAAAAAGATAAGAAGCAAACAAAAAGTTAGTTAGTTGATTGAAAAAGATTTGAAATCAAATTTTGAAAAAGATAAGAAGATAAGAAAAAGATAAGATATTTTGAAATAGATTTTTGAAATTTTCGAAATATGGAAAAAAAATGAAAAAGATATGATTTTTGAAAAAGATTTTGAAAAGATAAGATTTTTAAAATTGAAATTTTGACTTGACTTGTAAGAAACAACTAATTTTAAAAATTTTTGACCAAGTCAACCCAAAATTTCAAAATTTTGGAGGGAAATAAGGAAAAGATATTTTTTGATTTTTGAATTTTAAAGAAAAACACAAAAATGACCCAAAACATGAAAATTTTGGATCAAGACACAAGATGCATGCAAGAATGCTATGAATGTCAAGATGAACACCAAGAACACTATGAAGATCATGATGAACATCAAGAACATAATTTTGAAGAATTTTTAATGCAAAGAAAACATGCAAGACACCAAACTTAGAAATCTTTAATGCATGAAAAATATGAATGCAAAAATGCACATGAAAAACAACAAAAGACATAAAACAAGAAATCATCAAGATCAAACAAGAAGACTTGTCAAGAACAACTTGAAGATCATGAAGAACACTATGAATGCATGAGATTTTCGAAAAATGCAAGAAAAATTTTTAAAAGCATGCAATTGACATCAAACTTAAAAATTAACACAAGACTCAAACAAGAAACACAAAATATTTTTGATTTTTATGATTTTCTAATTTTTTTGTATTTTTATTAATTTTTTTCGAAAAATATAGTTTGTAAAAACGAAAAATAAAAGAAAAATTTTTGAAAAAGATTTTTGAAAAGAAAAGTACCTAATCTGAGCAACAAGATGAACCGTCAGTTGTCCATACTCGAACAATCCCCGACAACGGCGCCAAAAACTTGGTGGATGAAATTGTGATTTCTATCTTTTGAGCTTTAGCATATATTTACTCTTAGGGCACTGTTTATTCTCACAACTCCGTTCAACTAACCAGCAAGTGTACTGGGTCGTCCAAGTAATAAACCTTACG
>NC_029774.3:54954404-54960595 GCF_000817695.3 Arachis duranensis | reverse complement strand
ATCATGACGTTTTTCTGGCGTTTAACTCCAGACAGCAGCGTGTACTTGGCGTTTAACGCCAAGTTACGTCGTCATTCTTCGAATAAAGTATGGACTATTATATATTGCTGGAAAGCCCTGGATGTCTACTTTCCAACGCCGTTGAGAGCGCGCCAATTGGAGTTCTGTAGCTCCAGAAAATCCATTTCGAGTGCAGGGAGGTCAGATTCCAACAGCATCAGCAGTCCTTTTGTCAGCCTTTTTCAGAGTTTTGCTCAAATCCCTCAATTTCAGTCAGAATTTACCTGAAATCACAGAAAAACACACAAACTCATAGTAAAGTCCAGAAATGTGAATTTAACATAAAAACTAATGAAAACATCCCTAAAAGTAGCTTAAACTTACTAAAAACTATATGAAAACAATGCCAAAAAGCGTATAAATTATCCGCTCATCACTGGTCATCAATTGAGAAAATTATTTGTGATGCTACTAATATCTAATAGCGTTAGCAAACCAGATTGTGTTTGGAATGCAACTTGGACATTATAGCTAACGGGATACTATACAAGAGGAGAAAAACATTGAAAAATCAAGGTTTTTTTCACTATATCTTTTTTTATATGAAGATTATATTCTCTAATTACTTTATTTTTATTAATAATTTAACGGTTTTTATTTTGGAATTACTTATTAAATATTTCATAAAACCATCATGTACTTTTGCTAGGATTAAACATGACTAATGATGAATTAAAAAACTTTTGCCTTATTGAGATTGAGAAGATACTCAACAGCAATGCGAGATCTTTAAGAGACTATCAATCAATGCCATATCTTGACTTGTCTGATGTTCACCTTTTTCAGAATATGCTAATAGAGGAGGAGTTAGCATATGACACAAATGAGTTGACTCATTTGAACTTATATACGGAACAAAAGATGACTCGTGAGCAAAGATTAGTATTTGATGAGATACTCAATGCTGTTATTACAGACTCTGATGGTTTTTGCTTCATTTATGAGAATGGTGAGTGTGGTAAGACATTTATTTGGAATGGACTTTCATCTACTATTTGGTTTAGAGGAAAGATTATTTTAAATGTAGCATCCAATGGAATTGCGTCTTTACTTCTGCCTGGTAGCAGAACGACTCATTCTAGGTTTTCAATACCCATTATAATTGCTGATGAATCTACTTGAAACATAAAGCATGACAGTTTGAAGGTTGAGTTGCTCATCCAAAGTAGCTTAATAATTTGGGATGAAGCTCAAATGCTCAATAAAATGTGCTTTGAAGCACTTGATCGGACGCTTAAGGATCTTATGTCAGTTACCGATCAACATAAGACACATCAACCATTTGGTGGTAAGGTTGTGGTTCTAGAAGGTGATTTCTGACAAATACTTTCGGTGATTCCGAAAAGGAGTAGACACGATATATTGTCATCAGCTATTTACTCATCCCATATGTGGTCATTTTGTAAAGGTTCTAAAGCTTCATACGAACATGAGGCTTCTAATGTCTTCTTCAAATCAACATGACGGTGAAATGAAGAGATTTGCTAATTGGATACTTGATGCTGGAAATGAAAATATTAGTTCTGCTATTGGTGAGGATTCAAAGTTGAATTCCAGATGATCTGCTGATTACAACTACTAATGACCCTCTCTCTTATTTGGTATACTTTGTGTAAAATATGGCCAAACCGTAATTAATTAAATAATAAATTGAATATGAGCGAATATAGTTAGAAAATTTAGCAATTGGAATTTGATGATTTAAATATGATATTCAGACTCAGTGAATTTTTCTGAGTTGGAAAACATAGTTTTTTTACATAAAAAGGTGCACTAGAAATTTGACCATCAGTATCGGCTGAGATCTGTCCGATACTGCAACTTAGAAAATTAATTTTTAGCAAGAAAGGTTAAACACTTAAAAGTTGTAATTGAGAAGGTAAGAATAACTAAACGTGCATTAAAACGCTAATCTTAAAGGTTTTAGCCCAAAAGTGGGTCAAACAGGCCATATATGTGAATCTGGTCTAAGTTGGGCCCAAACCCAACATATATAAACTCCAACTTAAAGCCATTCAGCCACCATAGCCCTCATTTATTGTATTTAGTGCTGAAATGAAAAGAGAGAGGTGAGAAGAGAGAAACCATAACTCCACCTAACTTCAAATCACCATAACTTTCTCTCTGGAGCTTCGATTGACGAGTGGTGCGGTATTTTACAACCCATAAACTAACCAGCAAGTGCATCGGGTCGTACCAAGTAATACCTTACGTGAGTAAGGGTCGATCCCATGAGGATTGATGGATCAAGCAACAATGATTGATTGATTGACTTAGTTAGGCAAGCAGAAAAGGGTTTCGAGATATTCGAAAGGTTTAAATTCGAACTCAGAATATAAAAAGGATAGATAAATAAATAAATTGGGAATAAAATATGGAGAAAAGAGTTAAGACTTCAGAGTTATCTATTTTTCTGGATTAGCTTTTCTTACTAACTATTTTAATCATGTATGAATTAATTCATGACAAACTATATGTGACTAGACCCTAATTCCTTAGACCTTCTTAGTCTCCTCTAAAATTCATTAACTGCCAATTTCTTGGTCAATTAAATCCAATTAGAAGGTGATGATCAAATTCCAGTTTATATGCCACAAGAATCCTAATTATCCAAAAATAAGGGGATTATATGTCACGTATCCCGTTAAATACAAACAATTAGAAATTCAGGATAATATGTTTTCAACCTGTTGTTCAAGTAAAGAGCTTTTCCAAATTTTACAAGAACTCAATTAGAACATGGGTCATACTTCCGTTCCACCCAAATTCATAAAATAAAGAACGAAAATAATTATCGAAATATAAATCAACATGAATTAAATTAGAAAGATCAAATGAATCAATCCATATAAATAGACAGAGCTCCTAACCTTAACAATGGAGGATTAGTTGCTCATGGAATGTGGAATGTAAATTTGTATAGAATTCCCTAATGGAATCCCCTAATGGAACCTCCTAATTGAAGAGAAGTCTCCCTTTTTTATAACTAATCCTAATTAATTTAAAATCTAATATCTAAAATTAAGATAATATCTTTTTCTATTTTAAAATCAAATTTGAATTTAAATCAGAATTAACTAACTACTCCGCATCTTGTAACGTGGGGACCACTTGGCTTCATTGGATCCGCGCCTAACTTGGATGCTAAAATGGGGTCCAGAAATTACCCCTAGCGTTTTCTGCATTTTCTGCATGTGGCGCAGGTTATGTGTACGCGTCAATGGTCTTTTTCGCAAGTCACGCGGACGCGTCGGTGACGCGCACGCATCGCTGAGCAAATCTTCAAATCACACGTACACGTCAGTCACGCGCACGCATCGCCATGTAAAGCTCCAAATCACGCGTACGCGTCGCTCCTCGCTGCCATCTCCTTTTATTCTTGTGCTGCAGAAACTCTATCAAATTCCGTCGAATGCTACCTAAAATAAACAAAATTTCAAAAGACTCAAAGTAGCATCCATATTGGCTAAAAGATAATTAATTCTTTATTAAACTCAACAAATTAGATGCAAATTCACTAGGAAAAGATAGGAAAGAAGCTCATGCATCACAACACCAAACTTGAACTGTTGCTTGTCCTCAAGCAACCAAAACTAATATAAGCTTAGGATGTGAATTTGCATGAGAATGAGAGTTTGATTAAGCTCATGTCTCTTCTTATAGTGGGGTTTACAACTGCAATTCTGAATAGTTTTGGCATTTCACTTTATCCTTTGAAGTTCAGAATGATTGGAATCCATAGAAACTCAGAATTCAGATAGTGTTATTGATTCTCCTAGTTCAGTATGTTGATTCTTGAACATAGCTACTTTATGAGTATTGGCCGTGACCCTAAGCATTTTGTTTTCCAGTATTACCACCGGATACATAAATGCCAAAGACACATAACTAGGTGAATCTTTTCAGATTGTGACTCAGTTTTGCTAGAGTCCCCAGTTAGAGGTGCCTAGAGTTCTTAAGCACACTCTTTTTGCTTTGGATCACGACTTTAACCGCTCAGTCTCAAACTTTTCACTTGACACCTTCACGCCACAAGCACATGGTTAAGGACAGCTTGATTTAGCCGCTTAGGCCAGGATTTTATTCATTTGGGCCCTCCTATCCATTAATGCTCAAATCCTTGGATCTTTTTTACCCTTTGCCTTTTAGTTTAAAGGGTTATTGGCTTTTTCTGCTTGCTTTTTCTTTTTTTTTTTCATTTTTTCTCTTTATTTTTTTCGCAAGCTTTTATTTTTCACTGCTTTTTCTTTCTTCAAGAATAAATTTTATGATTTTTTAGATTATCAATAACATTTCTCTTTTTCTCATCATTCTTTCAAGAGCCAACAATTTTAACATTCATAAACTTCACTATCAAAAATATGCACTGTTCATGTCATGCATTCAGAATTACAGAAAATACCACCACATTTAAGTAAATAAGACTACTTTTAAAATTAACTCAATTTCTCATGCAATACATCACTTCTGTATTTTTTATTTGAATTCAAGTTCAGTGAGTAATACATGAGACATCTTTTCAGAATTAAAGCAATTAGGAGAAAATTAACTAGTCCTAGGATTCTAACTAATAAAGGATCATGCAACAAACAAAGAAAAATAACAGGAAACCAGAGCGTAATATAGAAAAAGAGGGAAGGAATAAAAAAATATGAAAGGAACTCAACCACCTTAGTTATCCTAGCGGTCTCTTTATTCTTCAGGTTGTGCTCCTCTGTGAAGATGATTCGCCTCCCTTTTGGTGCCATAGGAATAAACAGAAAAGCTTTGAGCAAAGCGTCAACACCAAACTTAAATGTTTGCTCAAGCAAAGAAAATCTGAAAACAAAAACAAATAATAAGATGAAAGAAGAATAAAAGGATAAAGGAACAAGAGAGAATTAGGATTGGGAGAGAGAGAAAGAAAATTAAAACTAGGCGGCGAACTGTTAGAATTTGGTTGAATTAGTCCCACATTGCTTAGGATAGCAAATGGAGTGGGTGGCCTAGGCTATAAATATGAGGCTAAGTTTTCCATATTTTTTGCACCAGTCGGAAACACTTAAAGCTTGTATCTGACTTTTCTTTTCCTCTATACCTTTTTTATTAGAGAGTGTTATGAGGTGTAGTTAAATATTTGCTTTGAGAGTGTGGGTGTACTGGGGTGCCGGTGTTAGAGAGAAAGAAGTCTATGTGTTGTAACAATTTTTACATAGTGATATTCTCTGGTTGTCATTTGGCAACGGCCGTGGTTTTTTTCTCCAGTAATTGGAGTTTCCACGTTAAATTCTTGTGTTGTGATTGTGTCTATTTTATTTCTCTGCGAAAGGTATTTTCTCAAGGGAGAATGGTGTATTATTCCCAATAAGTGATATCAGAGCTTCGGTTCGGTGGGATTTATTCTTAGCATGCTTTGTGGTTGTAGCCTAGTCTGACCTTCCACATCAGAAAAGAATTTTGTCCTGTAGCTTGAGGTTGATCTTTGGTTGCTATTGTTGTTGCTGGAAGGCAGTGTGACACTGTGAGAGTGCAGTTTGGAAAGGTTCTGGCTAAGGAAAGACCTGGTATTTAAGTGTGTCCATTGTGACTGGTGGACGAAATTGTGATACAAGAGTTCCAGGCACTGTTAGAGAAGCTTTTTCTTTCCACAACTCCGTTCAACTTAACCAGCAAGTGTACTGGGTCATCCAAGTAATACCTTACGTGAGTAAGGGTCGATCCCACAGAGATTGTTGGTATGAAGCAAGCTATGGTCACCTTGTAAATCTCAGTTAGGCAGATTAAATTGGTTTATGGTAAGTTCGAAAATTAATAAATAAATAGAAAATAAAAAGGGATAGAAATACTTATGTAAATCAATAGTGGGAATTTCAGATAGGCGTATGGAGATGCTGTGCTCCTCTTGAATCTCTACTTTCTTATTACATTCATCCAATCCTTCCTACTCCTTTCCATGGCAAGCTGTATGTAGGGCATCACCGTTGTCAATGGCTACATCCCATCCTCTCAGTGAAAACGTTCCTATGCTCTGTCACAGCACGGCTAATCATCTGTCGATTCTCAATCAGGTTGGAATAGAATCCCTAGATTCTTTTGCGTCTGTTACTAATGCCCAGCCTTCAGGAGTTTGAAGCTCGTCACAGTCATTCAAT
>NC_029774.3:54953524-54954171 GCF_000817695.3 Arachis duranensis | reverse complement strand
AATAAAGTATGGACTATTATATATTGCTGGAAAGATCTGGATGTCTAATTTCCAACGCCGTTGAGAGCGTTCCATTTGGAGTTCTGTAGCTCCAGAAAATCGATTTTGAGTGCATGGAGGTCAGATTCCAACAGTATCAGCAGTCCTTTTGCCAGCCTTTTTCAGAATTTTGCTCAGGTCCCTCAATTTCAGCCAGAAATTACCTGAAATCATAGAAAAACACAAAAACTCATAGTAAATCCCAGAAATGCGAATTTAGCATAAAAACTAATGAAAACATCCCTAAAAGTAGCTAGATCCTACTAAAAACTACCTAAAAATAATGCCAAAAAGCGTATAAATTATCCGCTCATCACAACTCCAAACTTAAATTGTTGCTTGTCCCCAAGCAACTGAAAATCAATTAGGATAAAAAGAAGAGAATATACTATAAATTCCAAAATATCAATGAATATTAATTATAATTAGATGAGCGGGACTTGTAGCTTTTTTGCTTCTGAACAGTTTTGGCATCTCACTTTTTCCTTTGAAGTTTAGAATGATTGGCTTCTCTAGGAACTTAGAAGTTCAGATAGTGTTATTGATTCTCCTAGTTAAGTATGTTGATTCTTGAACACAGCTACTTATGAGTCTTGGCCGTGGCCCTA
>NC_029774.3:54952074-54953187 GCF_000817695.3 Arachis duranensis | reverse complement strand
ATCCTTGCCTTTTGGTTTTAAGGGCTATTGGCTTTTTCTGCTTGCTTTTTCTTTTTCTTTCTATTTTTTCGCCACTTTTCTCTCTTTTTTTTCGCAAGCTTTTGATTTTTCACTGCTTTTTCTTTCTTCAAGAATCTATTTCATGATTTTTCAGATCATCAATAACATTTTTCTTTGTTCATCATTCTTTCAAGAGCCAACAGTTTTAACATTCATAAATAACATTTCTCTTTGTTTATCATTCTTTCAAGAGCCAACAGTTTTAACATTCATAAACAACAAGATCAAAAATATGCACTGTTCAATCATTCATTCAGAAAACAAAAAGTATTGTCACCGCATCAATATAATTAAATTAAATTCAAGGATAAATTCGAAATTCATGTACTTCTTGTTCTTTTGAATTAAAATATTTTTCATTTAAGGGAGGTGAAGGATTAATGGAATTATTCATAACTTTAAGACATGGTTACTATATACTAATGATCATGGAGTAGAGACACAAAACATAGATAAACACAACATTAAAAACCGAAAAATAGAAAGAAATAAAGAACAAGGAATGAATCCACCTTTAGTGGCGTCTTCTTCTTGAAGGACCAACAATGTCCTTAAGCTCTTCTATGTCCCTTCCTTGCCTTTGTTGCTCCTCCCTCATTGCTCTTTGATCTTCTCTTATTTCATGGAGAATGATGGAGTGCTCATGATGTTCCACCCTTAATTGTTCAACATTGTGGCTCAAATCTTCTAAGGAAGTGTTGAGTTGCTCCCAATAGTTGTTAGGAGGAAAGTGCATCCCTTGAGGCATCTCAGGGATTTGTTGATGATGAGTTTCCTCATGCATCTCTTGAGAACCGTGAAGGATCTCTCTTGCTTGCTCCATCCTCTTCTTGGTGATGGGCTTATCCTCTTCAATGGAGATGTCTCCTTCTATGATAACTCCAGCTGAGTAACATAGATGGCAAATAAGGTGAGGAAAAGCTAGCCTAGCCATGGTGGAGGGCTTTTCGGCTATTTTGTAGAATTCATTGGAGATGACTTCATGAACTTCTACTTCCTCTCCAATCATGATGCTATGAATCATGATGGCCCGATCCACAGTAACTTCAGATC
>NC_029774.3:54951429-54951913 GCF_000817695.3 Arachis duranensis | reverse complement strand
TCCGGACTAAAATCTAAGTATTTCCCCCAAACCATTGTGAGATAATTCTTTGGATTCGGGTTCATACTTTGATCATGGTTCCTAGTGATCCATGCATTGGCATAGAACTCTTGAACCATTAAGATTCCGACTTGTTGCATGGGGTTGGTTAAGACTTCCCAACCTCTTCTTCGGATCTCATGTCGGATCTCCGGGTACTCATTTTTCTTGAGCTTGAAAGGGACCTCAGGGATCACCTTCTTCTTTGCCACAACATCATCGAAGTGGTCTTGATGGCTCTTGGAGATGAATCTTTCCATCTCCCATGACTCGGAGGTGGAAGCTTTTGTCTTCCCTTTTCCTTTTCTAGAGGATTCTCCGGCCTTAGGTGCCATTGATGGTAGTGGAAAACAAAAAAGATTGTGCTTTGACCACACCAAACATAAAATATTGCTCGTCCTCGAGCAATAGAAGAAAGAAGAGAAGAAGAAGAAGAAGAAAATAT
>NC_029774.3:54949894-54950409 GCF_000817695.3 Arachis duranensis | reverse complement strand
TGCCTTAAACACAAGGTAGTCCACATTCAATTGAAGGACTAATTCACCTCTATTGACATCTATCACAGCTCCTGCTGTGGCTAGGAAAGCTCTTCCAAGGATGATGCATTCATCCTCTTCCTTCCTAGTGTCTAAGATTATGAAATCAGTAGGGATGTAAAGGCCTTCAACCTTTACTAACACGTCCTCCACTATTCCATAAGCTTGTTTCAATGACTTGTCTGCCAATTGTAATGAGAACAAGGCAGGTTGTACCTCAATGATCCCCAGCTTCTCCATTACAGAGAGTGGCATAAGATTTATCCCTGACCCCAGATCACATAGAGCCTTTTCAAAGGTCATGGTGCCTATGGTACAAGGTATTAAGAATTTGCCAGGATCTTGTTTCTTTTGAGGTAGATTTTGCTGAATCCAGGTATCTAGTTCATTAATGGGCAAGGGAGGTTCACTTTCCCAAGTCTCATTACCAAAGAACTTGGCATTCAGCTTCATGATAGCTCCTAAATATTGAGCAA
>NC_029774.3:54949518-54949705 GCF_000817695.3 Arachis duranensis | reverse complement strand
TTTGAAGGATGTCCCAGGAGGTCTTCCTCACTAGGATTTTCGTCCTCCTCCTCCCTTGTGCATTTGGCCACATTGATCACATCAATGGCCTTGTACTCTCCTTTTGGATTCTCTTCTGTATTGCTTGGGAGAATACTGAGAGGAGTTTCAATGACTTTCTTACTCAGCTGGCCCACTTGTGCCTCCA
>NC_029774.3:54948111-54948562 GCF_000817695.3 Arachis duranensis | reverse complement strand
CAAGCATTCTCCTTGCATTATTATTATTTTCGGCTGCCATCTCCTTTTCTTGTTCGAAAATTTCTGAAAGATTGTTTCTGGATTGTTGTAATTTAGCTTCTCTTAATTTTCTCTTCAGAGTCCTTTCAGGTTCTGGATCAATTTCAACAAGAGTGCCTTTTTCCTTGTTCCTGCTCATATGAAAGAGGAGAAAACAAGAAAAGAAAGAGGAATCTTCTATGTCACAGTATAGAGATTCTTTTATGTTAGTAGAAGAAGAGAGGAAAAAAGATTGTAGAAGAGGGGATTCGGATATTAGGTGGAGAGGGGTGAAGAGAAGTGTTAGTAATTAAATAAATAAATAGAATAAGAATAGAGAGGGAGAATTTCAAAAACAATTTTGAAAAAGAGGTTAGTAATTTTCGAAAATTAGAGATAAGATAAGATTAAAATTAAAATTTAAAACAAAAAG
>NC_029774.3:54946095-54947061 GCF_000817695.3 Arachis duranensis | reverse complement strand
GCAGTGTGACGCTGTGAGAGTGCAGTTTGGAAAGGTTCTGGCTAAGGAAAGACCTGGTATTTAAGTGTGTCCATTGTGACTGGTGGACGAAATTGTGATACAAGAGTTCCAGGCACTGTTAGAGAAGCTTTTTCTTTCCACAACTCCGTTCAACTTAACCAGCAAGTGTACTGGGTCATCCAAGTAATACCTTACGTGAGTAAGGGTCGATCCCACAGAGATTGTTGGTATGAAGCAAGCTATGGTAACCTTGTAAATCTCAGTTAGGCAGATTAAATTGGTTTATGATGAGTTCAAAAATTACTAATAAATAGAAAATAAAATGGTATAGAAATACTTATGTAAATCAATAGTGAAAATTTTAGATAGGCGTATGGAGATGCTGTGCTCCTCTTGAATCTCTACTTTCTTATTACATTCATCCAATCCTTCCTACTCTTTTCCATGGCAAGCTGTATGTAGGGCATCACCGTTGTCAATGCTACATCCCATCCTCTCAGTGAAAACGTTCCTATGCTCTGTCACAGCACGGCTAATCATCTGTTGGTTCTCAATCAGGTTGGAATAGAATCCCTAGATTCTTTTGCGTCTGTTACTAATGCCCAGCCTTCAGGAGTTTGAAGCTCGTCAACTTTCCGGATTCCCAGGATCCTACTCGGAATACCACAGACAAGGTTAGACTTTTTGGATCCTCATGAATGCCGCCATCTATCTACCTTATACCACGAAGATTCTGTTGGGGAATCTAAGAGATATGCGCCCGGCCTAAGGTAGAACGGAAGTGGTTGTCAGTCACGCGCGTTCATAGGTGAGAATGATGATGAGTGTCACGGATTATCACATTCATCAAAGTTAAGTGTAACGTATATCTTGGAATAAGAATAGAAGAGAATTGAATAGGAAGTAATAATAATTGTATTGAAACTTGAGGTACAGCAGAGCTCCACACCCTTAATCTATGGTGTG
>NC_029774.3:54878370-54945929 GCF_000817695.3 Arachis duranensis | reverse complement strand
TGGCGTTTAACTCCAGACAGCAGCATGTACTTGGCGTTGAGCGCCAAGTTACGTCGTCAATTTCCGAATAAAGTATGAACTATTATATATTGCTGGAAAGCTCTCAATGTCTACTTTCTAACGCCGTTGAGAGCGCGCCATTTGGAGTTCTGTAGCTCTAGAAAATCCATTTCGAGTGCAGGGAGGTCAGATTCCAACAGCATCAGCAGTCCTTTTGTCAGCCTTTTTCAGAGTTTTGCTCAAGTCCCTCAATTTCAGCCAGAAATTACCTGAAATCACAGAAAAACACACAAACTCATAGTAAAGTCCAGAAATGTGAATTTAACATAAAAACTAATGAAAACATCCCTAAAAGTAGCTTGAACTTACTAAAAACTACCTAAAAACAATGCCAAAAAGCGTATAAATTATCCGCTCATCAGTGACCTACCTCTCTTTCCTAGGGACCCTTCCTAGTGCACGATCTACAGTTGAGTTATACTATTTCAGTATACGGTTGCAACAATGTCAGGATATTCAAGTGTTGTGAAGCTTGAAATAGAGAAATTTGATGGAAGAATCAATTTTGGCTTGTGGCAAATACAAGTCAAGGATGTGTTGATACAATCAGGTTTGCACAAGGCGTTGAAGGAGAAGATCTCTGGTATGAAGGATGAAAAATGGGAGGAACTAGATTTGAGAGCTGCAAGTGCTATTCGCCTGTGTTTGGCTAAGAATGTTCTTGCAAATGTGCAAGGAATGAAAACAGCCAAGGAACTTTGAGATAAACTCGAAGGGTTGTATCAGGCAAAGGGCATCTTAAATCAGTTGTTATTGAAGAAGCAGTTCCATAATCTATGCATGGATCACAATGTGAAAATCTCCGACCATCTTAGTGCTATCAATGGTATTGTCTCTGAATTAGAGGCAATTGGAGTGAAAATTGATGATGAAGATAAGGCACTGAGGCTTATATTGTCTCTTCCTTCTTCCTATGAGTATATCAAACCTGTTTTAATGTATGGGAAGGAAACTTTGAATTTTGAAGAAGTTTCCAGTAAGCTCATTACTGAAGAAAGAAGAATGAAAAATGAGGGTAGCACTTCATCAAATTTGGCGCTTGTAGCTAGAGGTGACAATTATGGAAAAGGAAATCGTGGAAGGAGTGTAACATGCTGGAAATGTGGAAAGCCTGGGCATGTAAAGAAAAATTGTCCAGGTAATGCGGTTTCAGAAAAAGGCTCTCAATCTGATACTTGCAATATTACTCTCTCTATGAGAGAAGATGATGTTCTCTAGAAGACAAGAAGTATCCTCATGGTATTACCGCACTGCCATGGATAAGGATAAGTTGTGGCAATTGGGTCCACAATTGCACACGGACAATGGTTGGCGTTGAGATGCAAGGTGTGTGGCGGAGTTATGTCGATGGCTGAAGAACTTCCAGGAAAAGCCAATTTGGAAGTTGCACCATAAATTTTCAGCAAGGTTTCGATTTGTACCAAGGCAAAATGCTTGGAGTGGTCTAATTCCAAGTGAGTATACTTTCATGGTGGAGTATGATAGTTCTCTGAACTATGATTGTCGGTATAGACAATGGCAGCAAAGAATTGTCGGTGTTGACTATGGAAGCTGAAGATGTGTGACTATTTCAATCAAGGTGAAGATTGTTAGAATTTGGTTGAATTAGTCCCACATTGCTTAGGATAGCAAATGGAGTGGGTGGCCTAGACTATAAATATGAGGCTAAGTTCTCCATATTTTTTGCACCAGTCAGAAACACTTAAAGCTTGTATCTGACTTTTCTTTTCCTCTATACCTTTTTTATTAGAGAGTGTTGTGAGGTGTAGTTAAATATTTGCTTTGAGAGTGTGGGTGTACTGGGGTGCCGGTGTTAGAGAGAAAGAAGTCTATGTGTTGTAACAATTTTCACATAGTGATATTCTCTGGTTGTCATTTGGCAATGGCCATGGTTTTTTTCTCCAGTAATTGGATTTTCCATGTTAAATTCTTGTGTTGTGATTGTGTCTATTTTATTTCTCTGTGAAAGGTATTTTCTCAAGGGGGAATGGTGTATTATTTCCAACACGAACAAGTGTAGTTGTGCAACGAAGGCGACGCGTATGCGTGCAGCACGCGTACGCGTGGGTCGCGAATTTTCTTTAGGACGCGTTAGCGTCAGGCACGTGTCTGTGTGCCATGGGTTTTGTGCGATTCGCGCGAAGCCAGCCGCGCGCACGCACAACTCTCTGTTCGCGTGGCTTGGGAACCCAGATTTTCAATCAACGCGTGCTCGTCATGCACGCGCACGCGTGGATGGCCATTTGTGCAGATGACGCGCACGCGTCAGGGATGCATACGCGTGATCAAATTTGTGCCTCTAGCACACTTCCAGCCCCAAACCAGCACAAGTCTCTGCCCAAACACATATTTACGTCGAATTTCAAGGTCACGCGTACGCGTTACACGCACGTGTGGAAGGCAAAAAGTGCAAACGACGCGCACGCGTGGGTTATGCGTACGCGTGATGTGCCTTGTGCTTCCACCATGCTTCCAGCGCTACTCCCGCTCAACTCTCTGTCAAATTTTATTTTTTCATGCACATGCATATGACACGTACGCGTCATATGCTCCTCTTCTCTTTTTTTTTATAAATTATCTGGTTCCTATTCTAAAATGGCTGCATGATCAGAAAATTAGTAAGAACTCAATAAAAATCAAATAAGTAAAAAAATTGCTACTACAAAAAAAAATAACTAAGAATGAAAAGGAACGATCATACCATGGTGGGTTGTCTCCCACCAAGCACTTTTAGTTAAAGTCCTTAAGTTGGATATGTGGTGAGCTCCTTTTCATGGGGGCTTGTGCTTTTACTGATCCAGGAATTTCTACCAATGTTTGTAATTCCCATGGCAATCGGGATCCCAAACTAGGCGCCTAACGCCTTTGAGCAAGTTGAAGCAAGTGACAAGGCCCCAAGAGTGTTGATTGTAGGAATGAATTCTAGGGTCCCAAACCTTGCTTTTACACCCGTCTTCTTGGGGATTACCATTATTTTCACCTGGTGGCAAGCAATCTGAATTCTCACAGAGACATCCAAATAACTTTTTAGACCCATTCAATTTAGCTCTACACCAATCCTTGCACTTCAATTTGGAGCATGCAACCATATTGAACCTTGCTTGACAACTCTTGCCACTAACCATCTTCCTCTTACTCTTAATGCTACAAAGAGCTCTAAGTTGACCATCCGTCTCTAGTAGCCTGTATTCAAGTGGGAAAGTAAAGGTTAAGGATAGGAATTTTACCCACTTGAATGTTGTATTAGATGGTGATGGCTTTGGAAGAGGTCTTGCAAGCTCCACTCCCTTGTGTTATTCTTTGAATTATTTTACCTCTTTGCAAGCTTCGTCAATTTCAACCTCTTCTTCTTTGTAGCTTTCTTCTAATTCAATCTCTTCTTCATTGCTTACCAAGGGCATGGGAGGTTGTGCGTCTTCCTCGTCTTCCATATGTGATGGTGGAAAGTTCTCTAATTCACTGGAGTATAAACTCCTTTGATTGGTTTCCTCACTTTCTTCCATAGGATCTTGCATTATATCTCTTGGGAGGGAATTTGCTTGTTCCCCTTCCTGGTTCTTGATCATCGTCTGCACATAATTCTCTACATTTTTGACACTCGTCTTTATATCATGTAGGAATTCTTTCATGAGGAGCTCAAGATCTGATGGTATTTGAGATGAATAAGGAAATTGTGGCTCTTGATATGAATAAGAAGGAGATGATGGTTCTTGATATGAATAGGGAGATGGTGGCTCTTGGTATGGGTAGAAAGATGATGGTTCTTGATATGAATAATGAGATGGTGGTTCTTGATATGAATATAGAGGTGGTGGCTCTTGATAGTTGAAACATGGAGCATTGAAGTCTCTTTGGTTTTGACTTTGCCAACCAAAATTTGGATAGCTCTTCCATCTGCCATAATATGAATCACTACTCGGGTGTGAGTAGTAACCCATGTGATCTCTCTCCATTATTTTTCCTTAGCACAAAATACCAAAAAGGATTAAACGCACCATGTGGTATACAGGAAAGCAAAGAAGACAAAACAATTTTTTTTTGAAGTGGAATAAAATAAAGAATAATAAAAATAAATAAAAATTCGAAAATAAATGAAAAGAAGTGAACTATAAATTCAAAAATTAAACAAAGAAAGATACTAAGATTTTTAAAAAATATATTTTTTTAAAGAAAAATTACTACAGGGACACCAAACTTAATTTCAAAAATTAAGAGAAAAAAATTTAAATAAAACAAATCAAAATATTTTTTTTGAAAATAATACTAAAACAAAAATTAAATAAAATTAAAACTAAAACGGCTAATCTAAGCAATCAAACAACTAATAGTTGTCAATCACAGTCAATCTCCGGCAACGGCGCCAAAAACTTGGTGCAGTATTTTACAACCCACAAACTAACCGACAAGTGCACCGGGTCGTACCAAGTAATACCTTATGTAAGTAAGGGTCGATCCCACGAGGATTGATGGATCAAGCAACAATGATTGATTGATTGGCTTAGTTAGGCAAGCAGAAAAGGGTTTTGAGATATTCAAAATGTTTAAATTCGAACTCAGCATATAAAAAGGATAGACAAATAAATAAATTGGGAATAAAATATGGAGAAAATAGTTAAGGCTTCAAAGTTATCTATTTTTCCGGATTAACTTTTCTTACTAACTATTTTAATCATGTATGATTTAATTCATGGCAAACTATATGCGACTAGACCCTAATTCCTTAGACCTTCCTAGTCTCCTCTAAAATTCATTAACTGCCAATTCCTTGGTCAATTAAATCCAATTAGATGGTGATGATCAAATTTCAGTTTATATGCCACAAGAATCCTAATTATCCAAAAATAAGGGGATTATATGTCACGTATCCCGTTAAATACAAATAATTAGAAATTCAGGATAATATGTTTTCAAGCTGTTGTTCAAGTAAAAAGTTTTTCCAAGTTTTACAAGAACTCAATTAGAACATGGGTCATACTTCCGTTCCACCCAAATTCATAAAATAAAGAACAAAAACAATTATTGAAATATAAATTAAAACATGAATTAAATTAGAAAGATCAAATGAATCAATCCATACAAATTGACAGAGCTCCTAACCTTAACAATGGAGGATTAGTTGCTCAAGAATGTGGAATGTAAATTTGTATAGAATTCCCTAATGGAATCCCCCGAATGGAACCTCCTAATGGAAGAGAAGTCTCCCCTTTTTATAACTAATCCTAATTAATTTAAAATCTAATATCTAAAATTAAGATAATATCTTTTCCTATTTTAAAATCAAATTTGAATTTAAACCAGAATTAACTAACTACTCCGCGTCTTGTAACGTGGGGACCACTTGGCTTCACTGGATCCGCGCCTAACTTGGGTGCTAAAATGGGGCCCAGAAATCACCGCCAGCATTTTCTGCACGTGGCGCATGTCACGCGTACGCGTCAGTCACGCGTACGCGTCGATGGTCTTTTTCGCAAGTCATGCGGACGCGTCGGTCACGCGCACGCGTCGCTGAGCAAATCTTCAAATCACGCGTACGCGTCAGTCACGCGCACGCGTCGCAATGTAAAGCTCCAAATCATGCATACGTGTCAGTCATGCGTACGCATCAGTCAGGCATACGCGTCAGTCACGCGTACGTGTCGCTTCTCGCTGCCATCTCCTTTGATTCTTGTGCTGCAGAAACTCCATCAAATTCCGCCGAATGCTACCTAAAATAAAAAAAATTGCAAAAGACTCAAAGTAGCATCCATATTGGCTAAAAGATAATTAATTCTTTATTAAACTCAACAAATTAGTTGTAAATTCACTAGGAAAAGATAGGAAAGATGCTCACGCATCAACGAGCCATTTACGGCCACGCGTCGCTTTTTTGCCCTTTTCGATTCTATATAGTTATTGTGATAAGTATTTCCTTGTCCTTTGCCCATTTTTTATTTTTCTCTAGCCCTTGTAATTTATGAGATTTTGTGAGCCTTAAGTTGATGTATGTATGTAATGTGTGTATTAGAGTATTTGGTACACTTTTGGAACATGAATCTTGCTTGTGAAAGTGTTTGGTGGAGCTTGGAGATGAGTTTTGGTAGAGACTCCCAAGTGAGGGCTTGAATTTGACTTCCAAGAGGTACGATTTATGTTTCATTTAAGTAACATGTGGTGTGATGAGAATTCCTAGGTTAAATGCCCCTAGAATTAGGTTTGAATTATGTATTTGGATGAATTCGATAAGCATAGATAATATGTTATGGTATTTGAGGGTTTGGATGAGATTAATGTAATAGTGCGTAATTGATGTGTTGTTGGAATTAGTATTGGATAATGAATTGTGTGATTTGTGAGTTATACATATATATGTGTGTGTGTGTGTACACACACACACACACACACACACACACATATATATATATATGGATGTTGGACTGGAGGCCGTGAATTTTGGGTTGGAGGCCGGACAAGGTAAGAAAAGTGAGTTGATGTGTGTATTGTGTGATGTCATATGAGATTGAATAGATTTTTGATATTGAATGTGTGAATAAATGGAATGATTATTGAATAACGAGAATTTAGGAATTTAGGAGTGGAATGTGATGAGTTTGGGTTGGATTATATAGATGAGATGTGTTTGAATTTGGTTGAGTGTAAATTGGTGAATTTTCTTCGTTTGGGGTCAATTTGATAGATGAAAATAAATTTGACTTGTGAACCTTAAAAAAATTGATGATTTCTGTTTTTAGGTAAAAATTGATTTTTGACCAACTTTAGCAGTCCATAACTTGGTATTTGAAGTTGGGAATTCTTTAAAACTATATTTTTATGAAAGTACTTTTAACGATCTTCCCAACGGTTCAAGAATGGTTGAAAAAGGAATTTTGTAGCAAAACTTATGAAGCTTTGAAAATTGGGGTCAAAAACTGATTTGTACACTTAACAGCTTTTTACCTTTTCTACAAGACTCGCGTACACGACCAAATCTCGCATACGTGACATCCCCAATTTTCATTGCATGCGTACGCGAGCCACCTGCATGTGTACACGAAACCCTCAGATTTTGAAAAATTGTGTTTTTAAGTATTTTAACCATTCTTTTGGCCTCCTAAATCTTTATAAACTTCAATACTAGTCTAGAGCCGGTGAACTAGAGTGTAAAAAAGTTGGGAATGAGAATTTTTTAGTTGATTTAGTGAATTGAGAATGACTGATTAATTAAGTATGATGGGAATAATTTTTGATAATGAGAGATAACGATGAATTGATCGTGATTAAGTATAATAAGAAGGGTTGTGATAATGAGAGATGACGGAGATCGATTAGGAGTAAGTATGATGATGAATGGTTGATGATGAATGAGTTAAATTGGGGATTGGGTATGAATTAAGACGAGAATGATGATGAGAGTGATTATGGTTATGAAAATAATATTGAATATGATTTTGATTGTGATACACCTGCCTTGGTAGATTTAGTGGAGCGATTCTACTTACTCCTAGACGTGGTGAGATATACCTACTTGGGTAGATGCAGTGGAGTGATTCCACTTGCTCCGGGTTTGGTTTGAAACTCCTGGGGTAGATACAATGGTTAGCCCCCACTTGCTCCCAGTTGAGAATGACTTGAGGTTTGAGAAATTATCTGAGTTTCGGATTTTCTTGGGTAGATGCAGTGGGTCGGCTCCACTTGCTCCAGGTGGAGATCCGAGACTCTATTGACCATGCGTCGTAAGTTTGGCTGGAGACTTAGACCTTTCTAGATGAGCTCTCCCCCATTCATATTTTTATATTGAATGATTATGATTTTAAGCTTGGGGATGTGCGCTCGCAGGGACGGTCCAATGGTTAGCTAGCAAGACATGTTGGGTTAGCTATGTAACCGACAGATGATATCATCAACGATAGGACAGTCATTCATCATTTGCATATGTTTGACTTGTTTGAGTTTGCCTATTTGTTTTGGATTTCTAAATCATATATGCTATGTTACCTGATTTTGTGCTACTTGTTCTACTTGTGCCTTAATTTTGTATTACTTATCTGTATTGTGATGAGTGAGAATTGCACCAGTTTGGATTTTTCCACTTAAAATAACTTCTGTTTCAAGTATAGACCAAACCGGCAACTAACTCCCACTATCAAAGTTTAATTTCTAATAAAAATAACCGAGAGTAATTAACCTCAGGTCGTCTTCCTCGGACAATGCAATTAAGATGTCACACTCTTAGTTCTGAGGAAAAGGGGATTTTGAAGTATAGAACGAAAGACTAAAAGAACTAAGAAATAAATGAACTAACCAATGATCAAAAAGGATATTAAAGGGAAGTAAGATCAAAACTAGTGAAAATGCTATAAATGCATAAAAGAGCCGTGACTTGGGAATGAGAATTAAAGAATCCTATCATCTTCATAACATCAACTATGACAACTATGATAAGTCAGTGACGCTTCGTCAACCCCTAATATCGAGGAGTAAGTCAAACAAGCATAATTGACCTTAATTCATAAGTCCTAGCTAACTTACTAATTACTTAGCAAAAAGCTAGCGTCAATGGAAACAAGAGCCAACTAACTACCCAAGAATTACCACTAAATGTCAGACATTATGACCCTAGTATCCTAGGAACTCAATTTCCAAGCCAAGGTGTGAAAATCTACTCAAAATCTATAGTTGGCATTTTCACAAACACCTTGTGAGCATAAAAGCAAAACATGTAAAATTGCAAAGGAAAGTGAAAACTATAACCAAACTATTCACAATATCAACAATAAACATGCAATCAAGCAAATATAAACCATAAAACACTAAATTCATTAACCAAAACTTCAAGAAACCAAAATTGCATATATTAACAAAATGCTTGAACCATAAGACAAAGTAGCTAGAGTAGTAAAATTAAGGAGGAAATTAAAGAGTACTTACAATGAGATAAGCAAAATCTAAGATCAAACTTAACTATAAAATGTTACAATGGAAATTAAGTAAACCTTAACAGAGAATTTTCTATATTACACTACTCATACTCCTAATGTGTTTTTCTACCCTAAAAGTGAGCTCCCTAAGCTAATCATAAGCTAATGCTTTGATATGGAATGAATCCCCTTCATATAGCACTCAATTCAACCTCTAGCCTTCCAAAATTGGGCCAAAGAGCCCCAAAAATTGCGAGCCCCGTGCTTCATTAATGAAGTCACGCGCTAGGACTTGTGCATATGCACAAATGTGTGCGTACGCACACTTACTGGTTTTTGCACTTGTGCGTACGCACAGGAGGTTGTGCGTACGCACACTTGAATGTGTGCTTTCCTTTTGTTTTTTCCATGAAATCTCTTCTTTTTACATGCTTCCTTCCACTTCTACCAACTCATTCTTGCCTAATTGACCTGAAATCACTCACAAAACACATCACGGCATCGAATGGAATAAAAAGTGGAATTAAATTGCTCAATTTAAGCACAAAAATGCATGTTTTCATATTTAGGTCTAAATTAGAGAGAAATCACAAAAGTATGCTTTTTTGCTGATTGTGAGTTTATATGATGAAATCCATCCAATTCAAGCCAGAAATTATCGTCAAATATGGACTCATCATATTGCTTGTATTTGTACAACTGAAAGGTCCCTCATGCTGGTGTCAGTTGATGCTGAGGGATGTTCTTGTTGAAATGAAATAATGAGATGATTAATTTAAAATGATGATTATTGAATGAGGTAACTTGAGCTCCCTGGGTAGATACAGTGAAGTGATTTTACTTGCTCCAGGTTGAGAATGAGATAATTGATATTTAAGCACTAAATTCAAATTTACTATCTATGGTTTTGTTCGGAATTGAGTGTTAAGAGGTTTGGAAAGAAGGGAAAGATGAGGAGTTGACTAGACTTAGTATCCCCTAGAACAGTTGCGTAATTCATGGATTAGTGAGAACCTAAGATGAATATATGAATAAAGAAAGTTTAGGATGTCTAGTGAATTTTTATTATAGTGCATTGCATTTATTTTGCACTTTTTTCATATTGGGAACCATGGGTCGGGGGTTCTCATTTTGTATATATCTATTGTTTTTCAGATGCAGGTCTAGGTGCTCAGCAGTGAGTTGTGGTTCATCTGAGAGCTGGCAAAGACCTTTGTATTCTCTGCTTTATATTTTGCTTAGATTCTCTCCACCTTTATTTTGAAAACTTATATTTTTTATTGATCTCCTTTGGGACTTGCCTATAGAGGCCTTTATGTATCATTTGGAAGTGATTAGGAGATATTGTTGTCAACTACTATTATACTGTACCCTAGCCGGCCTAAACTTTGCAGGTCGCGACTAGTGGCTATTTACTTATGTTACATAACTATACTTTGTCTTATTTTTACTCTTCTTTATGGCTAAATCTTCCTATCATTTTCGATTCACTCTTTGTCTTCTAATTGTCGATATGTGAATGTTACGAATTTGCGATTTTATTTTCACTCTTTTCAGGCTTCCTCGAGCATAAGGATTTGAATATTAAGGTGTTACATTATGGTATCAAAGCAGTTTGTTCTCGTGAGCCTGAGGAATGGACTGCTTATGCTTTAATGCATACTCTGAATTGTGCTTGTGGTATTTAGGATATATGTCTGATACATTTAGCATAAAGTTTGTGAGTATACTTTTGGAGAATTGAAGTACTTAACTTGAGATATTGAGACTGATCACCTTGATATCACTTATTTTGTGTGGATAAGACCTGAAATAGCAACTCGTGGACGGGGTCGCGGGCGGAGAGAAAATGAGGAACCCGCTCCTACTGGCAATCAAGCCAAATTTCTGGCTGCAATGACCCAACTTATCAACACTATGCAAGCTAATGTGGCGGCTGTCAACCAAGCAATGGGAAGGATGAACGGAAATGGGAATGGTAACGGAGCTGAAGGAAGCTCAGCTGCAGGTCCGATGACATTGGCAATATTTCTGAAGGTTATTCCTCCTACTTTTAGAGGATCGACTAATCCGACAGAAGCCGATAATTGGTTCTAGGCAATAGAGAGGGCAATGCAAGCATAGCAGGGGATCAGCTAGTTGAGTTTGCTGCTTACCAATTGGTTGGGAAAGCACAACACTGGTGGCAAGGAGCTCACTGTCTGCTGCAACAAGGAAATAAAAATGAGGTTATCACCTGGGAGAGGTTCAGAGAGGAGTTTTACAAGAAATACTTACTGTACAAATTTTTACTGTCGATACAACTAATTTATCTATAACTCTATTTTCAAATTTGAAATGAAATGTATAACAGGGAGTACAACATCATATGCCAATTGCTTTTCTAATGAGGTTAGTCAAATACTAGGTCGTCGATAAATTTTTATTAGCCTTTTGATATAAAGTTTAGTGTAAAATTGATATGGTATTATTACAGTTATATATGTTATTATTTTTTTAGGTGTCTTTTCTTATAGTTCAAGAATATTATAGACTTCAAACAGTTCCGTTTGTATTTTACTTTGAATAAAGATAAAACAGCATATTCAGTACGTTTATTATATAATGACGATGATAGTGTTATACTAAATTTGAGAAATTTATTATTATAGAATATTATTTTCGATTTATCATGTCAAATTAAAATGTAAACCCGTGCATCGCACAAGTTTAACACTAGTATTATATAAACTACATGTTCTAGAGATGATTTATATATTATTAAGTATAGGGAAATTGCATTTTTGAAAAATATTTTAGGAGAATCAGATAATTTTGGAAGGTGTTTATTTTATTTAAATAAAAAAGCCCATTTTTTATTAAAAATAGAGCAAAATTTTGAGTAAAACACTATGATTTTATTGTTTTTACTTTTTTTTCCTAAAAATCTTAAAAATAAAAATCACTAAAAGTGAAAATAGAACATGAAAATAAAAATCAAATATATATCTTGTTTTAAAGTTATTGATTTTCTTTTCTATTTATGTCATATTTCAATAAAGATCTTTTATCGTATTTTTATTTTTTGGGACTTAACCATCTATTTAGGAATTCTAATATTAATATTTGATAGTTTTAATAGAAAATTTATTATTGTTGATTATCAGGTAGAATTTGATAAATTTGTGAAAATATTGAGCTCATAATTACTAAGAGAGGCAGGTTAATTACATACATAATTTTTTTCCCTCTTAATTGCACGATGATAAGGAACTGTTCGCTGATGATGTGAAGTGATGAGATTGTATTTCACTATTTCTAGACGCAATGTAGGGTGATAGGTGACGCTACCATCTGTTTATGCTTGGGTCTGTTGAATATAAGCTGAGTCCACGTTTTCATTAATAGTCAAGCTACATATAAAATTGCGCTACACAAAGCCAGTCCAACATTGGAAAAATCAGCCCACATGATCTCTTCCACATGGGTCGGATTGACTTGAATACGGGTCCTTAAACTAGTGTCCGACTTAACCTGGGGAGCAAGTTAAATGCTCCTCCCACTACTTCGGTTATTGCCTCAGAGATAATAATCAACTTATTGTAAGTGAATAATCAACCATAATTTTCAAAAGTTATCTCCAAGGAATAATTAAATCCTACTTTGCTACTCTATAAATACTCCAACACTTAATATTTTTTTTTTAAGTCAGACTCACTTAAAACTTACTTAAACGGACTTAAAACATTAAAATCGCTTCCAGGTATCTCACCTATAATTCCAAAGCTGACCTGAAGCCATCTTGGATACCTTTACCACAACCTTCGACTTCATTCACAAAGCTCCCTATTCATAAGTACGTTTAGGTAAGCCTCGAAACAAAAACTATCTAGTTGTAAGCCGTAGCAGGACTTGGCAAATAATGTGTTTTTTTTTTATTTTTATTTTACACCGTCTATTCCATAGTAAAATGTCACTCAATGCATTGCGACCGGAATATAAAAAGATTAGAGAATAGTAGTTATGAAAGTAGTTAATTAGGTATACTCGTCTTTTTGCTCAATTTAAAAGTTCGATTATACTTTCAATATTTGGCCGATTTGGAGTCTTTTAAAACAATTTTCTACCTGGTTTTGTAGGTTGTGGTAAGTTGTTGTAAGTTGCTAAAACAATTTTCAAAGATTAATCTGATGTTCTGATTGCGTTGATTGCATTCCACCTCAATCTAATTGAAAAGCTTAACTTCTCTCGTCTCATCCACCTCTAGTTAACCCTAAACAATATTTCCTAGTACGGATTTCTCCTTGCTGATTACCCAAAATTAAAAATAAGCAGGAGGCATTCTAGTAGTATCGGCTACATGAGTTAATTGAACTAAAGATCCTGTTGAAAAAAGGGGTATCAAAATGTTTTACACTTAAGTGAAGTTAAATCAAAATTAAATCTTCAAGTTTATCTTCCATTTTAAACTTATCCAACAAAATGATAGCTTAAGCACCATATCAGATGAACTAGGATAAGAACGAACGCCCAAGTATAAATGCTATCCAACTCTTAACTAAAATGGATAGGAGACTATTACATTTGATGGTTCTTCTAAACACCGCCGGGTAAATAGATGAATAGTTCTATTTTGGTTCCTCATTCTTCATCAGAACTAGAATTTTCTACAGCTTTGCCATGCTTACTGGTGGTGCCATTGACAGCTTGCTGCTTATTCTTTGAGTTTTGATCATCTTCCTCGTCTTCGCTGTACTCACTCTCATAGTCATCATCATACTCTCCATCCTCATTATCATCATCCTCCTCAACTCCATCCTCCATGATAGGTCCTTCATCCGCCAACACAGCACCCCTCGTGCCGGCTCTAGTCCGTTTCAAGACCTTGAGCTTTAAGTTTATCCTTGTGTCGGAGCCCAACCAAGAGTCGCACAAACAATAGCAAGTCAAATTGTAGTTCCCTTCGGATGGGGCCTGGAACTTGCCCATAACCAATCTAGCTCCTCCCTTAACCTTGTCAACTGCTTCGGCTACTGCCCTACTGGTCTCCTTCACGGTTGCTCCTGAACCCTCCATAGATTCCTCAATTGCCTTAGAAGCAGCAGTTACAGCAGCAGCTTCATCCATGAAACTAACCTTCTGAGAAAACCACACATTATTCGAGACAGAATCCGCAAGCAAGAACCAGAAATTTTCTTCCTTGTGAAATGGGTAGTAAGGTGTATGCGGAAGGGCACCAATCAGGCCATTCCCACGTTTAATATTTACCCATGCATGTAGAGTAACAATGTCACCCTCTTGGATACCCTCTTCACCTTCAGTCTCGCAAGTTACTTCGAGTGTCAAGGAAGGCATCATATCCAATACAATCTCAATGTCTTTTACATCAGATGAAGATAACCCAGCTGTTTGAGTAAGCAGATCAGCTCGCTCCTGTGAGTCCATATCATGAAGTTCCTGAAAAGTTCTGACCTTCTGCAAATCAAGAAAAAAATTGGTAAGGCCCAGGAAAACAAAGACATTTAAACATCCAATAGCAGTCACTAAATATGTGAACCATCACTAATTATCAAAATATGTTGAGCATAGATAACTGCAGTTTTCTTTTTAAATAAACTGCAGTAGAGCAGTAACAAAAGTGCTACATGTACATTAAAAATTAACCACCAAATCCACCACTATGTATTTGTATATACAAATTGATTTATACATTTTTCCAACTAAATAATTAGCCACTAAAATAATCAAACTGTCATAGTAGAATAATTAAACCTGCAATAAACTAATAATCAAACTTGTTTATGTTAGTATAAGAGATTCCAAATATGTCTTTCTATAAGCAATGGCTAATTGGTAGCTAATTTTTTGTGGATATGTAGCATGATTGGATAAATAAATATCAAAAATGACAACCAAACAAATAATTTCCATTTGTCAATTACAAGATCACCAAACAGAAATCAGACTTCAATAGTATTAATTCAGCAAGCAGTAAACTAGCACTGTTAGATGCCCCAACAATAAGAGCATGAAAGTTCTTTATAAAGCAACCGAGCTATAGGCGTGGCCACAAGATCTTTAGACCTTGTGATGATAGGTAACATCACAGATATGAACATCTAGGCCCAGACAAAAGCATTCAGACTTGAATAAAGATTGCACGTAAAATGTTCCCTTACTTTGCGGTTTAGCTTCTTAATAACAGTCTCATTAATATGTGGCAGCTGCAGAAATGGTGCAATGCCTTCTGGTGATCCACCGGTAGTCTTTCTAGCACTTAGTGGAACAGCCTGTACCGGAGAAGATGAAAAAAGAACTTCAGATGAAAATGGCTTTACATCAAAAGAAATTCAAGTGGCCAAAAATTAAAAATGGTTCACTAACCAAAGCAAGCAAAATCATCATAAACCAATAGATATTATTACACCCTTAATAAGGAACATAATATGTGAAATTTGTGAAAACATATGCTTTTGATGGGTAGGTGGAGGGGCTTTTGATTCTAATTTTACTAGTAGAATTATCTTACCAGGCAAGGGTAGATATTATATCATAGATAAAGGAAAATAAGGAACAAGACCTATAATAATACACCAAATAATATGTTCCCTAAAATTAAGGTTTAGGTTTTTAAGGTACAACTGGCAGACACAAATATGACTGCATTATATTATACTTGGCTTAGATTCATTACCTGGATGATACACTGAGAAAGCTCAACAACACCAATTGCGGGCCTCAGCCACCCATGCCCCTGAGCATTGCGTGGTATAACTGCCATCTTTTAAGAAAAAAATAGACCATTAATAGATTTGCCAAGATGCAAAAATATCATGGATTCAAAACTATAAATTCATAAGGCAATATATTGCATGCATCATATAAGAGAATCACGAATTGGAAAACAGAACATGACAAAGTCATAGTTATCAAATCAGGGATCAAATTGTGGATTGGTATGTTTATATTTCGAATAGTGAATTGTATGATTCATATAACAAATCTAAAAAACAAAAAGGGCAACCCAGTCCACAAGCATGGAGAAGAAATAAACAAAGTCGACAGATCTCTTAATTGACTGAAAAAAGGTAAAATAGTAAACAATAAATAAGTTAGAATTGTGAAAATGAGAAGAAAATCAATTAGACATAAAGAAAATTATATTATCTTTAGATTTTGTGATATACAGGCCAAAATTGCTGACTTGAGAAATGGCATCTAGTCATAGTAATCATAATGGTTCTTATAATCTTATTATGTTAACTTAGTTGAATGAAATTGAAATCCACATCATGCGAGGATGATCTGCATGTTTCACTATTCATGATAGATACATCTTAGATTTACAACTAAATCTCATGCCCCTCATTCTCGTATTTCTACAACTTATTTTATATTTATATAAATCCATCAACAAGAGAAAGCACAATTCAAATAAGATTAAGTCAAGAAATATTAGCATAACTACAATGTTATATTTGAATAAATCCATTCATCTACACCTTAGCAAATAACTTTCTCCCATCTTGCATAAGTGCAGAAAAAGAGTATATTATCAGTTCATATCTAAAGGTTAACCATGTTTATATGCTAAGTTGTCAATAGGGCAGATCCTATATATTATCCATTTTACATGCTGAGGCATGTGACATGTCTCTGGACTCGGTGAAGAATAAACCTTTTGGTAGGACCCCCAGATATCAGCACATGGAAGAAATCACCCTTAACTTTTATAATTAATTGCAATGCTTTAACTTTTATAATTAATTGCAATGCTGTACAAGATGATGCAAATCTGAAGCCTAAAGGGAACAGCATGATAGAGAAAGAATGAACATTGAACCTTTAAGACTGGATTAAAAAGTCACCTTCATTAATTCTTCAAGAAGGCGGGGTGCTGTTTCTAAAATTCGCTTAAAATCACTTTGTAGTGATGGTGACAAGGCTGCGAATTCTCGGGTCAACTGAGCTTGAACTAATAACTCAGTCTGAAAGAAAATAGCATACAAAGTTAGCACATAATGGGCCTTGAGAATCTGAACACAACGCATTATTAGTATAAGGTACCTTAACCAGTGCGGGATGCTGCTTCCAAAACTTAGCTTGCTCCTGCTTAATGTTCTTGAGGTCAAGGTTCAGCTCACTCCTCACTAACATAAAGAGCTTTTGAAGAGGTTCGTCATCGGTCCTACGAACTGGAATTTCCATATATTCAGCAGCCTTTATGAAGACATCCATGACTTTGCTGTATCACACAGTAGCCGCAGATATTAAAAAGACAAAAAAAACAGAAACAAAAAGAGAAGTTTCAACTTCAAGGAAACAAGATAACAAATAATTTACAAGGAAAGAAAAGGAAGCCATGATATTATCAAATACCATTATCCTTATATATAACTAGTATCATGCAAATTGACCAACTAAAAGAACTTATTGCTTCACTGTTTTCTCCTCTGTTTGACAATTGTTTCAATTAACTTTTTCATCAACATTGCAGTGCAATTCAGTCTGGTAAGTCAGCATCGAAAGGGATTTAAATTTTAAAATATAATTTAGTTTTACACAAGCAGTCATTTACTAATTAACATGATATTTCTCATTGCACTTCAAGCTAACTTAAAAATATAATAAATATCCATGAAAGGAAAAAGATAATAAACTGAGCAGCCAATATCTTACAGCATACAATAATGTGGGGTCTTACATACCAACACAGGATAAGCTACGGATCGAAAGCCAGATGGAGCTTAACTGGCACAAAATATGAGTTTACCTGGGAGCCAAAGAAGGCTTCATAAGGTAATAGTAAGTGGACAGTGTTTGATGCATCACATAGTTGCCGGTATACTTCGATGATCTGGAGAGATAAATTACAGCAATAACCAATGGCAAGAGAATACACACGCCAACAATCCAAAGCAGAAGTATGCCACCAGATGCTCCATCAATATTTAGCAGGAATTGAGGGAGTGCTATGCCCATTTGAAATCCCTACAACGAAATATTGTTTTTTTGCTAACATGTAAGCAGAAAGACAACAAGCCACTGAGCATTTTTCCATAATATTCAGTTTATTTACCTGTCTTCCATCAGGATGGCCATATTTTTCATAGTTCTCACGTGCTACAGGATCTGTCAGAGCTTGATAAGCCTTCGCAATGTACTCAACAAAATACTTGTGAGCCTCTGAAATAAAATAATAGAAAAATTACCAATTACAAGGGAACTTACAGGAGGTCCAACTTCTTGCAAACATGAAAGTTTGCAACTATAAGAAGCATGCAATAAACTAAAACACCTTCAACCTGGATCTGGATTTTTATCAGGATGGTATTGAATAGAAAGTCTCCTATATTTTTTCTTTATTTCAGACTCTGGTGCTCCAGGCTCTAACCCAAGAATGCTAAATGGATCAAAAACTTGAATCTGCATAAATTTACCCGAGAAAGTTCAGAATCCATGACCCATATATTTGAACACTCAACCAATAAGAGAAGTGTTCTACAATGAATATAAGATCCCTCAATACCGAACATGAATCTCATGAAGTAGAATACTTAAATAATTGCTTACCTCTCCACTCATAGACTTTATGTAGTAAACCAGAATAATCATGACCACCCAAAGCAGCAACAATGTGAAGTTACTACATGTTGAGACACTCGAAATCTGCAACATTTAAATCATATGTCAACTAAATAAAAAACCCAACAAGAAGAACAACACAGGGAGCAAAAATTATCTCACCCTCTTGAATATTGATTTACGGTACTTCCCGGATTTTGAACATTCAGAGCAATGACAGTGAATACTCTTTGATTTTTTGGTGGCAGCACGGCATAACTTGGTAATTGTATAGGGCACAATGGGGATGGCCATTATGGTCAATATGAAAATTGGGAACAGTGCACTGTTCTCCTCTGAAGCAGCCATGGTTGCTTACTACACTCAGCAACCTCTTACAATGTTATTAGACCTGCAAGGGTTGAATCCAGTTACATCTCATCACTCAATAGTAAAACACTATAATCTTCCATCAGATAATCCTGCAGAATTCTACACTGTTACACAAAACGCATGGAACGAAAAAACAGGATCAAAGATTCTACACAAGGCTATTGAAAACGGATGAAATTTTCTACAAGGAAACCAGAAAACAAAAATTCGAAAATGCACTCCGGAATTCCCCTTGCCAGGCTAGATTCCACATTAACAAAAGCAAAATAAACAACAAATTGGTGAATCTAGAGCATAATTTCACCAAAACGAATGTTAAATCAAATAGGAACCCTACCAAACCAGTGACCAGCAGAAAGATGAAAATTGAATAAGTAAATCGAATCTCCAAATCAAGGAGATCCAGGATTACACCAAGGCAAAGGCAGAGAATCAAGGGGCAAAAATTGGGCAATAAAAAATCAGAGAAAGAGGAGAGAAAAGGTCAACTGGAAGAGGGAATAAATCGAACGATGGAAAGAAGGAAGGAAAACCTTTTGGGGGATTTTAGAGCTGCAGACTGCGGACTGAGATGCGATCCCAGAGAAACGAAAATTAAAATTTAATTCTAATTTATAATAATCATTATAATTATAAATATGGATATGAATATGTTATTTAATTTTGGTTCATACGATTAGTCGTTCGGCCATATCTATCCTATATAATATATGTAAATCTGTTTCTATACTTCTATGATCCATATAGAAAGAATTAATTTGATTTTTTTTTGTTTTCCAATTTATTATCCTAAAAGATTAGGCTTGAGGCAGAGTTTAAGTGCAGGTACGTAGAAAACAAATTTGATAATGTGTTATTTTGGTTGCAAGTTGTAACTTGTTTTTCTATTTTTTTGCTTTTTCAATATTTTGAATTTGATTTTTATAGGTAAATTAGAGATTGATTTTGTTCCGGCCCAACCCACTAATACTCCGAGTCACGAACCCTCAACCAGACGGGTTTGCCGACTCGAGCCAACAGACGACTCACGCGTCACCTCTTCTTTTCACGATGAACCTGGACAGCTAGCAAAAACTTCTAGGAAGGTGGGCCTGATCACGAGGGGCCCATCCCGGGTAAAGAGTATAAATGAGGAAGGACCTATCCCTCCCCACAGGTATGTCATCCACCTTACCTTAATAAATGTCATAGTAAACGTCATAGCCAGGCGCCTTCATCCCAGTTTGCGCTCAGGTCCTGGCCCCTTCACGTCTCTGCTCCATCCACAACCTAACCCGACACTCCGAATATCCGAGCAGATGAACATTGACACTGTCTGTGGGGACCTGGTGCGAGGATGGACAATTTTTTGTTTGGAGAAGGAGCGGATGAGGGAGGACCTTGTTTGAGAAGCAGGATAGGCTCCGCAGCCTCCTCTCATGAACCATTAGGACCACACTCTCATCGAAGCGACCCCCTCCAAATCTCCCGAGCGATGCCCATTTGGCGGAACGAGTGACAGTGGTGCAAGGATCATGCAAGAACTCCACCATCGAGTACAAAATCTGGAGAGAAAGCTAGCGGTAAGGAATCGTTACCGACCCGAACATAGTAAGGACCCTCGGCCCAGCCTGTCCCGTACCCGATCCCCCTCTAGGAGATGGAAGGCCAGGAGAGAAGTCCCAGGAGGGACGAGAGAGAGCGAGCTGACACTCGGTTTCGTTCCACCCGCGATAGGTCAGAAGGCTGCGGGAGACCAAGAGAGATAGAGCAAGGAGAAGACGCGACCCCATCATCATGGGTGCCACCCCTTTTCATCCCTCGATCCTCAAGGTCCAGCTGCCAAAAAACTTTAACAAGCTTATGGACATGCTGTACTGATGAGTGGATATTTTATACCCTTTTTGGTACTGTTTTCTTAGTATTTTTAGTTATATTTTGTTGAGTTTTATTATGTTTTAGTAGGTTTTAGTGCAAAATTCACATTTTGGATGCTAATTTAAGTTTTCATGTTTTTCTTATAATTTTAGGTGATTTTTGGATGAATTTGGCAAGTTTTGGCAAAGTCTGATTCAGAGGCAAAGAAAGGATAGCAGATGTTGTCAAATCCTGACCTCCGTGCATTTAAACGAGAATTTCTAGAGTTACATAGGTCCAATTGATGCGCTCTTAACGTCGTTGGAAAGCTAACTTTCAGGGCTTTCCAGCAATATATAACGGTCTATACTTTTCTTTGGAATGGACTGCCCAAAAGGGGCATTGAACGCCTAACTTACCCTCTTTTTGGCGTTCAACGCCCAAAACTAGCATTAACGCCCACTCACTCAAGTTGGACGCCAAGCTCAACCCAACACTCACCAAGTGGGCCCAGAAGTGAATTTTCACACCTTTAGATTAGTCTATTTCCTTTTTGTAATTTTTAATTATTATTAATACCTTTTTGGGTCTAGTTATTAGTATAAATAGAAGGAAGATCACCCATGTTAAGGAGCTTCATCTTCTTCCAACTTATCATACACTATTTCTATACAGTATGAGCGACTGAACCTCCTAGGTTAAGGATAGGAGCTCTATTCATTCCCATGGATTAATATTATTACTTTTCTACTTTAATACATGTTTTGTAACACCTTAACTTTTAGCACGTCATGATCATACTAAGAATAAGGCGTTACGACTCTATTTTCCTTTTATTAGCTATTTGATATTGAGCCTCTACATGTTAACTGGTCGATAGTTTTTAAGAAAAACGAAATTCCTTTTAGTTTGGTATATACTTCAAGCTCAACTATGGCAGATAAACATATACTCACATAATTAATATTAATACATAATAATTATTCTTACAAGACTTAAATACAAATCTTCCCCTTTGTAAAAATACAACACTTTACAAAAATCAAAGGCGAGAGGAAATAAACCCAGAAGCAACTAGCCAAACAAGCCTTCTATTCATCCATAGCTTTTTAATTAGCCATCATGTCTGTATCTTTGAAAAGGTTTTTTAAAAACTTTGGGGTGAGAACAAAGCCACACGTTCTCAGTAGGAAACCTGAACGCCGCAATAAACAGAGTAAATACAAATAGCTAATTTATATCATAAAAATAATTTCACTTAAAACAGTTTTAAACTCCTTTCTTTAAATCACGTTTCTTAAACAAAATTCCAGTCATATTAACAATTCCTTATCCATAAATAACATTCCTCAATACATTATTAAGACCACAACACAAGTAAAATATCCATCAAGCACACAAGTAAATCACCAAAACAACAGCACAATCACAAATAAACAAAATAAAGCAAACCCAATCAAATGTAAATGTGCAAACAAGATGATGCATGCCTATCCCTAGCATAGGCCATGGGCTCATGCGTCGGTTGTCTACCCGCAACCCAACGTTACTCGAAGTGAATCCCAAATATAGTTCCTTTACTGTGTCAATTATACACATTGGTATCACGGTTACCCATGTCAATTATAATTCATCATAATAACATTTTAATGTGTATCATAGTAAGAAACAGTGCTATCAGTTAGGCAAACATTCCCGCATTAGCAATCTCATGCTATCAATTAGGCGGGCACTTTCGCATTAGCAGTTTGGCACAAGGCCCATTTAACATACAATTCTCATTTATTTATTTCATTCATTACTTCCCTTTTCTTTTCCTCTAAGTATCCTTTCCATTATGCCTCCACTTCACCTTACAGCCAAGCATACCTCCGCATCACCAAGAAGCTAAAAGTACCTCCGCATCACCGTGAAACTAGGCGTACCTCCGCATCACCTTTTAACTTTAAACGTATCCTAAGGATAACTTACACACCTTTGTTTAACTAAGTTCATACATTCTGCCAATTTTGGACATATCCTTTGGGTCTAAGCCAATTTTTTTTCCACATTTATATTAGAATTGAATTAGATAGCTAACTTAATAAAATTTGCTGCTGCGTTAAAGAGAATTTAGAAAAAAATACAGCAAGCAGCTCTGTTTTTGATAAATCTATAATAAATTCAATTCTAATCTATTACTTCTAAATTTTGATGAGGACATACTTAACGCTCATAAGTTTTAGAAAAAACAAATTCCAAATCCATATCACCTCGTTTGGTTAATTAAAAGTCAGTTGGAAGTGCTGCCCTGTTACTTTATATTAGTTCTGAATTTTCTATGAGCAGTCCAACTTCCAAGAGACATAACTAACTCTACAAAATAGAAATGGATATAAAATTTATACTCACTTAAAATAGATTGATAGATCTTTAAAATAATTTTGAAAACAACTCAAAATTTTAAATAAATCAAAAGTTATAGCATCTGGAAGTTGGTACTACAGAACCAGAAAACCAGAAAATTCTGCAGCAACCACTAAACTTCAAAAATTCATATATTCCAAACCACTTGGTCAAATTCTCTAATCTTTTTATGGAGTAATCTTGAATTATTTAAATTTGATAGAAAAATTGGTTGGTTTGAAAATCATGTCCAGATTACTCCCAGCAAGTACTAGCAGCAAGTATAACTTCAAAATACACAACATCATCAATAATCACTACATTAAATCATTACACCAATCACCAATTACAACTATGATTCAACTCAATTCCAACAATTATTCACACAAAGCAACCATAAACCCTTTGCAGTTACTCATTTAATTTTATTGGCATTCATAACTTAAAACATTTATTTTTAAAACAAATCCCCTACCTCAATTAGTCGAATTTTGAAATTAACCCAATAAACCCTATTTTGTTTTGAATTCGCAGCAGCGACGACACCCCAGTGCAATTGGAACAGCGGCAGCAGTATCAATTGAAACAGCAGCAACGCCAATCGCCTACGGTGGTGGCAGTAACAGCAGCTTCGATGCAGAACCAAGGTAGCAGCAGTAGCTTGTCTTCTCCAGCAGTGGTTCTCATAGCAGCGCCATAAGCTCTGTTAGGTAGAGAAAGATAGGGTTCAGTTATGGTAGAGTGAAGCAGTAATTAGAAACGGCGACACCCACAACAGCAGCAGTCCCAGTGGCATCTCCTTTCACTCTTGACAACGACGATGATGGCAATAGCAGTGCGGTCTCCCTCTTTTCTCACCATGTGCAGCAGTGACACGAACCTTCCTTCCATTCTCCTCTCTTTTCCTTCTTCTCAGCTCTCCTTCGATTTTGTATCTTCTAGGAGTTGTTGTTATGAATAAGCAAGTAAGAATAAGTCATTCACAAGAACGAGTGGTGACGAGTGAAGGAATGTGGCTGAGTGAGTAAGGGATAAGTGTCATTGTGAGTGAGTCATGGTGATGGAGGAGGAGAAAAGAACGCATGTGTATGTGTTGGAAAAGAAAGAGTGATACGCGTGTGTTGGTGAGATGAGTGTTATGAGTGTCTGTAGCTTATTCTAGAGTTAAGAAAATACATACTAGTAGTATAAAATTTTACAAACTCTTTGAATTAAAATAATAATTTAAAATTTGATTATAATACCAAAAATTATTTTGGAGATCTATAAAATTTATCAACATACTAATAAATTCAAATAATTATTTTAAATTTGAAAACTACAATAATCAAATTAATTATCTTTTATAAAAATTTGAGCTCAAAATATTAATTATTCAATATAAATCATATATTTTTCATCACTTGTAAATTACCGAAATTCTAATTTCAATTATACAAATTAACTCATTCAATAAAATTATATATATAATAATTCCTAATCAATTTAAACCTGAATAGTCATAAAAAATCAATTTGATGATAGCTATTAAAATAGTTTCTAAATAAATAGTTTAAACTAATAAAATAGATCATAAATAATTTTCGATCAAAGTTTCGAAAATTCGGGTTGTTATATATTTGATTTCATTCTATGATGTATTGTCGTTCTTTATCTTTATGAATCTGGGGTGGAACGAGAGTATGACCCCTTATTCTACATGAGCTCTTGTGAAGCCTTAGCCGGATAGTATTGAGCTGCTACTTGAGAATACATCACAGGTTCCAATAAGTTATCTGGGCTAATTGGGATACGTGACATAAAATCTTGTTAGTCATGGGTAATTGAGGTCTCTATGGCATTAGGGCTAGAATATTGAGCATCATTCTTTGATCAGAAAGATCTAACCTTGTCTGTGGCGTTTTGATTAGGATCACCAGAGATTGAAATGCGTGAGTGATAGGCAAAATTGTGACTCATACTTTTCACAACTCGAACAATTCCTAGCAATGGCTCCAAAAACTTAGTGCACAATACTATGGTTCACACACATTCTTCACAACTTCGCACAACTAACCAGCAAGTGCACTGGGTCATCCAAGTAATAAACCTTACGTGAGTAAGGGTCGATCCCACGGAGATTCTAATGGTTATAATGGTTTTCGAATATAAAGATAAATAAAGCATAAAATAAAGATAGAGATACTTATGTAATTCATTCGTGGGAATTTCAGATAAGCGCATGAAGATACTGTGTTCCTTCTGAATCTTTGCTTTCCTACTGCTTTCATCCAATCATTCTTACTCCTTTCTATGGAAAGCTATATGTTAGGGGATCACCGTTGTCAATGGCTACCGTCCATTCTCTCAGTGAAAATGGTCCAGGTGCAATGTCACCGCACGACTAACCTTCTGTCGGTTCTCGATCATGTAGGAATAGGATTTACCATCCTTTTGCGTCTGTCACCACGCCCTACAGTCGCGAGTTTGAAGCTCATCACAGTCATTCAATCCCTGAATCCTACTCGGAATACCACAGACAAGGTTTAGACTTTCCGGATTCTCAAGAATACTGCCAATGGATTCTAGCTTATACCACGAAGATTCTTATTAAGGAATCCAAGAGATATTCATTCAAGCTTATTTGCATGTAGAACGAAAGTAGTTGTTAGGCACACGTTTATAAGTGAGAATGGTGATGAGCGTCACATAATCATCACATTCATCAGGTTCTTGGGTGCAAATGGATATCTTAGAATAAGAATAAGCGTGAATTGAATAGAAGAACAATAGTACTTTACATTAATACTCGAGGTACAGCAAAGCTCCACACCCTTAATCTATGGTGTGTAGAAACTCCACCATTGAAAATACATAAGCGATAAAGGTGTTCATTGGTTCCGGCACTAGAGAGGGAACCAGGATGACCAAGATCAAGGTCTAAGGACTAAACGTCCAAAGATGAAAATACAATGGTAAAAGGTCCTATTTATAATAAACTAGTTACTAGGGTTTACAAAAATAAGTAAATGATGCAGAAATCCACTTCCGGGCTCACTTGTTGTGTGCTTGGGCTGAGCATTGAAGCTTTCACATGTAGAGGCCTTCTTTTGGGGTTAAACGCCAAGTTGTAACATGTTTTTGGCGTTTAACTCTGGTTTGTGACGTGTTTCTGGCGTTTTACTCTAGAATGCAGCATGGAACTAGCGTTGAACACCAGTTTGCATCATCTAAACTTGAATAAAGTATAGACTATTATATATTGCTGGAAAGCCCTGGATGTCTACTTTTTAACGCAATTGAAAGCGTGCCATTTGGAGTTTTTAGCTCCAGAAAAGCCATTTCGAGTTCAGGGAGGTCAGAATCCAACAGCATGTGTAGTCCTTTTTCAGCCTACTATCAGATTTTTGCTCAGGTCCCTCAATTTCAGCCAGAAAATACCTGAAATCACAGAAAAACACACAAACTCATAGTAAAATCCAGAAATGTGAATTTTGCATAAGAACTAATAAAAAGCATCCCTAAAAGCAGCTAGATCCTACTAAAAACTACCTAAAAACAATGGCAAAAAGTGTATAAATTATCCGCTCATCACAACACCAAACTTAAATTGTTGCTTGTCCCCAAGCAACTGAAAATCAAATAGGATAAAAAGAAGAGAATATACTATAAATCCCAAAATATCATGAATATTAGTTCTAATTAGATGAGCGGAACTTGTAGCTTTTTGCTTCTAAACAGTTTTGGCATCTCACTTTATCCTTAGAAGTTTAGAATGATTGGCATCCATAGGAACTCATAGTTCAGATAGTGTTATTGATTCTCCTAGTTAAGTATGTTGATTCTTGAACACAGCTACTTTTATGAGTCTTGGTCGTGGCCTTAAGCACTTTGTTTTCTAGTATTACCACCGGATACATAAATGCCACAAACACATGACTGGGTGAACCTTTTCAGATTGTGACTCAGCTTTGCTAAAGTTCCCAGTTAGAGGTGTCCAGAGCTCTTAAGCACACTCTTTTTGCTTTGGATCACGACTTTAAGCACTCAGTCTCAAGATTTTCACTTGGACCTTCATGACACAAGCACATGGTTAGGGACAGCTTGATTTAGCTGATTTGGCCTGGATTTTATTTCCTTGGGCCCTCCTATCCATTGATGCTCAAAGCATTGGATCCTTTTTACCCTTGCCTTTTGGTTTTAAGGGCTATTGGCTTTTTCTGCTTGCTTTTTTTCTCTTTTTTTCTTTTTTTCGCAAGCTTTGTTATTCACTACTTTTTCTTGCTTCAGGAATCAATTTTATGATTTTTCAGATCATCAATAACATTTCTCTTTTTCATCATTCTTTCAAGAGCCAACAATTTTAACATTCATAAACAACAAGATAAAAATATGCACTGTTTAAGTATTCATTCAAAAAACAAAAGGTATTGTCCCCACATCAATATAATTAAACTAATTTCAAGGATGAATTCGAAACTCGTGTACTTCTTGTTCTTTTGTATTAAAAACATTTTTCATTTAAGAAAGGTGAAGGATTCATGGAATTATTCATAGCCTTAAGACATAGTTACTAAATACTAATGATCATGTAGTAAAGACTCAAAACATAGATAAACATATAGCAAAAGTGAAAAACAAAGAGATAAGAACAAGGAAGTTAAGGAATGAGTCTACTTTAGTGAGGGTGGCACCTTCTTCTTGAAGGACCAATGGTGTTCTTGAGCTCCTCTATGTCTCTTCTTTGCCTTTGTTGCTCCTCCCTCATAGCTCTTTGATCTTCTCTAATCTCATTGAGAATGATGGAGTGCTCTTGGTGTTCTACCCTTAATTAGTTCATGTTATGACTCAATCCTTCTAGAAAAGTGTTGAGTTGTTCCCAATAGTTATTTAGAGGAAAATGCATCCCTTGAGGCATCTTAGGGATTTCTTGATGATGAGCTTCCTCATGCGTCTCTTGAGATCCATGAATGGGCCCTCTTGTTTGCTCTATCCTCTTCTTAGTGATGGGCTTGTCCTCTTCAATGAGGATGTCTCCTTCTATGACAACTCCAGCTAAGTTGCATAGATGGCAAATGAGATAAGGAAAAGCTAGCCTTGCCAAGGTGGAGGGCTTTTCGACTACTTTGTAGAGTTCTAGAGAGATGACTTCATGAACTTTTACTTCCTCTCCAATCATGATGCTATGGATCATGATGGCCCGATCCACAGTTACTTCGGATCGGTTGCTAGTGGAGATGATGGAGCGTTGGATGAACTCCAACCATCCTCTAGCCACAGGCTTAAGGTCTAGTCTTCTCAATTGAATCGGCTTGCCTTTAGAGTCTCTTTTCCATTGAGCTCCTTCCACACATATGTCCATGAGGACTTGGTCCAACCTTTGATCAAAGTTGACCCTTCTAGTTGATGCATGGGAATTTGTCTCTCAACAAATTTCCTTCGGCAAGTATACCGAATTGTCGTTAAGTAAAAACTCACAATAGAGTGAGGTCAAATCCCACATGGATTGATTGGTCAAGCAATTTTAATTGGAAGAATGCTCTATTTGAGCTAAGCAGAAAGTGGATATAGAATTGTAGAAAATTAAATGGCGGGAAAGTAAATGACAGAAAATAAAGTGCAGAATCTTAAATGGGAAATGGGGGTGATTAGCATAAAAGTAAATAACAGAAAATAAAGAGAATGGGTAAGATCAGAAATAGGAAATTCATTGGGTTCAGGAGGTATTGCATTCTTCGGATCAAGTTCATTCTCATCTCTTTCTCAATCAATGCATTCATTGATCTCCTTGGCAATCTTAAGTGATTGGATCCCAATTCCTTAGCAATCCAATCTCTCTAAACTTGAACAATTGCCCAATTCCTTGATTTAATTGCTCATGAGAAGATATGAGGCATGGTCACTAATTATACCACATGTATTTCCAAATCAAAGTGTTGGTAAGGTTAAATGTCACAATACCTATCCAAATCCCAATTTGGTCCAACATGAGAAAGCATTTCTAGCATGATCTGCTTATCCATTTTCCAAGGCTCAGGAGAGATCCAATTATGGAGAGTTTCTTTCCCAATATAATAATCCAATTAGATGAAGATCAAAAGCTTTCTAGTAAAATCAAGAGAAAAGAAAGAAGAAGGATAATGAAAGCTATGATTGATCCATCAAATTACAACAGAGCTCCCTAACCCAATGAAAAGGGTTTAGTTGTTCATAGCACTGGAAAATGGAAATGAAGAAGAAGAAAGATACATTCCAACTCTAGAAGTTGCAGAAAAGTAAAATATACAGAGTGTAGTTTTCTCCAATGTGCCAATCTTCTTTCTAGTTCAAAACTACTCCTATATATACTACTCTTCTTGGTTTTCTAGTCAATTCTGCAAGTCTTGGATATGGGCCTTTGATCTTAAGTTGAAGCAGTTGGGACTCTTCAGTGGGCTCAGCTTTAGTTGCAGAGAGAAAGTGATGTAAGCATGGACTTTGGCTTGGGGCGTTAGTGGCGTTAACGCTGAGTGACATTATGGGTTCGAGAACGTTAGTGGCAATCACTTTTCTCACTAACATTCCCCCCATTTGGCCCACGTTAACTCCAACGTTAGTGGCACTAACGTGGTCACTAACGTTAGCTTACAAACCTTCGCAAGCATTATTGGGACTCACCTTTTCCAATAACGTAGCATTGTGCCCCTAGCCCCCACGTTAGAGCTCACGTTAACTAAGTTAACGTGGCTCTTAACGTGGTTATGTCTCATCTTCGCAAGCGTTATTGGGACTCACCTTTCCCAATAACGTTGTCTTGTGCCCCTAGTCTTCACGTTAGAGCTCACGTTAACTAAGTTAACGTGGCTCTTAACGTGGTTATGAATGCCATCCCAACGTTAGTGATAAAGGTGAGTGTCACTAACGTTCGCTCATCAATTTTACAACACGTTAACTTTCACGTTAGTGGTCTTAACGTGACCACTAATGAGGGCAATGCAAGCTTGATCCAACGTTAGTGACAAAGGTGAGTGTCACTAACGTTGGCATTGTTCCTCTCTTCCACGTTAGAGTCCATGTTAACTTAGTTAACGTGGCTCTTAACGTGGTTCATTGCCACATCTGGAGCGTTAGTGGTGATCACAATTACCACTAACGTTGAAGTCTTTTTTTTGTCTCCACGTTAACTACCACGTTAATGTAGTTAACGTGGAAATTAACGTGGCTCATGATGGCTTCGAGGGAGTTACTGGTCTTCACTTTTCTCATTAACGCTGCAGGTTTATCCCTATTCCACGTTAGTACCTACATTAACTAGGTTAACGTGGATGCTAACGTGGCTCTTCCTTGCTTCTTTTGTCTTGAAATTACACAAATAAAGTGCATCAAAGCTCTAATCCAAGTCATGAAATCATGCATCATCCATATTAACATTCAATCTTTGCATAATTCTCATGAAAATAATGTAAAATTCACAATATTTGTCTAAATCAAGATGTAAGTGTTCTTTTACCCAAAACTTACTTATTTCCTAAGAAAATGCATGAAACTACCCTAAAACAGAAAAGAAAAGGTCAGTAAAACTGGCCTAGATGCCCTGGCATCACTAGTGTAGGGGCGTGCGTCTTCTTGCATCATAGGCAAGTTTAACGCCAACCTTATGTTCTCTGGACTGAAATCTAAGCATTTTTCCCGAACCATTATAAGCCAATTCCTTAGGTTTAGGTTCATGCTTTGATCATGGTTCCTAGTGATCCATGCGTTTGCATAGAACTCTTTAACCGTTAAGATTCTGACTTGATGAATGGGATTAGAGAGAACTTCCCATCCTCTTTTTCTAATCTCTTGTCGGATCTCTGGATATTCGCTCTTTTTGAGCTTAAAAGGGACCTCAGGGATCACCTTTTTCTTGGCCACAACTTCATAGAAGTGGTCTTGATGGGCTTTTGAGATGAATCTCTCCATCTCCCATGACTCAGAGGTAAAAACAATTGCCTTCCCTTTCCTCTTTCTTGAGGTTTCTCTGGCCTTAGGTGCCATTAATGGTTATGGAAAAATAAAAAAGCTATGCTTTCACCACACCAAACTTAGAATGTTGCTCGCCCTCGAGCAAAAGAAGAAAGATTAGAAGAAGAAGAAGAAGATACGGAGGAGAGGGAGAGAGGTGTAGGTTTCAGCCAAGGGGGAGATGAGAGGGTAGTGTTGTATGAAAATAAAGAAGGATGGAGGGATTTATATAGTGGAGGGAGAGGGGTTTGGGTTCAGTCATTTAGGGTGGGTTTGGGTGGGAAAGAGATTTTGAATTTGAAGGTAGGTGGGGTTTATAGGGAAGAGTGGATGGATGTGATTGGTGAAGGGGTAATGGGGAAGAGAGATTGAGGTGATTGGTGAAGGGTATAGTGTTATTGGATTGTGTGAAGAAGAGAGAAGTGGGGTAGGTGGAGATCCTGTGGGATCCACAGATCTTGAGGTGATCCTGTAGGGTCCACAGATCTTGAGGTGTCAAGGATTTCTCATCCCTGCACCTTTTAGGCGTGTAAAATGCCCTCTGTATGCAATTCTAGCGTTTAACGCCAGATTGATGCTTGTTTCTGGCATTAAATGCCCAAATGTAGCTTGTTTCTGGCGTTTAACGCCAGCCTGATGCTTGTTTCTGGCGTTAAACGCCAGCTTGGTGCTTGTTTCTGGTGTTAAACGCTAGACAGATGCTTGTTTTTGGCGTTTAAACGCCAAACAGCTCTTCCTCCAGGGTGTGATTTTTCTTCTGATATTTTTTATTATGTTTTTAATTTTTGCAATTGTTTTGTGACTCCACATGATCATAAACCTAATAAAACATAAACGAACAATAGAAATATAGATAAATAAAAATTGGGTTGCCTCCCAATAAGCGCTTCTTAAATGTCAATAGCTTGACAGTGAGCTCTCATGGAGCTTCACAGATGTTCAGAGCATTGTTGGGACCTCCTAACACCAAACTTAGAGTTTGGTTGTGGCCTCCCAACACCAAACTTAGAGTTTGATTGTGGGGACTTTGTTTGACTCTGTATTGAGAGAAGCTTTTCATGCTTCCTCTCCATGGTTGCAAAGGAAGATCCTTGAGCTTTAAACACAAGGTAGTCCCCATTTAATTGAAGGACTAGCTCTCCTCTGTCAACATCAATCACAGCTCCTGCTGTGGCTAGGAAGGGTCTTCCAAGGATGATGTATTCATCCTCATCTTTCCCAGTGTCTAGGATTAAGAAATCAGCAGGGATGTAAAGGCCTTTAACCTTCACTAACACGTCCTCTACCAATCCATAAGCTTGTTTTATTGACTTGTCTGCCATCTCTAATGAGATTCTTGCAGCTTGTACCTCAAAGATCCCCAGTTTCTCCATTACAGAAAGTGGCATAAGATTTATACTTGACCCCAGGTCACACAGAGCCTTCTCAAAGGTCATGGTGCCTATGGTACAGGGTATTAAGAATTTACCAGAATCTTATTTCTTTTGAGGTAAAGTTTGCTGAACCCATGTATTTAGCTCACTAATGAGCAAGGGAGGTTCATCTTCCCAAGTCTCATTACCAAACAACTTGGCATTCAGCTCCATGATGGCTCCTAGATATTGAATAACTTGCTCTTCAGTTACATCTTCATCCTCTTCAGAGGAAGAATAGTTCTCAGAGCTCATGAATGGCAGAAGGAAATTTAATGGAATCTCTATGGTCTCTATATGAGCCTCAGATTCCTTTAGGTCCTCAATAGGGAACTCCTTTCTGTCTGGGGGACATCCCATGAGGTCTTCCTCATTGGGATTCACGTCCTCCCCTTCCTCTTTGGATTCGGCCATTTTGATAATATCAATGGCCTTGCACTTTCTTTTTAGATTCTCTTCTGTATTGCTTGGGAGAGCACTAGGAGGAGTTTCAGTGATTTTCTTACTCAGCTGACCCACTTGTGCCTCCAAGTTTCTAATGGAGGACCTTGTTTCATTCATGAAACTTAAAGTGGCCTTAGATAGATCAGAGACCATGTTTGCTAACCTAGAGGGGCTCTGCTCAGAATTCTCTGTCTGTTGCTGAGAAGATGATGGAAAAGGCTTGCTATTGCTAAACCTGTTTCTTCCACCATTATTAAAGCCTTGTTGAGGCTTTTGTTGATCCTTCCATGAGAAATTTGGATGATTTCTCCATGAGGGATTATAGGTGTTTCTATAGGTTCACCCATGTAATTCATCTTTGCCATTACAGGGTTATCAGGATCGTAAGCTTCTTCTTCAGAAGATACTTCTTTAGTACTGTTGGATGCATTTTGCAATCCATTCAGACTCTGAGATATCATATTGACTTGTTGGGTCAATATTTTATTCTGGGCCAGTATGGCATTCGGAGCATCAATTTCAAGAACTCCCTTCTTCTGAGGCGTCCCATTACTCACAAGATTCCTCTCAGAGGTGTACATGAATTGGTTATTTGCAACCATGTCAATGAGTTCTTGAGCTTCTACAGGCGTTTTCTTTAGGTGAATGGATCTACCTGCAGAATGGTCCAGTGACATCTTAGAGAACTCAGATAGATCATCATAGAATATATCCAAAATGATCCATTCTGAAAGCATGTCAGAAGGACACTTTTTGGTTAACTGCTTGTATCTTTCCCAAGCTTCATAGAGGGATTCACCATCTTTTTGCCTGAATGTCTGAACATCGACTCTAAGCTTGCTCAGCTTTTGAGGAGGAAAGAACTTGGTCAAGAAGGCCGTGACCAGCTTATCCCAAGAGTCCAAGCTATCTTTAGGTTATGAGTCCAACCATGTTCTAGCTTTGTCTCTTACAGCAAAGGGAAAAGCATGAGCCTGTAGACTTCAGGATCTACTCCATTAGTCTTAACAATATCACAGATCTGCAAAAACTCAGTTAAAAATTGATAGGGATCTTCTGATGGAAGTCCATAAAACTTGCAGTTCTGTTGCATTAGAGCAACTAATTGAGGCTTCAGCTCAAAATTGTTTGCTACAATGGCAGGGATTGAGATGCTTTTTCCATAAAAATTGGAAGTAGTTGTAGTATAATCACCAAGCATCCTCCTTGCATTATTATTGTTGTCATTATTTTCGGCTGCCATCTCCTCTTCTTTTTCAAAAATTTCTATAAGGTTTTCTCTGGATTGTTGTATTTTAGCTTCTCTTAGTTTCTTCTTCAGAGTCCTTTCAGGTTCAGGATCTGCTTCAACAAGAATGTTCTTATCCTTGCTCATGCTCATATGAAAAAAAAGGGAACAAAAAATAATAATAGGGATTCTCTTTACCACAGTAGAGAGATTCTTATGTGAGTAGAAGAAAATCCGAATAGAGGTAGAGGGGAGAAGAGGGTTCGAATTTTGAGAAGAAGAGAAGTGTTAGTAGATAAATAAATAAATAGAAGAAGATGAGAGAGAGGAGTTTTCGAAAATTAACTAAAATAAAAGAAAAATATTTTTGTTTGTATTTTAAATTAAAGTTAAAATTCGAATTTATAAAAAGGAATAAAATTAAAATTTAAAACAATTAGTTAAATAAAAAGATTTTTGGAAAAGAGGGAGGTGATTTTCGAAAATTAGAGAGAGGAAAGTAGTTACGTGGTTTTGAAAAAGATAAGGAATAGTAAAACAAACAAAAAGTCAATTAGTTAGTTGAAAAAGATTTGAAAATCAATTTTGAAAAGATAAGGAGTTAAAAAAGATTTTTTAAATTGATTTTGAAAAAAAGATTTTTTAAATTGATTTTGAAAAAAAGATATGATTGAAAAGATATGATTGAAATTTATTTTGAAAAAGATTTGATTTTTAAAATTAAAATTGATTACTTGACTAACAAGAAACTAAAAGATATGATTCTTGAATTTAAAGATTGAACCTTTCTTAACAAGAAAGTAACAAACTTAAAATTTTTGAATCAATCACATTAATTGTTAGTAAAGTTTTCGAAAATTATGAAATAAAATTAAGAAAAAGATTTTGAAAATCAATTTTTTAAAAAAATTTTAGAAAATACAAAAGAAAAATGAAAAAGATTTGATTTTTGAAAAAGTTTTGAAAAGATAAGATTTTTAAAATTGAAACCTTGACTTGACTAACAAGAAACAACTTATTTTAAAAATTTATTACTAAGTCAACCCAAAGATTTTGAAATTTATGAGTAAAATAAGGAAAAGATATTTTTTTATTTTTTTGAATTTTTAATGAAGAGAGAGAAAAACAACTAAATGACTCAAAATATAAAAATTATGAATCAAAACACATGATGCATACAAGAACACTATGAATGTCAAGATGAACACCAATAACACTTTGAAGATCATAATGAACATCAAGATTTATTTTTGAAAAATTTTTCATGTTTAGACACTATGAATGCAAAAATGCATATGAAAAACAACAAAAGACACAAAATAAGAAAATATGAAGATCAAACAAGAAGACTTATCAAGAACAACTTGAAGATCATGAAGAAACACCATGCATGAGTTTTTCGAAAAATGCACAAATTTTAAAAATATGCAATTGACACCAAACTTAAAAATTGACACTAGACTCAAACAAGAAACACAAAAATACTTTTGGTTTTTATGATTTTAATTTTTTTTTGGATTTTTCAAAAATTATATTTTTTTGGAAAAACGAAAAAAATAAAAAATTTTTGAAAGATTTTTGAAAATTTTTTGAAAAGAAAATTACCTAATATGAACAACAAGATGAACCGTCAGTTGTCCAAACTCAAACAATCACCGGCAACGGCGCCAAAAACTTGATAGGCAAAATTATGACTCATACTTTTCACAAATTGAACAATTCCTAGCAATGGCTCCAAAAACTTGGTGCAGAATACTATGGTTCACACACATTCTTTACAACTTCGCACAACTAACCACCAAGTGCACTAGGTCGTCCAAGTAATAAACCTTACGTGAGTAAGGGTCGATCCCACGGAGATTGTTGATATGAAGCAAGCTATGGTCATCTTGTAAATCTCAGTCAGGCAGATTCTAATGGTTATAATGGTTTTTGAATATAAAGATAAATAAAGTATAAAATAAAGATAGAGATACTTATGTAATTCATTGGTGGAAATTTCAGATAAGCGCATGAAGATACTGTGTTCCTTCTAAATCTCTGCTTTCCTATTGCTTTCATCCAATCATTCTTACTCCTTTCCATGGCAAGTTGTATGTTGGGGGATCACCGTTTTCAATGGCTACCGTCCGTCCTCTCAGTGAAAATGGTCCAGGTGCGCTGTCACCGCACGACTAATCATCTGTCGGTTCACGATCATGCAGGAATAGGATTTATTATCCTTTTGCGTCTGTCACCACGCCCTACAGTCGCGAGTTTGAAGCTCGTCACAGTCATTCAATTCCTGAATCCTACTCGGAATACCACGGACAACGTTTAGACATTCTGGATTCTCATGAATGCTGCCAATTGATTCTAGCTTATACCACGAAGATTCTGATTAAGGAATCCAAGAGATATTCATTCAAGCTTATTTGCATGTAAAATGAAAGTGGTTGTCAGGCACACGTTTATATGTGAGAATGGTTCCCAATAACTCTAGTAGGCCTCGCGATACGCTAGTTAAACGCACTCCCACAAGAGTCCATCACGGCTTTTGCAGATATTTCACGTAGTTTTCTAGCGCAGTTCACCACGCGTATAGCAAAAGCTAAGCACTTGATCAATCTGTTGGGGGTCACACAGCGAGCCAGCGAGTCAACGAGAAAATTTCTAGACCGGTTCAATGATGAATGTCTGGAAATCAACGGCCTAACAGACTCGGTAGTAAGCTTATGCTTGAAAAATGGCCTGCTGAATGAGGACTTCAGGAAACACCTCACCACCAAGCCCATTTGGACCATGCAAGAGATCTATAACATAACTAGTGAATATATCAACGACGAGGAGGTTAGTCAGGTAGTGGCAGCCAATAAGCGGCAGCCACCCAACCCACCAGCTTGTCAACCCGGGTACACCGAAAGACCAAAGGAGACGCCCAAGGAGGCGACGTCAGGAAATCCATTTAAGATAATTCCTCGAGTAGGCAAGTTCACAAACTACACTCCCCTCACGGAACCCATAGTGGAGGTCTACCAATAGATTGTAGACAAAGGCACCCTGTCGAAGCCTCGACAGCTAAAAGACAGGACAGGCGGGGAACAAAGGCTTGTACTGTGACTATCACAAAGGCTTTGGCCACACGACTCAGGACTGTTTTGACCTAAAGGGTGCTTTGGAGCAAGCTATTCGGGAAGGCAAGCTAACTGAGTTCTCTCAGTTCATAAGGGAACCGAGGAGGAAAGAACGTGAACAATCCAAGAGGACCGCAACAGGGCTGTAAACCCAAGGCAAGGCCCCACAAAGAACCCAGACAATTCCCCTACAATAGTCATTAATGTTGTAGTAGAGCGTGATGCACCTCCCAAATCGAAGTTAGTAGCAAGAAAGGACATTAAAATCCTAGCCGTTTTATCAGGAAATCCTAGGGCCCAATCCAAGGAATCTCCCAAGATATCCTTTGGCACAGAAGATCAATGGTGCCACGATCTTCCTGAAAACCCACTCATGGTGATAACGGCAATGATCAAAACGGGCCTAGTCAAACGAATCCTCGTTGATACCGGAGCCAATTCCAATATCATGTTTAGAAATGTGTTTGACGCCTTAGGGCTCAAAGAAGCCGACCTCAAAGCCTACCAGCATAGGGTCGTTGGTCTAGGTGACAATTACAAAAAATCCAACAGGTTAATTACCCTCCTAATTTGCGTGGGAACCGAGGAAAACAAGAGGTCAGTAATGGCTGAATTTTTTGTTCTGATGGGATTTCACAGGGGACCATGAATGAATTCTCAACTGTCATATACACAAAGTCCTGACGATGAAGTTCATGTTAGACGACAGAACCGTTGGTTCCATCAGAGGAGATTTAGAAACAGCAGTCGCTTGCGACAATGCCAGTCTCTCATTGAGGAAGAAATCAAAAGAGGCGTCTGGGGTCTCTTTGGCTGACTTAGATGCGAGAGTAGATGACAAGCCAAGGCCAGAACCTCAGAGGGATTTGAAAAAGTTTCGAGTAGGAGATATAGAGGACAAGTTCACTTTCGTGAACCAAAACCTCCCCCATAAGTTAAAGGAGCCCCTCATAGAGGCCGTCAGGGCAAACGGCGACTTGTTTGCCTGTGCCCTGGTCGATATGCCGGGAGTAGATCCAGAGTTCTTGTCCCCCCGACTTGCCGTGAAGACAAACGCTAAGCCAGTGGCACAGCGACGAAGGAAGATGTCGCAGAAAAGGGCTAACAAGGTGGTTAAGCAGACGGCCGGCCTAATTGAAGCATGATTCATAAGGGAGTTAGAGTACTCGACGTGGCTGTCTAATGTGGTTCTCGTTAGGAAGGCCAATAGAAAGTGGAGAATGTGCATCGACTACTCAGATCTTAATAAAGCGTGTTCGAAAGTCTCCTTCCCCTTCCCGAATATTGATGCCCTAGTAGATACAGCAGCGGGGTACCGGTTTATGAGCTTCGTGGATGTATACTCTAGATACAACCAGATACCAATGCACCGTCCTGACAAAGAAAAAATGGTGTTCATAATGCCAAATGGAACCTATTGTTACATGGTCATGTCATTTGGGCTGAAGAATGTAGGAGCTACTTACCAAAGGTTGATGATAAGGTTTTCAAGGATCTAATCAGCAAATCAGTTGAGGTATACGTGGATGATGTCCTGGTCAAGACAGCAGACCCAGGCAATCTAGTCATCGACCTCGAGGCCATCTTCAGTTCACTCCAAAGACACAATATGAGACTCAACCTCTTCAAGTGCACATTCGCCATGGAAGCTAGGAAGTTCCTGGGCTTCATGATTACACAAGGGGGTGCAGGCCAACCCAGACAAGTGCAAAGCCGTCCTTCGGATGACAAGTCCAGGATGTATCAAAGATGTGCAGAGATTAGCTGGAAGGCTCATGACCTTGTCTTGTTTCCTCGGGACCTCAGCTGCAAAGGAACTCCCTTTCTTCAATTTAATGAAAAAGAGAATAACCTTTGAGTGGATCCCGGCTTGTGAGAAAGTGTTCAACCATTTCAAGAGAATCCTATTAGCACCCCCTATCCTCGAGAAGCTGAAATGGGGGGAGACCTTATTCCTGTATTTGGCCGTAACGGAGCAAGCCATGGCAGCTGTCCTCATCCAGGAAGAAGACAAGACCCAGTAACTAGTGTCAGCAAGGTACTCCAAGGGGCAGAGTTGAGATACACCAAGTTGGAGAAACTGGCATATGCTTTATTAATCTTATCTCGAAGCTGAAGGCAGTACTTCTAAGGGCACCCAATCACGCTAAGAACCGACCAAGCCATTCACCAAGTTCTGAAAAAACCTAACCTAGTAGGCCGTATGATGACGTAGGCGATAGAATTATCTCAGTACGACCTACATTACGAGCCGAGACACACGATCAAAGCCCAGGTAATGCCAGACTTTCTGGTAGAAGTGACGGGGGATTCCCCTGGGAACTCGGAGACAAGGTGGAAGCTCCATGTTGATGGAGCCTCCAACCAGGCGTTCGGGAGAGCAGGAATAATTCTTGAAAGCCCAGAAGGAATGATTTATTAGCAATAAGTCAAATTCGAATTTTCAGTTTTCAACAACCAAGCGGAGTACGAAGCCTTGATAGGGGGCCTGACATTAGCTAAAGTGGTTGGTGCATCAAGGATTAAAGTCAATAGTGATTCTCGAATCATGATTTCTCAGGTCAACGGAACTTACCAAGCCAGGGATTCCTTACTGCAAAAGTACCTGGAGAAAGTGAAAAATTTATGTGACGGTTTTGAAGAAATAATGGTTCAACATGTACCTAGGGTGAGAAATGCCAAAGCTAACCTCCTGTCAATGCTAGCAAGCATGAAACCCGGTGTGGGGAACGGATCCCTTATTCAAGGGTTAGTAAAGAAGCCATCGGTAACCCTGTTCGTGACCCAAGTCATGAACCTTCCCTCGTGGATGGACCCAATTCATCGTTTCCTAGAAGGAGGGGAACTCCCTAAAGACGAGAAGGAATCTAAAGTGATAAGATGGGAGGCAACTAAGTATGTAATCATACACGAACAGGTGTACAAACAGGGGCTCAACAAATCTCTGTTGAAATGACTACGCCCCGACTAAACAGACTATGTCCTGAGCAAAGTCCATGAGGGGTGCTGCGGCCACCACATCAGAGAAAAGGCATTAGCAAGAAAACTCGTTAGAGAAGGGCATTGGCCCTCAATAATGTCGAAGGCACAAGAATTCGTGAGAAAGTGCAGGAAATGCCAAGAAAATGCCAACTTCTATAATGCCCCAACAGGAGAGTTAATCTCAATGCTAGCATCCCGACCTTTCTCACAATGGGGGGTCGATCTCTTAGGCCCGTTCCCGATAGGTCCTAGGCAAGTTTAATATTTAATAGTGCCTATCAATTCCTACACCAAATGGGTAGAAGCAGAGCCGTTGGCCAGTATATCATTTGCAAACTGCCGAAAGTTCATGTGGAGGCAGGTAATATTCCGGTTTGGAATTCTGGAGGGTGTGGTCTCAGATAATAGGACGCAGTTTACAGACAAGAAATTTGGTGAGTTCCTGTCCAGTTTGGGGATCAAGCAGAAATTCTCTTTAGTAGAGCATCCATAGAGTAATGGTCAGGTAGAAGCAGCCAATAAGATCATCCTTAAAGGAATGAAAAAGCGACTTGACTAGAAAAAAGGGCTCCTGGGCAGACGAACTGGCCTCGGTCTTATGGTCTTATAGGACAACGCCACAATCATCCACTGGGAAAATGCCTTTTCGACTTACATACGGAGTCGACACAGTCATTCCCGTAGAAATTTGGGAACCGAGCCTGAGGCTACTCCTCAGCGGTGGTAAAGAAGCAGTCAAGAAAGACTTGATCGATGAGATGAGGGAGATGGCCCATTTTTCAGAAATGGCACTGATTTAGAGAATGGCGCTTCGATACAATGGGAAAGTGCTTAGTAGGAGTTTCGAGGAAGGTGACTTGGTCTTATGGTGCAATAATATCGGGATACTGACCCCAGGAGAAGGCAAGCTGGCAACTAATTGGGAAGGCCCGTACAGAGTGAAAGAAGTCATCGGAAAGGGCGCCTACAAGTTGGAGAGGTTGGATGGTAGCAACATCCTGAGGACATGGAACGTAGCAAACCTAAAGAGGTTCTACTCATATGGAGCAACCTGCCGGCTTAGCGGTTTTTTCTTTCCATTTTAGCCCTATCTACAATATGTTGTTCCCTTTTAGTTCTACTGTCCGTTTGTTATTTCCTTTTCAATTACCATTTTCTTTTTACTTCATCATTATTGCAAATAAATACTTTTCATATAAATGCATAAGCATTTTTGTTAACATTAGTATGGAATCTGTTCCCCTACCCTTAACACGAGGATATGGTAAAGGGTCCTATTAAGCTCTATCAAGCGTTGGGTTGAAACCACCGACCTAACGGCAACTGGGACCGATTACCCCGGAGGCCAATGTGAACACGGTTAATGAATGCCCGACACATTACAGCTTACGACTAAAGAGCCAAGCAGAAGCAACGATAAAAGTAACTAAGACATTCCACGAATGAAAACAGTTTAAGGATAAAGGCACTACATCCCAAAATCAATTATGTAATTAGCGTCATACCAACAAAGTGATAAGAAAATATTAGAAAACAAGGCACCATGTCGTCCCAACAATAGGAGAATACAAAGTTCATTTGATACAAGTAGAAAAACAAGGTTACTTCCTTGGGATGTCAACGATCTTGCCATCCTTGATGGTCTTGAAGGCACTAATCGCCGAGGTGTTGAAGTCAGGCAACAGTAACTTGATTTGGGCTTTAATCGCCTCCTCGATGACTCCTATCACCTCCCGTGCATTCTTGATGGTTTTTTTTGTTCTTCTTCTTAAGGTTGGTCACCTCAAGCTTAGTGGTGTCCGCCAACGCAATGGCGTCTGCCAACTTTTTCTCCAGTTCAGCTGCCTTGGACTCCGCTGCTTTTGCCCGACCTAAAGCGGCATCGAGTTGGCTTTCCAGGGTGAGCTCCCAATCGGAGAGATGAGCCACCATCCCATCGGTGACTTTTAGCTTTTCCTCAGTTTCTTCCAACTTATTCTGCTCAGTATCTGCCTCAACTTTTAGACTGTCGATGTCCCGCAAAGCTGCCCGGAGCTTACTGTCTAGTACCCCAGCACTGGCCTACGCAGGTTCATATTTCCTTGCGATGGTGGTAGCACAGAGCAGGCAATGGTAGACCCACCTTGCCTGGGAGGCCAGGTCCCCGTCATGGAAAAAGTGCTCGGTGCCTAGTAAAAGCTGAGAGTCAATAAACCTACCAGCGTCGAAGTTCCTTTCCATCACAGTAAGTGTTCCTTCCAGGCTGGAGGTATCTTTTCTTTTCTTGGGATTTTCCAAGATGGTCAGCTCAGGACTGGTGTCATCCTCAATGTTTTCAACTTGGTTGCTAACACTGGCACTAGAGCCGGGAACTTTCTCGGTAGCAGGCTGGGACTGGACTTTAACGGTGGGAGAAGGTAGGACCTCGGTAGAAGGAGTGAAAGAACTGAAGATTGATGGTTTAGAAGTTATAGTAAACTCTCGTTGTAGGTATAGTTACTAAACCAAGCAATCAACCTTTCTTACAAACATTTTGGTTGTCACAAGTAACAAACCCTTAAATAAATTGATAACCGAAGTATTTAAACCTCGGGTTGTCTTCTCAAGGAATTGCAGGGAGGTATGATTTATTATTGGCTATGAAAAAAGGTAAAATTTTGGGGGTTTTGAGAATGAGGAACAAGTAATTTAAATGGTAGATAAAATAATTAAATAACTGTAAAATAAACTCTTGGCAAGATATGAAAATTCGGAAGTCCTATCCTAGTTACTCCTATGAGAATGAAAGTTAATCCCACTTAGTTAACCCTTGCGTAAGCAAGGGAAATTCAAGTGAAGTAATTGGTTAGATTTTCCAAGTCCTAGCTAATTCCTAAGCAAAGACTAGAGTTAGTGGAATTCCAGTTAATTAGCCGACATAACAATCAATCATGAATAGTTGATAACTCAAGAGCTTCCAGTTAATCAATTAAAGCCAATAATGTGGAAAGCTAAATTGAAATCATAAATATCTGGAATACCTCAAATAACATTCATTCAAAGCAGTAAAATCTAACATGGAAAATATTCATAAGCCAATTGGGCAACATAAATCAAACATAAAATAAAAGTATTAAAGTATCTCAAAGTAGAAGAGAAATATAAAGTAAAAGAAATATTGAACCTGATGAAGAGTCGAATTAAATCCTAATTTCTAAATCCTAAGAGAGAGGAGAGAGCCTCTCTCTCTAAAAACTACATCTAAAACTATGAAAAGTGAATTATGAAAGCATGTTGAGTCTCTGCAAGTTTCCTGACTTTAATCTGTGTTTCTAGGCCAAAAACTGGATTGAAATGCGGCCCAGAATCTCTGCCAGTGACTTTTGTAATTCTGCAGATCGCGCACGTCACGCGTCCACGCGTTCGCGTCACTTAGCATTTCTCGTACCATGCGTGCGCGTCGTCCATGCTTTTGCGTCGTTCGTGTAGCTTCCAATCCGCGCAGTCACGTCAGGCACGCGAATGTGTCACTCTGATTTCTTCCATTTCGCGCGGTCGCGTGAGCCATTCGACCGCGTGACTTCTCGCTGGTCATCTCCTCAATTCCTTGTGTTCCTTCCATTTTTGCACGCTTCCTCTTTATTCTTCTAAGCCATTCCTACCCTATGAAGCCTGAAACACTTAACACACAGATCAAGGCATCGAATGGTAATAAGAGAGGATTAAGATTAGCTAAATTAAGACCAAAGAAGCATGTTTTCAATCATAGAACTAAACTAGGAAGGAATTGTAAAATCATGCAAATCTTATGAATAAGTAGGTGAAAAGCTTGATAAAACCACTCAATTAAATACAATATAAACCATGAAATAGTGGTTTATCAACCTCCCCACACTGAATCATTAGCATGTCCTCATGCTAAACTCAAGAAGACCAAATAAATGAATAGGGAAAGGCAAGAATCATGCAATGCAGCCTATGAATGTAAATGCAACTACATGCAAAATGTTTCTACCTACTTGGTAAAAAAAGTAAATAAATCCTTCAAGAACAAATATGAACTGTATTTCACTAATTCAAATCATACAGTGAAAATAAGTAAACTTGTAAGAAGATAGCTCATAAAAGCAGGGAACATAGAATCAAGCATTGAACCCTCACTGGTAGTGTATATCATTCTAATTTCTCAAGTGTCGAGGGTCAATCACTCTACTCTTCCCTAGTCATGCTTTCTAAACTTTGTTCTTCATCTAACCAATCAAAACATATTTAATGTATACATACAAACATCATGAGGTCTTTTCAGGGTTGTAATGGAGCTGAAGTAAAGGTAAGGATGTACATATAAGGCTAAGTGAGCTAACAGAGTGAATCCTTGATTAGTCTAAGATCTCACCTAACATATACATACTTTATAAATTTTAAAATTCTTTACCTAGCTACCCAAATTTTTCCCACTTTTGTATTACATGCTCATGTATCAAACTTATTTTTTGAATTTTGTCCCATGTGCATTGCTTTATTTTGCATTTGGGGAATTCTTTTGTATCCCCTTTATTTAAATATTGAATTTTTTTTATATGCATATGGTAATTTAATTACTTTGATTTCACATGAGCATGCTTCCCAAAAATTTATTTTGAAATATCTTTATTCTTTTCAACTTTCTACCTTGTTTCTATAATCCATGTTCCCATAAAGTTTTCCCACACTTAAACAATTACACAATTTCTATCTTAAGCTAACCAAGGATTCAACTTGGGATTTTTATTTTGTTTTTCCGCTTAAGGCTAGTAATGTGGTTTATAGAACAAAAGGGGATTAAAAGCTCAAGGGGCTAACAAGGGTGATGTAAAAAGGTAGGCTTATTTGGGATAAGTGAGTTAATAATCAAGTATGGCCTCAATCATATGCAAGCATGTAAATATACTAAATATTGGACATATAGAATGGAACAAATCAAAGATTGCAATTCTAGAGGAGAAAACACACAAGAATAAATATTATGGTTAAATAATGTAACCATGTAAATAAGCTTAAAATCTCACAGGTTGTGTGTTCTTTGGCTCAAAAACCATGTTTCAAATACAACTTCAAACAAATTTAACACATAAATTTTTTTTTCAATTTAAATTAGTGAAATACTATAAAAATTTCTTGAAAAGAAAATATTACTTCAACTAAGTAGTAACTAAATGCATAAAATCCAACAAACATGCAATCAAATATGCAATGCAATAATGAATAAACAAAGAAAATAAAACAATGGTGTTGAAAAGAAGAAAATAGCTAACCCATGGAGATTGGTATCGACCTCCCCACACTTAAAGATTGCACCGTCCTTGGTGCATGCTAAGATGTGGAGGTGGACAGGTTGTTCCAACTGATGCTTCTCTCCAAAGATTGTGCATATAGAATTGTTTTGTCTCCCCATGTAAACGTCTTCTGGTTCCCCTCCGGGTGGCCATCCTGAAAGAAAAAGGGAAGAAAAGTAACCCAGAAATAAAGATAAGAAAATAAATGAAACATGGGCTGTTTAATGCCAAATAATAAAGGTCTCAATTACATGGTAGCTACAACATGCAGTGAGAAAACAGTAAAAGCATACGGCATATCAATAGTGCAAGAATTACAACAATGGGGAAGAGTGTGGGTAATGGAAGTATCAGTACAAGCTCATGTCAATGCAAATGGAGTGCAAGTATCATAAAAGATTGGCATTGGCAGATAGTTAATATCATCCCACAGTGTAAAACAAGTTACCAAAATAAATTCAAGAAAATATGCAACAGTTGAATAAGAAAAATTTTTTAACACCAATGTAAAAATAAAAAAAATTCAGAAAAGAAAATAAAAATATGCACAAAATTAAAATACAATGAATGAAATATGCAAATAAAATGAAATAAAATGGAAGTGAAAAAGGATGAGAAGAAGAAAAACAGAGTGACAAAGGAGAGAGAAAGAAGAAATTAGGATTAGAAAAGAAAAGAAAAGATAATTGGCGCGGTTCTGAATAAGTTGTGCGGCGCAGGCGACGCGGACGCATGAGTGACGCGGTCGCGTGGTGTGTGATAAGGTCAGGTGATGCGGACGCGTGGGTTACGCGATCGCGTGGCCTGATTTGTGCGATTGGCGCGAGTGCAGCCTCGCATTCGCGCAACTCTCTGTTTCAATGCATTTTGCCAAAAATCTGGGTGACGCGGTCACGTGGTTGACGCGATCGCGTGAATGGCCAATTTAAAAAATGACGTGGACGTGTGGGGCACGCATTCGTGTGGGAAGGCTTGCGCTTCTAGCACGAGTCCAACCCAATTCCAGCTCAACTTTCGGCCATACACCCTTTTTACGTCGATTTACAAGGCCACGCGGTCGCGTGGGTGATGCGGACGCGTGTGAGGCTTGTTTTCCATAGGACGTGGACGCGTCAGCGACGCTGTCGCGTTGCGTGTGTTTTTTTTTAATATGCAGTATGTAAAATGCAAAATGATATGAATGTTATGAGTAATTCCAGGTTCAATGAAAAATAAAATAAAACTTGAAAACAAATAAAACTAAATAAAAATGAAAAAGGAACGATCATACCATGGTGGGTTGTCTCCCACCTAGCACTTTTAGTTAAAGTTCTTAAGTTGGACATTTGGTGAGTTCCCTGTTATGGTGGCTTATGCTTGAACTCATCCAGGAATATCCACCAATGTTTGTATCTCCAATAACCTCCGGGGTCCCAAACTAGGCATGTAAAGCCCTTAAGAAGCTTCAAACAGATTCTTAGGCTCCCGGGGTGACAAATGTCAGAGCAGATTCCAGGATCCCAAATCTTGCTTTTACAACCATTTGTGTCGGGATCTGTATCTTTTCAGCTGGGTGATAAGTAATTTGAATTCTCACTGCAGTTACCAAACAGCTTCCTAGACCCATTCAGTTGAGCTTTACACCAACATTTGCGTTTAAACTTAAAGCTTCCAACCATGATGAACCTTGCAGGACAATTCTTACCACTGACCATCTTCCTCTTACTCTTAATGCCACAAAGAGCTCTAAGTTGACTATCCATTTCCAGTAGCCCATATTCAAGTGAGATTAGAAAGCTAAGTGATATGAATTTTACCCACTTGAACGTTGTGAAGGATGATGGCAACTTAGGGGGAGGTGTTTCTAATGAATTTGCAAGCTCCACTCCCTTGTGCTCTTTTCTGATAACTACCACCTCTTTGCAAGCTTCTTCAATTTCAACCTCTTCCTCTTGGTAGCTTTCTTCCAATTCAATCTCCTCTTCATTGCTTTCCAAGGGTATGGGAGGTTGTGCTTCTTCTTCTTGAATCTCCATATCTTGATCAACCTCTTCCAAGTCTTCAACTGTGACATGCCTTGGAGGTTGTACACCCTCCTCAGCATCAATTTCAAACGTCTTGGAAGGGGGTTCTATGACTGGACTTTCCCATGGAGGTTCTGCATCTCCTAAGTCTTCAACCACTTCTTCTTCTTCAATAATTCTGGCTTCCTCCACTTGTTCTAGTACAAAGTCATGTTCCGTACTGTTCACTGGAGTTTCTAGTATCTCCTTCATGCTACGTTCTTCATTAGATTGTCCGCATGAAGCCATGGGGGTTCCTTGAGTGTCCGAACGTCGGGAAGCTAATTGATTTATCGCTTGATCCAGTTGGCGAAGGGTTGCTTGAAGTATTGCACATGTTTCTGTGAGACGATCCGTTGAATCTTGCTGCGCTCGGCTATCATAAGTAGGATCATAGTGCTCTTGGATTGATGGATATGGAGATGGCAAATATTGAGGTGGTGGTTCTTGGGAGTAATTGGGTTGGAATTGGGGTGGTTCTATATATGGTTCATATGGCTCATAAGGTGGTTGGTGTGGTGGATGAGAGTTAGGATCATATGAAGGTGAATGGTGGTAGTTGGCTTGTGAGTGTGGTGGTTCAAAGTTGTGTTGAGGAAAGGGTTCATAGGCATATGGTGGTGGTTGTTGATAGTCCATTGGAGGTGGTTGTTGCCATGAGGTTGATCAAATCCTTGTGGCTCCTCCCATCTTTTATTGTTCCAACCTTGATGCCTGTTCTCATTGTAATTTCTTCTTCCTGCAACATAATTGTAACCAGACTCATAGCCAAAGGGGTGAGAGTTCATAGTAGTAAGAGAAAATAAAAACAAAAACTAACAAAAAGAAAATATTTTGAAAAAGATATGATTTTTGAAAAAGGATAAGATAAGATTTTGAAAAAGATAAGATAAGATTTTGAAAAAGATATGGTTTTTTTTTGAAAAAGATTTGAATTTTGAAAAATAAGATAAGATAAGATAAAAATTTTAAAATCAGAATTTTTTTTTGAAAAATATTTACAATAACCAATAATAAGGCACACGTTTGCAATTCCCCGGCAACGGCGCCATTTTGAAAGAACTGAAGATTGATGGTTTAGAAGTTATAGTAAACTCTCGTTGTAGGTATAGTTACTAAACCAAGCAATCAACCTTTCTTACAAACGTTTTGGTTGTCACAAGTAACAAATCCCTAAATAAATTGATAACCGAAGTATTTAAACCTCGGGTCGTCTTCTCAAGGAATTGCAGGGAGGTATGATTTATTATTGGCTATGAAAAAGGTAAAATTTTGGGGGTTTTGAGAATGAGGAACAAGTAATTTAAATGGCAGATAAAATAATTAAATAACTGTAAAATAAACTCTTGGCAAGATATGAAAATTCGGAAGTCCTATCCTAGTTACTCCTATGAGAATGAAAGTTAATCCCACTTAGTTAACCCTTGCGTAAGCAAGGGAAAGTCAAGTGAACTAATTAGTTAGATTTCCTAAGTCCTAGCCAATTCCTAAGGAAAGACTAGAGTTAGTGGAATTCTAGTTAATTAGCCGACATAACAATCAATCATGAATAGTTGATAACTCAAGAGCTTCCAGTTAATCAATTAAAGCCAATAATGTGGAAAGCTAAATTGAAATCATAAATATCTGGAATACCTCAAATAACATTCATTCAAAGCAGTAAAATCTAACATGGAAAATATTCATAAGCCAATTGGGCAACATAAATCAAACATAAAATAAAAGTATTAAAGTATCTCAAAGTAGAAGAGAAATATAAAGTAAAAGAAATATTGAACCTGATGAAGAGTCGAATTAAATCCTAATTTCTAAAAATCCTAATTTCTAAATCCTAAGAGAGAGGGGAGAGCCTCTCTCTCTAAAAACTACATCTAAAACTATGAAAAGTGAATTATGAAAGCATGTTGAGTCTTTGCAAGTTTCCTGACTTTAATTTGTGTTTCTGGGCCAAAAACTGGGTTGAAATGCGGCCCAGAATCTCTGCCAGCGACTTTTGTAATTCTGCAGATCGCACATGTCATGCGTCCGCATCGTCCACGCGTTCGCATCACTTAGCATTTCTCGTACCACGTGTGCATGTCATCCACGCTTTCGCATCGTCCACGCTTTTGCGTTGTTCGTGAAGCTTCCAATCCGCGCGGTCGCGTCAGGCATGCGAACGCGTCACTCTGATTTCTTCCATTTCGTGCGATCGCGTGAGCCATGCGACCGCGTGACTTCTCGCTGGTAATCTCCTCAATTTCTTGTGTTCCTTCCATTTTTGCACGCTTCCTCTTTATTCTTCTAAGCCATTTGATGACATGTCATCATATACCTATTTTTCTATGCTTTTTCATACAAGAAATTGATGATTTGTGCTTAAATATTGAATGCTTTTGTGCTTAAATGATATATTTTATTGATCTTTTAATTTTATAAATCTTGTAGGAAATAAAAAGAAAAAGAAGCAAAGAAGCACAAAATAAGCTAAAAAGGAGAAAAAAAGAGCTTTGGGGCACACTTTGAAGTTGGAGCACACTTTGGAGCCTTAGACCACGCTTTTAAAAGCGTGGCCCATGACCAAATTAAAGGAGGAATCAACCAGCACGCACATTGCCCTGCTTTTGCCAAGGGCAGGGCAATATCATGATGAAACAAAGTGAGGTTGGAAGCAAATTTTCGCTAAGTTAAAATCTGGGCGCTCATAGCATGACCATGCCTCCTTCAAAGGGCTATAACTTGAGCTACAGACGTTCGATTGATGTGCTTCCAGCTGCGTTGGAAAGCTGACATTTAGAGCTTTCCAACGATATATGGCAATCCATATTTGGCATACAATTGAGGCATGAGTAAAAGGCATCTTTAAGGGCAAAAAATAAGCGAAAATAAACTAAAGTGCTTCCACCAAGGTTCGAAGCTGGACCCTTACTCCAAAGCAAAGTAGCGCTTATTATTCTGCTCTTCCCACTTGGAGAGCAGGGCAATGTTGTGCACTCTTCATAAAAATTCAAGAAAAATTATTTCCCCAAATGCTTTCACCAAGGCTTGAACTTGGGACCTCCCCTTGGAAGCACCCATTGCCTTGCCCACAAGGAGAGCAGAGCGCTACTCCTTGGCACGCACATGGGCATGCATGACACGGGCATCCTTGGCGCACACAAGGGAGCTTGGGCACGTGCATCACAGCACGGACAGAGGCAAGGCGCGCACAAGACACCACTGTCCCGCTCTTCACAAGGGCAAGGCAATCCCCTGGTGCCTCACTATACTCAGCACGCAACATGCATCCCCACACAAAGCTTCACTGCTCTGCCCTCCACAAGAGCAGAGTAGCCTCCTGGGAGCAACATGGGCCAAAATTCAACTCAAATTCCATTTAAATTCAATTCCTCTCCAAATTGAATCAAGGCCAACCAAACCCATTTCTCCTCAAATCCAAACCAAGCAAAGCCCACATCATCACTCAAAGGCACATGGATCAATTAGATTAGGATTTTCATTTTAATTGTAATTTGTTTCAATTTCATTTTATTTTCATTTTGTAAAAAGCCTATATAAAGGCATCACTCTCATTTCAGAGGGGAGCTCGATTAGAGGGGAGGCTAGCTCCACTAGGGAGCATTAGGAGTAGTAGTAGAGAGCTCTCTCTTAATTTTTCTTTCTGTTTTGAATCTGGATTGAGAGTGAAGGAATTCTGTTTCCCTCTTGGTCTAAGATTTCTCTTGTTATTCTCCTGCAAAATTTCAGTGAATTAAGGATTTGAACCAAAACTCTCTTTACTGCTTTCATCTTCTTTCCATCTACAATTGTTCTTGGTTGGATCAAGGAAGGGAGTGAGATCTAGACTTGTTTTCTAGTCTCTTTGATTCCCTGAGATCTTCAATTTTATTTTGCAATTGAGTTGAGTTCTTGGCTGCTCTTCTGTTTTTACTGTTCCATTGGCTTTCAATTTACTTTCAAGAAATTTAATTCTTCTGCACTTGTTCTTTATTTTACATTTCTATTCATGATCCCAAATTACTCTCTTTAATTTTCAGCACCCAACCCCCCTTTACTTTTCATGCAATTTACTTTTCTTGCAATTTAAGTTTCAGCTAATTTACTTTCTTGTTATTTAAGTTTCCTGCCATTTTACTTTCTGTAATTTAAGTTCACTGCAATTTTACATTCTGCTACAATAATTCTCACTCACCAATGTTAGCTTGACTAAACTAATCACCCACTAAAGTTACTTGATCCATCAATCCCTATGGGATCGACCTCACTCTTGTGAGTTATTACTACTTGATGCGACTCGGTATACTTGCCGGTTGGATTTGTGTGTTGGAAATTCGTTTTTCCACAAAAACACCATCACCATTCCTGCCCTATGAAGCCTGAAACACTTAACACACAGATCAAGGCATCGAATGGTAATAAGAGAGGATTAAGATTAGCTAAATTAAGACCAAAGAAGCATGTTTTCAATCATAAAACTAAACTAAGAAGAAATTGTAAAATCATGCAAATCTTATGAATAAGTGGGTGAAAAGCTTGATAAAACTACTCAATTAAATACAATATAAACCATGAAATAGTGGTTTATCAAGGAGTCTCAAAACTGTCCCCGCTATTTCCTAGAAGGAATTGGGCCATTAGATCGGGGAGACCAACCCATCTGGCAGCCATAGATTCTGAAAGAAAAGCAAAACCAATTATTACGGACTACGTATTATGTAAAGTGTACAAGTCGGAAGAAAATGAGACCATGAAAACAAAATAGCCCGGCTACTTACCTACGTGGCTCTTACCGATTTCACGATCACCCATCAACAGGTGAGGGTTGAGATTATTTCCACTAAAAATGGCCAACAGTATGTCGGCGATGTTCCAATTTCTCTGACTCAACCCTTCATAAGTGGTTTTTATTAAGTAGTTGGCCCTGGCACCAAAACTCCAATAAGTCGGTATGCGACGCTCTCCCTCTAGGGTGAGCTAGAAGCGGTGCCAACCTTCGGTGGGCCATACTTTGAAAATTTTTTCCTTGAAGCCATGGAATGAATTCTCGAACAATCCGAAGATCCGTTGACCCTGCACGGCTCGAAACGACAAATATCCTTTCTTATGTTTCCCTTTCTTTTGAAGGGTTGGTCAGGATGAAAAGGTAGAGAAAAACTTCTACGGAAGCCGGGAGATCCAAATCATCGCACACTATCTCGAAGCAACGGATGGAGGCCCAGCTATTCGGGTGCAACTGCGAGGGCCTCACATTGCACCAGTTCAAAAGAGAAATGACAAAAGGGGTGAAAGGGAGCTGAACTCCCAAGTTGGTGAACATGGGCTTGTACACCCATATCCAATCGGTAACCCGATGAGTGTCCATGTTTATTTGGCAGATGCGTTCTCGATCTCCAGGAACGAACACCATATAATTGGCCTCTTTGGGGCCACCGCTACACAGAAAGTCGGTGTTTCGAAATTCCTGGAGCTCCTATAGGGATATCTTAGAAGATGTGTCTTTGACATCGGATGTGACCTAAAGATAACAATCTACGACCCTCGGAGTAAGACACTACGCTATACCTATAGTGGGGGCACCACATAAGTTAAACTCGACAGGTCGGAAAGTTGGAGGAAGCTATAGGTCGAAAAATCGAAGGAAATTGAAATTAAGGCTAAGATCTACTACGTCTCTATTCTACACTAATCCATGGTCGATTAGAGGCCTAAAATCAAGAATTAGACACCTAATGGTAACTCCCCTATGATCTACCTAACAACAACGTGCTTAACCAAGGCAAGAGCTGTCAAAAATAACATAAAAGGTACGTAGTAACAATAGCAAAAGCAAAAATAGAATAATGATCTACAGTAAAAAGATGAAGGCAAATGAGACTCACCAATAAATTCAAGAAGGAAGAAAGATGAATCCCAAGTGAATGCAGTAGGACTTGCAGTGGACAGACAAGGGAATCAAGAGAGAGGAGAATGAGAGAATCAACGATGAAGAGAGTGAGGTGGAAGAAGCATGAGAGAATAAGGAACAAAAGGAGGGATGCAGAATAGTAACTATCAGACGAGAGCGTGAAAAGTCAGGGGTAAAACGGACATTTCTCTTAACTTTCAAATCTGCCAAAATGAGCATTAAATGCTCGACACGGGAACCAAAGCAACGCCCTAGGCAACGGACGGGGGCAGCTCGTGCGTTGAAGGTACAGACTCCACCAACGGACTCCTGGGCCCAGGAAGACCCGACCGAAGCAAGTGTGAGTAGATTGAACGCACCAACTACGAACTCCAATCCTCATGATTGGCACGTTGGGGGCACTATTCCAGCCCAACCTACTGATATTTCGGGTCCAGTCATAAACCCCTGATCTGACGGGTTCACTGACCCGAGCCAAGAGGCAACCCGTGCATCACCTTTCCCTTCCACAAGGAACCTGGATAGCTAGCGGAAGCTTCCAGGAAGGTGGACTTGATCACGAGGGTCCACCCAGGTACAAAGTATAAATGGGGAGGGACCTGCCCCTCCCCACAGGTATATCATCTACCTTATCCTAATTAGTCGCCTTTTTTGTATGGATGCTGACTTTAGCGTCAGAGTCCTTGTAGGTGGACCCCACCCGCCAACCAGTCAACGTCATAGCCAGGTGCCCTCGTCCCCGTTCACGCTCAGGTCTTGACTGATGGCAAAAAATTGAATCCACACAAACTAACCAGCAAGTGTACCGGGTCGCATCAAGTAGTAAAACTCACAAGAGTGAGATCGATCCCACAGGGATTGATGGATCAAGCAATTTTAGTTAGGTGATTTATCTAGTCAAGCAAATATTGATGAATTGAGTGAAATTTGATCAATAGAAAGTAAATTGCAAGAAACTAAAGTGAAATTACTTGAATCTTAAATGGCAAGAAACTTAAATGACTGAAACTTAAAGAGCAAGAAAATGTAAATGGGCTGAATCTTAAATTGCAAGGAATGTAAATAACTTGAATCTTAGAGTGCAAGAAAGTAAAATTGCTGAATCTAAATTGCAGTGAAACTTAAATTGCATGAATTATAAAAGGGAACTGGGTGCAAGGAATCAAGACAACAGTGAACAATTTAAATTAAAGAAAATTCAGAGAGATCTAACTTGAAGAAAATCAAAGAAAATGATTCATCAGGGATTGGAGATATCATAATCCATCATGAATCAAATGGGTCTCAACTCCTTTCTCAATCATATGAGTTGATCTATGGCGGATTGAAATTGATTGGATCCCAATTCCTTGGTAATCCAATATCTTTAATCACAACCAATCTTGCCAATTCCTTGATCTAATTGTCATGAGAAGAGTTAGAGCACATTCTTTTATCCATAAGCCACACAAACTCTCAAAAGCTCAATTCCTCCCGAATGGTGTTGGTTTAGAGAATTGTGAAGGATAGAGCTCCAATTCTAATGCAAGTGATTCCCCTTCCGAGGATCACACAAGCATTCAGTTGAATTAAACCCCCTTCCGAAGTGAATAATTAACATTCAAAACAGAATTTATCCTATAGCTACGCAAGCGGATTGAGAAGAAGAATTTCACTGATTCATTATGATTACAATAGAGCTCCTCCCCCTAATGAAATTCGGGTGTAGTTCATCATTGCTCAATTTAAAACAGAAAATAGGAAAGTGTAGAACAGAGAAAATACAAAAGAAAATGAGTGCAAAGTTTCCCAATTAAGGTCCTTGACTCCTCAGCCTTCCAAATCTCTCTTCTAAATTAAATTCTATGCTATTTATACACTTTCTTCTTTCAGTCTTCAAGACTTTGGATTAGGCCTTTGGCCTCTGTTGAAGCAAGCTAGAGTGGGTCTTAGTGACGTTGAAGAGGGACGTTTGGCAATTAACATTCATGATCTGCATGGGTGTTCAATTATACTAGAGCTGGTGTCAACGTTAGTGATCAACGTTTGTAAGAAAACGTTGAGTCAAACTTTGATTTGAAAAAGGATTTGAGCTTTGCCGCTAATGTTTGACTCAACGTTGGTGCACCAATGTTTTTCCATTCATGCGTGCGCGTCACCCACGCGTACGCGTTAAAACAGCATTTTGCGTATGTACATCGCTCACGCGTTTGCGAATCTGGCTAAATTTTGCATCCACGTGTACGCGTCATAGACACGTGCGCATCGCAACAAGTTTTCCAACTCTAAATTCTGGGCTTCTCATCGAGGACGTTGGAAGCAGCATTTGAGGCAACGTTTGCACACCAACATTCTCTTGGTCACGCCATACATCAAACTAGATTTTTACCATTTTGCGCGTGCACGAGAATTCCACTTCCGATGCGTACGCGTCGCCCTAAAATTTTCCAGCTCCAGAAATGAAAGTTATCGAAAACGTTGGAGGTAACGTTGGTTCACCAATGTTCCCTTCAATGTTGACACCCAATTTTATAAGAATGTTGCCAGGCAACGTTGGTGAGCCAAAGTTGGCTCACCAACGTTGCATACCCCTTTTCCTCCAACGTTTGAGGTAATGTTGGTAAGATAACTTTGGCCACCAACGTTACTTCTTGTACTTCTTTCTCTGCTTCTTCTTTGCTTCTCTTCACCTATCATCAACCAAACACATGCATCAAAGCCTTGCCAAAATCACAAGATTTTGCATCATTCATAATAATCAAATAAATATTGCCAAATCTCATGAAAATGCACCAATTTAACCATGTTTGATTGAATCAAGATATACATGTATTTCTAATCCAATTACTTACTTATTGCTCAAGAAAGTGCATGAAACCTAATGAAAACAAAAGAAAAATGCTCGTGAAACTAGACTAAGACGACTTGTCATCACAACACCAAACTTAAATCTTGCTTGTCCCCAAGCAAGCAGTTAAACATGAGAAAAATGAATGAAAACAGAGAGGAATATATGTCCTTATTTGAAAGCACTCAGTCTAGGTTCATGGGGTTTCATGCAGGATATCTTTGAAGTTCTACTTTTATTGGTTTCCAAGTTTGAGATGTCCCTTTAAGTGCTAACTAAGGTGCTGCTATGAAACCTTGTTATTCACTAATCCTTGATGTTTGATTTTTTTTCCTTTTGCTGAGAAACTTATACTTTATTTGCAGCTAAGTGTTCTGTATTTGAGGCAGCTTTTTAAGTAAGTTTTCAGTCAACACTCCCGATCCAGTTGGCTCAAGGTGTTGGGTGGTGAAGCACCCTTCAGACCTACTAACTCAAGCCTCTCCTCAGCACATACACACCACAGACACTTGGCTCACAGTTCAATTCTAGAGACATTGATGCCCAACACCTCTTTGGGTCACTAAATGCCTTGTAACTAGGTTGCTCTTAATAGTGAACTTTCGGTTGATAATCCCGAGTTAGTTAACCCAAGTTACCAAGTGTTAAAACACTCCTTAGAACCTAATTATCCAAGCAGATCCTAATACAAAAGCATTACAGGCATGTGTCTTAAGGGGTGAGCTATTGGTGTCTAGCTTAATCTTTATTTCTTTCCTTCTTTCTTGTTCTTTCTTTCTTTCAAGGAGATTTATTCATTAAGGTTTCACAGACAGCAGCTAAGTTCATGATAAAAAGGGACATTTTAGCCTTCATCTTTATTAGTGGACTTGCTAAACAATCAAACATATACCACCACTGAACCTTATTCTATTTCCTATCAAATTGGACTATCGCTCTTTCTGTTTCATAATCATTTTCTTTTATTCATGCAAAGGGGAAATAAGACATATATTCAAGCAGGATGAAATTAAAACAGGCACTTAGACTAGAATGCTTAAATGAAAATGGCAATCAAAAGTATGTAAATGACTTAAAATAGCAGTAATACTCAGCAAGGGTACACTCATACTTCCAATTAAAGCTTTTTTTTTCAAATTAGAAGGGGTTAAGTAACAATACAACCTCTTGGTAGTGTCTTCTAGCTTTCCCTTTGTCATCATTCTCTATAGCTACTCTTTTCTCCTTGGATGATGATATGTAGCTTCTTCCAAGAAATTGAATGACATTCTCCAATGATAATGTAAGTTGCTTGTCCTCCAAGCACTTGAAAGATGGTTAGCATGCATGAGTGGTTGTAGGCTTCTGAACTTACTTTGGTGTGTGAACACCAAACTTAGTTCCTTGCCACTATCTATTATGCAGTAGATTGATTACACACATGTAACCTTGTGCTTTTACTAAGTAAGCTAGCTATAACTAAATATTGAGCAACTGTCAAGAAATTTCTCTGATTGTTTTGGAGTTTCTGACTATGATGCTCTTTGGAGGGTTATTGTGTGTTTCATGAGATCTAAGGTGGAACACCAAACTTAAAATCACACATTCACCCTTTTTATAATTACTTTGGTGTGCAACACCAAACTTAACTCCTTGCAATACAGGGAAACCTTGACTTTTTATTGAAACAACTAGGAAAAGAAAGTTACCTCTGGTTGGGTTGCCTCCCAACAAGCGCTTCTTCATCGTCACTAGCTTGACATTGATTTTCTGTTAAGGTGGCTGATGGTCATAGTGCCTCAGCTTGTCTTCTTTCATTGTGAGCCTTCTTCCTGTGTTTTGATGAACAATCTTTATGTGCTCCAACGAGAGTATTCTGCTGACAGTGTAATAATCATCAGATTGTGGATATGTCTCCAACTGTTGGTATATCAGATTCACTTTGTCTCCCTCTGAGAATCCTTCAGTTGGGATTTTCTTGTTTCTCTACCCTTTTGGAACCTTTTTCTTGCTCTTCTTCCCTTTCTTTGGTGACCCTTCTTTCTTGGAAGCAAGCTTTATGTTAGGGGCCTTCTTCTTAGTGATCAAACTTGTAACTTCTTTTTGCAATCCTTTCTCAGCTTTCTTATCCTCATGATCCTTTTGTTTTTCTTCAATGTCTTTCTTCTGCACCAAGGGTGAGTTAATGAATGATTCCTTGGGTTTTTCCTTCCAGTTTAAGTCCTCCTCCTCAATTCTCATGCAACCTTTCTTTTCAGCAGGGTCAATGATGGCTCTTGCTGTGGCTAGAAAAGGTCTTCCCAATATGATAGAATCACTTTCTTCCTCATCTAGATCCAGAATCACAAAATTTGCTGGAAAATATGAACTTCCCCACCTTGACTAGGAGATTCTCTACCATTCCATTGGGGATTATTAGTGACCTATCAGCAAGTTGCAATGACATCCTTATAGGGTTCACTTCTTCTATAGACAACCTTCTTATCATAGACAAAGGCATCAAGTTGATACTCGAACCTAAATCACACAAGGCCTTACTAATGGACATATTACCAATGGTGCATGGTAAAAATAAACTCTCAGGATCCTTGAGTTTTGGTAGTAAGCCTTCTGAATTACAGCGCTATACTCTTGAGTTAGGATTACTGTTTCTTTTTTTTTCCAGCTTCTCTTCTTGTTGATGAGTTCCTTGAGGAATTTTGCATATAATGGCATTTGCTCCAATGCTTCAGCAAGTGGGAGTTTGATTTCTAGCTTCTTGAAAATCTCTAGGAACTTGGAAAACTGCTGGTCTTTGAGTTCTCTTTGCAGCCTTTGAGGGTATGGCAGAGGAGGGATATAAGGCTTTACCTCATATCTCTGCTCTTGTGGTTGCTCATCTGGGACTTGGTTTCCCTTCCTTGAAGCTTGTGGCTCTTCCTCCTTCTTGGGACTTTCTTTGTCATTCTTGTCCTCCTCTGTTTGTTCCTTTTTCTTGCTATCAACTTTGTCATTTTTCAGTGTCCTTCCACTTCTGAGTTGGATTGCCTTGCATTCTTCCTTGAGGTTGGGAATGGTGTCACTTGGATATGCATTGGTTGGTCTTTCAGCTGGCTGCTTGGACAATTGCCCAATTTGCCTCTCTAGATTCCTCATTGAAGCCTCATAATTCTTGTTGGCCAATTCTTGATGCTTTATCAATTTCACCATCATCATCTCCAAGTTGGAGATTCTTTGGGATTTTTGTGGTGGTTGTGATTGAGTACGGGATGTGGATGGTGGATGGAAGTTATTTTGGTTAGTTGAGGGATTATTTGGTGGATAGTAAGTGGATGTGGGATGACTTTTTTGTTATTTTTTGTATGGATTTTTGTTGGTGGCTTGATGGTTTTGGTGGTTTGTGTTGCAGGAATTGCTTGGGTTAGAAGTTCTTTGCCATGAATTCTGGTTTTCTCCCCACTTCAGATTGGGGTGGTTCCTCCAAGAGGAGTTGTAAGTGTCCCCATGGAAGTCATTTGGTCCAGAACCTTGGTTGTGCATATACTGAACTTGTTCAGGCTGCTGCTCTTCATAACTCTCTTCATTTTGTCCCCACACAACTGGTGGTTGGTTGGTTGTGCTCACTACTGCAAGTTGCAATCCATCCATCCTTTTTGACATCATCTCTATTTGTTGTTGAAGTTGCTGATACATAATCTTGTTTTGAGCCAATATTGTATCAACACCTTCAAGCTCAAATACACCTCTCTTGGGAGCTGCTTGTCTTTCAGAGGAGTAGAAATATTCATTATTGGAAACTATGTCTATGAGGTCATGTGCTTCTTGTGCAGTCTTCATCATTTGCAATGATCCTCATGAAGAGTAATCTAAAGGCTTTCCTTGAACTTATGGATAGACCTTCATAGAAATTTTGGAGCTCAACCCACTCACTAAACATTCCCTCTAGGCACCTTCTAATCAATGCTTTATACCTCTCTCAGGCTTCATATAATGACTCCCCCTCTAACTGTCTGAAGGTTTGCACATCATTTTTCAGCTTAATGACTCTTTGAGGGGGGTAAAATTTGGCTAGGAATTTGCTAACCAAATCATCCCAGTTGGTAATGCTTTCTTTCGGAAAAGTTTCTAGCCAATGAGTAGCTTTGTCCCTTAGCGAGAATGGGAATAATAGCAGCTTATAAATGTCAGGATGGACTCCATTAGTTTTGACAGTGTTACAAATCCTCAAGAAAGCAGAGAGATGTTGGTTTGGATCTTTAGCATGACTCCCTCCATATTGGCAATTATTCTGAACTAGAGTGATTAGTTGGGTTTGAGTTCGAAATTATTAGCATGGACGTTAGGGGTTAAGATAATTCTCCCATAATTTCTTGGGTTGGGGATGGTGTAAGAGGCTAGAACTTTCCTTGGAGGCTGGCCATTGTTGTTGGACACATCCTCTAGTGGAATGGGGAAGGTATCCTCCATTTCTTGATCTCCTTCTTCTGACTCTTTTTCTCCTATCACTCCTTTCCCTCTTGCTTCCCTTCTTAGCCTCAAAAAGGTTCTCTCTGGTTCAGAATCAAAGGAGGTGGATGCACCTCTTCTTCCTCCTGGCATACAACACAAACAAACCAAAAACAAAAGCAGGGCACTTTATTGCTAGAGTGAAGTTACAGTTAGTAGAGACAAAATCTCAAATAGTTAGTAGGCTTAACTAAAACAAAGAAAAATCCTTAATCTAGATGATCACCCACTTAATCATTGTCAATCTAAATTAATTTCTGACAACGGTGCCAAAAACTTGGTGGCGGAAAATCGAATCCACACAAACTAACCGGCAAGTATACCGACTCGCATCAAGTAGTAAAACTCACAAGAGTGAGATCGATCCCACAGGGATTGATGGATCAAGCAATTTTAGTTAGGTGATTTATCTAGTCAAGCGAATATTGATGAATTGAGTGAAATTTGATCAACAAAAAGTAAATTGCAAGAAACCAAAGTGCTGAATGTAAATTACTTGAAGCTTAAATGGCAAGAAACTTAAATGACTGAAACTTAAAGAGCAAGAAAATGTAAATGGACTGAATCTTAAATTGCAAGGAATGTAAATAACTTGAATCTTAGAGTGCAAGAAAGTAAAATTGCTGAATCTAAATTGTAGTGAAACTTAAATTGCATGAATTATAAAAGGGAACTGGGTGCAGGGAATCAAGACAACAGTGAACAATTTCAATTAAAGTGAATTAAGAGAGATCTAAATTGAAGAAAATCAAAGAAAATGATTGATGAGCGGATAATTTATACGCTTTTTGGCATTGTTTTTAGGTAGTTTTTAGTAGGATCTAGCTACTTTTAGGGATGTTTTCATTAGTTTTTATGCAAAATTCACATTTCTAGATTTTACTATGAGTTGTGTATTTTTCTGAGATTTCAGGTATTTTCTGGCTGAAATTGAGGGACCTGAGCAAAAATCTGATTCAGGCTGAAAAAGGACTGCTGATGCTGTTGGATTCTGACCTCCCTACACTCGAAATGGATTTTCTGGAGCTACAGAACTCCAAATGGTGCGCTCTCAACGGCGTTGGAAAGTAGACATCCAAGGCTTTTTAGCAATATATAATGCTTCATACTTTGTTTGAGTCAAGATGACGCAAACTGGCGTTCAACGCCAGTTCCATGCTGCATTCTGGAGTAAAATGCCAGAAACACGTCACAAACCAGAGTTAAACGCCAAACAGACGTTACAACTTGGCGTTTAACCCCAAGAGAAGCCTTTGCACGTGTAAAGCTCAAGCTCAGCCAAGCACACACCAAAGTGGCCCCAGAAGTGGATTTTAGTAGCTAGTTTAGTATAAATAGAACTTTTTACTATTGTACTAGTGTCTAATCTTTTGACATATGGTCTTTTGACCACATCTTTGGTCTCAGTTTTAATTGTTCATCTTAGGAGACTATTGATCACGTTTATGGGGGCTGGCCATTCGGCCATGCCTGGACCATCACTTATGTATTTTCAACAGTAGAGTTTCTACACACCATAGATTAAGGGTGTAGAGCTCTACTGTTCCTCGAGTATTAATGCAATTACTACTATTTTTTATTCAATTCATGCTTATTTTTATTCTAAGATATTTGCTGCACTTCAACATGATGAATGTGATGATCCGTGACACTTATCATCATTCTCACCTATGAACGCGTGACTGACAACCACTTCCGTTCTACCTTAGAACGAGCGTGTATCTCTTGGATTCCTTAATCAGGATCTTCGTGGTATAAGCTAGAACCCTTTGGCGGCCATTCTTGAGAATCTGAAAAGTCTAATCCTTGTCTGTGGTATTCCGAGTAGGATTCAGGGATTGAATGACTGTGACGAGCTTCAAACTCGCGATTGTTGGGCGTAGTGATAGACACAAAAGAATCAATGGATTCTATTCTGACATGATCGAGAACCGACAGATGATTAGCCGTGCTGTGAGAAGAGCATTTGGACCATTTTCACTGAGAAGATGGGAAGTAGCTATTGACAACGGTGATGCCCTACATACAGCTTGCCATGGAAAGGAGTATGAAGGATTGGATGAAAGCAGTAGGAAAGTAGAGATTCAGAAGGAACACATCATCTCGATACACCTATCTGAAATTCCTACCAATGATTTACAAAAGTATTTCTATCTTTATTTTATGTTTTATTTATCTTTATATTTGAAAACCATTATAACCATTTGAATCCGCCTAACTGATATTTACAAGATGATCATAGCTTGCTTCATACCAACAATCTCCGTGGGATCGATCCTTACTCACGTAAAGTATTACTTGGACAACCCAGTGCACTTGCTGGTTAGTTGTGCGGAGTTGTGACAAAGTGTGATTCACGTTTGAGAGCACTACCAAGTTTTTGGCGCCATTGTTGATGATCACAATTTCGTGCACCAAGTTTTTGGCGCCGTTGCCGGGGATTGTTCGAGTTTGGACAACTAACGGTTCATCTTGTTGCTCAGATTAGGTAATTTTATTTTCAAAAAGTTTTCAAAAATCTTTCAAAATTTTTTTTCTTTTTTGTTTTTACAAAACAATTTTCGAAAAATTCCAAAAAAAATAGAAAATCATAAAATCAAAAATATTTTTGTGTTTCTTGTTTGAGTCTAGTGTCAAATTTTAAGTTTGGTGTCAATTGCATGTTTTAAAAATTTTATGCATTTTTCAAAAATTTCATGCATGGTGTTCTTCATGATCTTCAATTTGTTCTTGATAAGTCTTCTTGTTTGATCTTCATATTTTCTTGTTTTGTGTCTTTTCTTATTTTTCATATGAATTTTTGCATTCTTAGTATCTAAACATGAAAATTTTCTAAGTTTGGTGTCTTGCATGTTTTTCTTTTCTTGAAAATTTTTCAAAAATAAGTCTTGATGCTCATCTTGATCTTCAAAGTGTTCTTGGTGTTCATCTTGACATTTATAGTGTTCTTGCATGCATCATGTGTTTTGATTCATAATTTTCATGTTGTGAGTCATTTTTTGTGTTTTTCTCCCTCTACATTAAAAATTCAAAAATAAAAAAAATATATTTTTCTTATTTTGCTCATAATTTTCGAAAATTTGAGTTTATTTAGTAAAAAATTTTTAAAACTTAGCTATTTCTTATAAGTCAAGTCAAATTTTCAATTTTAAAAATACTATCTTTTCAAAACTTTTTCAAAAATCAAATATTTTTCATTTTTTATCATTTTCAAAAAAATTTTAAAATTTATTTTCAAAATCTTTTTCTTATCTTTATTTCAAAATTTCGAAAACTTTACTAACAATTAATGTGATTGATTCAAAAATTTGAAGTTTGTTACTTTCTTGTTAAGAAAGGTTCAATCTTTAAATTCTAGAGTCATATCTTTTAGTTTCTTGTTAGTCAAGTAATCAATTTTAATTTTAAAAATCAAATCTTTTCCAAAATATCTTTGTCAATCATATCTTTTCAATCATATCTTTTTTCAAAATCAATTTCAAAATCTTTTCTAACTTCTTATCTTTTCAAAATTGATTTTCAAATCTTTTTCAACTAACTAATTGACTTTTTGTTTGTTTCTTATCTTTTTCAAAACCACCTAACTACTTTTCTCTCTCTAATTTTCGAAAATTACCTCCCCCTTTTTCAAAAATTCTTTTAATTAACTAATTGTTTCAAATTTTAATTTTAATTTTAATTCTTCTCTTAATTTTTGAAAATCACTAACCCTTTTTCAAAAACAATTTTCGAAAGTTCTCTCCCTCTCATCTCTTTCTATTTATTTTATTTATTTACTCACACTTCTCTTCATCCTAAAATTCGAACCCCCTCTTCCTCTCTGAGTTCAAATTTTCCTCTTTTCCTTCCTCTATTCTTTTTTTCTTCTACTAACATAAGGAAATCTCTCTACTGTGGTAAAGAGGATCCCTATTATTATTTTCTGTCCCCTTCTTTTTTTTTCATATGAGCAGGAGCAAGGACAAGAATATTCTTGTTGAAGCAGCTCCTGAACCTGAAAGGACTCTGAAGAGGAAACTAAGAGAAGCTAAATTACAACAATCCAGAGATAACCTTACAGAAATTTTTGAAAAGAAAGAGAAGATGGCAGCCAAAAATAATAATGCAAGTAGGTGACTATACTACACCTACTTCCAAATTTAATGGAAGAAGCTTCTCAATCCCTGCCATTGGAGCAAACAATTTTGAGCTGAAACCTCAACTAGTTGCTCTAACTGAGTTCTTGCAGATCTGTGAGACTGTTAAGACTAAAGGAGTAGATCCTAAAGTCTACAGGCTCATGCTTTTCCCTTTTGCTGTAAGAGACAGGGCTAGAACATGGTTAGACTCACAACCTAAAGATAGCCTGGACTCTTGGGATAAGCTGGTCACGGCCTTCTTGGCTACGTTTTTTCCTCCTCAAAAGCTGAGCAAGCTTAGAGTGGATGTTCAGACCTTCAAACAAAAAGATGGTGAATCCCTCTATGAAGCTTGGGAAAGATACAAGCAGATGACCAAAAGGTGTCCTTCTGACATGCTTTCAGAGTGGACCATTTTGGATATATTCTATTATGGTCTATCTGAGTTCTCTAAGATGTCACTGGACCATTCTGCAGGTGGATCCATTCACCTAAAGAAAATGCCTGCAGAAGCTCAAGAACTTATTGAAATGGTTGCAAACATCCAATTCATGTACACTTCTGAGAGGAATCTTGTGAGTAATGGGACGCCTCAGAGGAAGAAAGTTCTTGAAATTGATGCTTTGAATGTCATATTGGCTCAGAATAAAATGTTGACTCAGCAAGTCAACATGATTTCTCAAAGTCTGAATGGATGGAAAAATGCATCCAACAGTACTAAAGAGGCATCTTTTGAAAAAGAAGCTTATGATCCTGAGAACCCTGCAATGGCAGAGGAAAATTACATGGGTGAACCTTATGGAAACACCTATAATTCCTCATGGAGAAATCATCCAAATTTCTCATAGAAGGATCAACAAAAGCCTCAACAAGGCTTTAATAATGGTGGAAGAAACAGGCTTAGCAATAGCAAGCCTTTTCCATCATATTCTCAGCAACAGACAGAGAATTCTAAGCAAAGCCCCTCTAGCTTAGCAAACATAGTCTCTGATCTATCTAAGGCCACTTTATGTTTCATGAGTGAAACAAGGTCCTCCATTAGAAATTTGAAGGCACAAGTGGGCTAGCTGAGTAAGAAAATCACTGAAACTCCTCCTAGTACTCTCCCAAGTAATACTGAAGAGAATCCAAAAAGAGAGTGCAAGGCCATTAACATAATCAAAATGGCCGAACCTAGAGAGGAAGGGGAGGACGTGAACCCCAATGAGGAAGACCTCATGGGACGTCTCCCAGACAAGAAGGAGTTCCCTATTGAGGACCTAGAGGAATCTGAGGCTCACATAGAGACCATAGAGATTCCATTAAACCTCCTTCTGCCATTCATGAGCTCTAAAAACTATTCTTCCTCTGAAGAGGATGAAGATATAACTAGAGAACAAGTTGCTCAATATCTAGGAGCTATCATGAAGCTGAATGCCAAGTTGTTTGGTAATGAGACTTGGGAAGATGCACCTCCCTTGCTCATTAGTGAACTAGATAGATGGGTTCAGCAAACTTTACCTAAAAAGAAACAAGATCCTCGTAAATTCTTAATACCCTGTACCATGGGCACCATGACCTTTGAGAAGGCTCTGTGTGACTTGGGATCAGGTATAAATCTTATGCCACTCTCTGTAATGGAGAAATTGGGAATCTTTGAGGTACAAACTGCCACTTTCTCATTAGAGATGGCAGACAAGTCAATAAGACAAGCTTATGGAATGGTAGAGGACGTGTTAGTGAAGGTTAAAGGCATTTACATCCCTGCTGATTCCATAATCTTAGACACTAGGAAGGAAGAGGATGAATACATCATCCTTGGAAGACCCTTCCTAGCCACAGCAGGAGCTGTAATTGATGTTAACAGAGGAGAGTTAGTCCTTCAATTGAATGGGGACTACCTTGTGTTTAAGTCCCAAGGGTATCCCTCTGTAAACATGAAAAAGAGGCACGATAAGCTTCTCTCAATACAGAGTCAAACAAAGCCCCCACAATCAAACTCTAATTTTGGTGTTGGGAGGCCATAACCAAACTCTAAGTTTAGTGTTGAACCCCCACATTCAAACTCTAAGTTTGGTTTTGGGAGGTCCCAACAATGCTCTGGACATATGTGAAGCTCTATGAGAGCTCACTGTCAAGCTATTGACATTAAAGAAGCGCTTATTGGGAGGCAACCCAATTTTTATTTATCTATATTTTTATTGTTCTTTTATGTTTTATTAGATTCATGATCATGTGGAGTCACAAAACAAATACTAAAATTAAAAACAGAATAAAAAACAGCTGAGGAGATAGCACACCTTGGAGGTAGAGCTTACTGGCATTTAAACGCCAGTAAGGAGCATCTGGCTGGCGTTCAACGCCAGAATAGAGCATGAATCTGGCGTTGAATGCCAGAAACAAGCAGCAGTCTGGCGTTTAAATGCCAGGAATACACCCTGAGGAGAGCTGGCGTTAAACGCCAGAAACAAGTATGGAACTGGCGTTCAACGCCAGAAACATGCTGCAAACTGGTGTTGAACGCCCAAAACAAGCATAGAGCTGGCGTTTAATACCAGAAACAAGCATCAATCTGGCGTTAAATGCTAGGATTGCATGCAGAGGGTGTTTTACACGCCTAATTAGTGCAGGAATGATAAATCTTTGACACCTCAGGATATGTGGATCCCACAAGATCACCTCAGGATCTGTGGACCCCACAGAATCCGCACCTACCTTAA